>NC_056747.1:1246467267-1246677267 GCF_019279795.1 Protopterus annectens | reverse complement strand
AAGTAAAACTTTCAGACAAAAATTACAGTCAGATACAGTAGTATATATCATATTACAAATTTTGCATGGAAATTAAGGTCAGAAACAGATAGACGTAACTCAAGTAACTAAAATGGACCTAACAACACTATTAGTCCAAACAGAGAGATAATACATCACTAGTAGAGTTTCAAGTATAAAGGAACTGTAATATAACTGTTGGAGTAAGTAGCTGGATTGGCTTGTTAAAGTGTAAACCAGAACAAAGATCTCACTATATTTTGCATATATATATATATATATATATATATATATATATATATATATATACATACATACACAATCCTAGGACATTGACCTGTTAAAGTATCGTGAGGTATAAGAATTTTCAGGAAAGATTAGGAGTGGTGAGCATAATGAAGGAAAGTCTAACCTGGTGTAGTACAGGAGCAGAACCAGTTATTATGAGGTGGATTTTTAAAGATTTTTTAAAGTGAGTGAAGGTAGTGGTAGTAGGTATATGACTGGGTAGTTTGTTCCAGATTTTAGTTACCCAATTTGAGAAGAGGGAGTCCCCTGCTGTATTATTAGATTTAGTAAGAGTGAGCATAAATTTGTTACTGGATCACAGTATCCTGTTATTGCTGTGGAGGAGAAGTAGGTTTTGTAATGCAGGACTTTTTTCGGGTTGATACAGAATTTTATGTGCAAGAGAGGAGAGCTGATTGTAGTGTAACAGCTGGGGAAGTTGAAGCCATTTGAGCTGTTTCAGGGATGAGCGGTGGTGAGATCTAAAAGGAGAGTCTGAGGTGAATCTGGCAATTTTGTTGTAGCAGGAGTCAAGCTTAGCTAGGACTGATTTTCTAAGGCTGGTAAGAATAGGGGAGACATAGAGGAGGGTAGCAATAAGGTGAGTGTGGTCTATGGTTGCCTCGGTTTGTTGGGTAAGGAATTGTTTTTTTCCGTAGAGGGTACCTAGTTTTTTGTGGACTTTCTTGATGGTCTGGGAGGTGTGAGTATCGAATCTTAGATTGTTATCAATCTCTACACCAAGCAGTTTTGTATGTTCTGTCGGGGAGATAGTAGTTTTGTTGCTGAATATTATATGAAAGGTGGTAGTTGATGGGGTGGACCTAGTAGGTTTAAAGAGTAATAATTTGGTTTTAGCAGGGTTTAGGATAAGTTGGATACTGGATAGCCACGATTCAATAGAGAGGAAAGATTCCTGAGTTAATGTGTGAAGTTCCTGTAGAGAGGAAGCTGCACAAATTAACATAGGATCATCTGCATACTGTATGACAGATGCACTGGAAGTGGAGGAATAGAGCTTGTTGGTGTAGAGAATGAAAAGTGGTGGGCCTAATATGGAACTCTGGGTACACCAAGAGTGACTGGAAGAAGGGCTGAGAGTGCTAGTGTCCACATAACTTCTTGTTGATGGCCAGTTAGGTAGTTTTGGAACCAGGCTATGGAGGACTGAGAAAGTGCTAATTCAGATAGTTCTTTGATACAAATGTAATGTCTAACCATATCAAAGGCCTTTGATAGGTCGAGAAAGGTGGTAAAAGCAAATTTACCATTGTTTCTATGAGTGTTTACTGTACTGGTGAAGGACAGCCGGGCAGTGGTCGTACTATGGAAGGGGTGAAAGCCATTGGATTCAGGGCTTAATAAAGGCTACTGCAATGCCTGTGACAAATTACTGTGCTGATGCCATTGCAGAGGATTCTGGGAATTGTAGCTGGAAGGTTATAGCCTGTACCTACACATGAATTTGCTGCACTCTCTGTTATAATATAGTAAAGATGAAGAAAACCTAAGGTGGACATTTTCATCCCCCTCATAACCTCATCACACTTCCTTCTGAAAGGCATATTTGCTTCTTCTACAAGAAGTGGATGACCTTGAAAGAGTTTTTCACACCTTGACAGTGTGCTTCTTTACCTTGACGAATGCCTTCTGGTCCAGTACCCTAAGAATATAATCTGCTTCACTTTTAATTAGTTTTATTTTATGTTTTGCTCTTGACTGAGACTAAAAAGTAAAATAAATAAATAACAAGACCTAATATTTGTCACTGGAAACTAAAATAAAAAGTAGAAAAAGGAATAAAAAGTAGATCAATAAAACACATAAAAAAATGCTATATTCATATGTGTGCTTCCGTTATTTTGATGGACGTGCGCTCATTTAAGAATTGCAGCTAAACTAATTTTTGCTTTTTTACATTCTAGCTTATCACTTGTGCTCACAGAATCTGGGAACAAATGAGAAAGGTAAGGTATTGTGTTAGTGCAGTAGTTATAGCAACAGTAGTTTTGTTAGTAATAGCTGAAGTAGCAGCAGTAGAATTTATTGCAGTGATAGAAGAAGACATAACAGCAACACTATCAAAAGAAACAGTTACACTAACAACAGCTTTAACAGGAACAGTACAGATAGTATTTGTAACATTTCCCCTTGTGATACTGTAAATTCATTTATTTAGAAAACAGATGTGACAAGAAGAAGAATGTCTGAGGTCTGTAGGGAAGCCTGCCATGCAGCTGTGCCTCTCTGCAGGGTCTGAGGTCTGTAGGGAAGCCTGCCATGCAGCTGTGCCTCTCTGCAGGGTCTGAGGTCTGTAGGGGAGCCTGCCATGCAGCTGTGCCTCTCTGCAGGGTCTGAGGTCTGTAGGGGAGCCTGCCATGCAGCTGTGCCTCTCTGCAGGGTCTGAGGTCTGTAGGGGAGCCTGCCATGCAGCTGTGCCTCTCTGCAGGGTCTGAGGTCTGTAGGGAAGCCTGCCATGCAGCTGTGCCTCTCTGCAGTGTCTGAGGTGTATAGGGAAGCCTGCCATGCAGCTGTGCCTCTCTGCAGTGTCTAAGGTCGATAGGGAAGCCTGCCATGCGGCTGTGCCTCTCTGCAGTGTCTGAGGTGTATAGGGAAGCCTGCCATGCAGCTGTGCCTCTCTGCAGTGTCTAAGGTCGATAGGGAAGCCTGCCATGTGGCTGTGCCTCTCTGCAGTGTCTGAGGTGTATAGGGAAGCCTGCCATGCAGCTGTGCCTCTCTGCAGGGTCTGAGGTCTGTAGGGGAGCCTGCCATGCAGCTGTGCCTCTCTGCAGGGTCTGAGGTCTGTAGGGAAGCCTGCCATGCAGCTGTGCCTCTCTGCAGTGTCTGAGGTGTATAGGGAAGCCTGCCATGCAGCTGTGTCTCTCTGCATTGTCTAAGGTCGATAGGGAAGCCTGCCATGCGGCTGTGCCTCTCTGCAGTGTCTGAGGTGTATAGGGAAGCCTGCCATGCAGCTGTGCCTCTCTGCAGGGTCTGAGGTCTGTAGGGGAGCCTGCCATGCAGCTGTGCCTCTCTGCAAGGTCTGAGGTCTGTAGGGAAGCCTGCCATGCAGCTGTGCCTCTCTGCAGTGTCTGAGGTGTATAGGGAAGCCTGCTATGCAGCTGTGCCTCTCTGCAGTGTCTAAGGTCGATAGGGAAGCCTGCCATGCGGCTGTGCCTCTCTGCAGTGTCTGAGGTGTATAGGGAAGCCTGCCATGCGGCTGTGCCTCTCTGCAGTGTCTGAGGTCTGTAGGGAAGCCTGCCATGCGGCTGTGCCTCTCTGCAGTGTCTGAGGTGTATAGGGAAGCCTGCCATGCGGCTGTGCCTTTCTGCAGTGTCTGAGGTGTATAGGGAAGCCTGCCATGCAGCTGTGCCTCTCTGCAGAGTCTGAGGTCTGTAGGGAAGCCTGCCATGCAGCTGTGCCTCTCTGCAATGTCTGAGGTCTGTAGGGAAGCCTGCCATGTGGCTGTGCCTCTCTGCAGTGTCTGAGGTGTGTAGGGAAGCCTGCCATGCGGCTGTGCCTCTCTGCAGTGTCTGAGGTGTATAGGGAAGCCTGCCATGTGGCTGTGCCTCTCTGCAGTGTCTGAGGTGTATAGGGAAGCCTGCCATGCGGCTGTGCCTCTCTGCAGTGTCTAAGGTCGATAGGGAAGCCTGTCATGCGGCTGTGCCTCTCTGCAGTGTCTGAGGTCTGTAGGGGAGCCTGCCATGCAGCTGTGCCTCTCTGCAGTGTCTGAGGTCTGTAGGGAAGCCTGCCATGCGGCTGTGCCTATCTGCAGTGTCTGAGGTCTGTAGGGAAGCCTGCCATGCAACTGTGCCTCTCTGCAGTGTCTAAGGTCGATAGGGAAGCCTGCCATGCGGCTGTGCCTCTCTGCAGTGTCTGAGGTCTGTAGGGAAGCCTGCCATGCAGTTGTGCCTCTCTGCAATGTCTGAGGTCTGTAGGGAAGCCTGCCATGCGGCTGTGCCTTTCTGCAGTGTCTGAGGTCTGTAAGGAAGCCTGCCATGCAGCTGTGCCTCTCTGCAGTGTCTAAGGTTGATAGGGAAGCCTGCCATGTGGCTGTGCCTCTCTGCAGTGTCTGAGGTCTGTAGGGAAGCCTGCCATGCGGCTGTGCCTCTCTGCAGGGTCTGAGGTCTGTAGGGGAGCCTGCTATGCAGCGGTGCCTCTCTGCAGTGTCTAAGGTCGATAGGGAAGCCTGCCATGCGGCTGTGCCTCTCTGCAGTGTCTGAGGTGTACAGGGAAGCCTGCCATGCAGTTGTGCCTCTCTGCAGTGTCTGAGGTCTGTAGGGAAGCCTACCATGCAGCTGTGCCTCTCTGCAGTGCAGTGCTCGTTCCATGTCCTCTGAAGAGAGCAGCTGCACCCCTAATCACTATGACTGGAGTAGATGAATTACCACTGTACAACTGTGTCTTAGGGACTGGCCTAGGGGAAGCATATTCATATAGTGAAAAAAATAATGTGGAATTTTGTTATGCACCCTGTGATGTGCACAGCATCAGGTGAAGGAGTGTGCCCATGTTTATCCCACTGTCTTTAGCAAGTATATAATAGTCAGAATTTTTTGATCAGTGAAGGTCATTGTGCCTTTTATCACTAACTGCTTCTAATTGCATACCATTAGCTAGTTCACTCTTGTTCAGGTCACTGGTTAAAGGTATTCCTGGCTTTTTCCTACCCAGCACCAGTGCTTATAGTGGGCTAGTTGTGGTTCTTTACTGTGTTGCCAGCATGTTATTTCCTTGTCAGTACCGTGTAGCATTTTGTGATCATGTTAAATCCAAGTTGTTGGGATCTCCCAATACAAGATGCAGCCTTTTTCTGTATCACCTTGAACCACGCCTGCTTGGACACCATACTTGGTCATTACTTTATCAGTACAGATGGGTAGCATAGTGTTTTATTTTTAGTTATTTATTTATTAACTTTTTACTTTGTATGTTTGTGTATTAAAACAGTTGCCTTTTTAGCCATGATATAGTAATAATACCAAAAATATGGCAGAAATAGTACAGCATAAGACTGAGATGAAACATAGGTAACCATTAAGACAGACAAGCTATAAGTTATAAACATACTGTAGTTATGAATCAGAAGCCAGCTTAGCAATCTTGAAATTATCAATATTTTCAAAGGATCAAAGCATGGAAACCTGAAGTCCCAGGGTACAGATTTTCGGTGATGCCAATTATAATATGGCAATTAATCTTGTGAAGATGGATGCTTTTTGATCCTGGGTGCTGCAGCTATGAATTTAACTTTCTTTCACCTTTACTGACTTTACTGGCAATATTAAAATATTTAAGATGCAAGGGACACTATCTTATCAATCATGCTGCTGTGGGGGGTGCAGGAAATCCTGGGACCTAGTGTGTGTTCTGCAAGCCATGTTTAGTTCCATAAGCTCAACAAAAGTGGAGTTCTTTGAAATAGTCTTTAGTCGACAGACATACAATCATGCAATCACAGGATCATAGGAGGTTACTAGGCTAATGATCCAAGATCCTTTTTAAGCCTAGCCATTCATGCCCCAGTTTTCCCAATTATCAGTGCCCAAGGACTAAAACAGCTTTGGTATATACTTGTGCCTTAGGACATCTATAAGCTGCCCCTGTCCATAAGGTACACAGGTGAGAAGCCAGGGATGAATTTGCAATTTGCCATCCATTGGCCCAAATTGTGTTTGAATAGGCTTAGGGAAAAGCTTTGTATCACACGAGTGAGGAGTATGTTCCATTGAAGGGATCATCTCTGAGATACAAACCTGTCCCTCCAACATATTTTGTTTATGTGACAGACAGGGTTTAAGTCCTTAGATCAGGTAATTTTAGTACTGTTTGTTTTGTGAATGTGTAGTAGATCCATCAGGGCTGGATCAGAGAATGCCTTGTAGATTAGGCTTATGTCACCTCTCAGTAGTCTGTAGGAGACAGAGTATAGACAGGGATTTGAGATGGTGCAGATAGGACATGTTTTTTACACCCTGTGATTGCGTGCCCCTCTTTACCCCGGGCCAGCGATCAAGGAGACCCAATCCTCACCACTGACACCGGTGTGAGAGGCAGTCACTAAAACAGTAATTGATTTACACAGTATTTTCAAATGCATCTCTCTGCATCAAGCACAATTTTCCCAAAGAGCACACTGGAAACATGGCCCCAGACCTGGAACTGGACTCTGTCTCTCCAGATCCCAAACAATACCCACCTTGAAGCATTGTGTCCCAGTTCCAATTATCTGGCATATACACTTGAACATCTGATTTTACACACACACACACACACACACACACACACACACACACACACACACACACACACACACACACACACACACACACACCTGGGAAAGACTGACAGATATTCACCAGCTGTACCCCCTCTCTCCAGTTTATAGGGTAGCTGCCACCAGCCAAATACTCTAAGGCTCTTACATGGGGGAACCAATCATACTGTGTCAAATGAATACTGATATGAATGGTAGAGTGTGACCGAAGCAGTAAGGCTTTTTGGAATGGCCACAGTGACACTGAAATAAGCACAGTTACTCTCAAGATATTAAATGTATTCACTAAAAAAAGCCACAATGAAAAAGTATAAAATATTTAATAATGGACAATAAAAATAGAAAACAGGAAAGTACTTAATATTTAGTTACAATAAACATCAGAGTTTTCTGTCACGGGAAGTATAAAATAACACAGTTGGAAGGAATCTTACATGCAGAAAAAAAATAATACTAAACTAATCTCACTTTACTTTTTCTAACTGAACTGAAGAAAAACTGTCCCTAGTTAACTCACTTGATATTGGAAGGCAAATTATACTGCTGAGATGCTCACTTCCACAAGGCAAGATGAGATATTGCACACACTGAACTGTACAACTAACAACCACTGAACAACTATTACTGAAATGTGATAACTGACGTAGATCTTTTATATAAGATTTCAAAGAAAAACAAAAAACAAACTGCTGCTGCCACAGTTCCTTTCTTCAGTTGGTTATGGAATGATATCACATCTAGTCACCTGACTCTGGCACGGTTCACATTCAGAACTCTGTTAAGATTCTGCTGCAGCATTTTTTTAACATTAGAAACTTTTTCAAATACATCTCCAGTACAAGCATCTGTACATATCAATGTGACAGTCAAATGACAAGATTATTTACAAAACATCAGCCAGCCATGCTGGCATATGCCACACATGCACTGCTTTACTTCTCTTGGTACAGCTGGCAATACCTCACATCATCACACACACTTTTTTCTTTTTATCAAGGAACCTTAATGGCCTCTACATCTGTTGCAAGGTCAGGTACATGCTGAAAGGTATACTGTACTCAGTTATTGGTGTAATGCGAGCTGAGTAGAGTGGGATTATGATCTCCTTAGATCAGGATGCTTTGCCCTTAATTATAAGTTGTACTTCGTAGGATTTTTCTCATCACAGTGGACACACTGTGATCAAAATGCAGGTTACTTTCGATCTGAGTTCCCAAGTCCTTTACTACTGAGTCTACTGTTATCAATGTTGTGATTTGTAGGGGTGGTAATCTAATCTCCCTGATGCAGTATTCTGTTCCTTTATGAAGATGGATCTTGCTAACATCAAGTGCTGGGCATTTCCAATCACATAATTCAGCCCTGGTAACTAGAAAGTCACAAAACACTCTGAATTCACTTGTGATTTAACACAGAGATTTAATTAAAGGTAATTCTGGAATAAATATTAAAAAATCAGTTTATCTTATTATAGAAAGTACTGCAACCTCCTATTCTACCTTCAAACTATTTCGGAAGAAGTTGGAGGGTAAGGTGAGAATCCCTAATCTGAAGACAGCATTGAAATCTACAGGGAAATGGATAAAAAAGAGAAGCTGCCTAGGAGGACAGCAGGAAGATGATGGTAAGTAGCTTCATAGAATCATGTTTAACTTATTTTTCTTTGCAGGGCTTGAATATAATGTTGAACTGGACTACTCGTGAATTTGATGCAGCTGTGATCACAACTTAGTAAACAACTCCTGTTAATAGTAAATGGTAACGAAAAGCAGATGATGAAAGAAGGACAGGGTTATTATCCAAAACATGACCACTATTGTGTGCATTAACTCTGAAATGATGACACATTTCCAGTGTACATTTGACTGATGAAATAACACTTTTGAATGTTATTGGTCTACTACATGTGCTCAAGATAAATGTCCTCGATGCCACTTGCTCGTTTTGGCAAGTGCTCTAACTCACAATAACTTGTCCACTGTAACACTTATTCTCCCTACCACAAACCTGATCTTAACCCTAAAAACTCTCCCCCAGTGTCTAACCATGAAGTCCTACCTCCTTCCCTAAACCTAAAATCCTCTTCCCCTCCCTAACCCTAAAGTCCCATTCACTCCCTAAACCAAAAGTCCCCTTCCCCATCTCATTCTTGAACGCTTCTTAAACATAAAATCCCCTTCTCCCCTCCCATCCATGATTGCTGCCTAAACCTAAAATCCTTGTCCCAACCCTAAAGTCCCTATTGCTCCCCAAACCTAAAATGCCCCTTTCCCCCTCCTTAAACCTAAACTCCAAATCAGAGCCTAAGCCTAAAATTCCCTTTCCCTTCTCATCCACAATTGCTCCCTAAAACTAAAATCCCTACTCTCAACCCTAAAGTTCTTATCTCTCCCTAAACCTAAAGTCCCCTTCCCCATCTCATTCGTGATTGCTTCTTAAACCTAAAATCCCCTTCTCCCCGCCCATCCATGATTGCTGCCTAAACCTAAAATCTCTGCACCAACCCTAAAGTCCCTATTCCTCCCCAAACCTAAAATTCCCTTTTCCCCTCCTTAAACCTAAACTCCAAATCAGAGCCTAAGCCTAAAATTCCCTTTCCCTTCTCATCCACAATTGCCCCCTAAAACTAAAATCCCTACTCCCAACCCTAAAGGCCCCATCTCTTACTAAACCTAAAAATCCCAGCCCCCTCCCCAACACTAAATTTGCACTACAGTCCCCATATACACTTCCCGAAACCTAACAGCATCCTTCACACTGACATTACCCACTTACCTGTTCTGCAGCGAGCATTTGTTTCCATCTGTCTCCAAGGATACAGCAGAAAATGCTGTAGCTGTGTGGTTGAATGCACTTTAGTGTTTGAGTGCAAGCAGGCTGTCAGTCTTGGTAACAGCCGTTCAAGTCCCTGGCTGCAGGTTACTGGAATTTGAGCAGCTGTAGAACACCCTAATGTTAACAATATTAAAATTCAGACATTATTTTGATATATGAAAACATTTAAAAATCACAGGCTCAAATGCTATTCTGTTAAAAATAAATATAATTGTAGTAAAATAATTTTCTAAAAATGCATTATAACCTGAATATACTTTTAATGCTTAGAAGAGACTTTACTAAAGAGAGACCTCACCTTGCACTTTACATTGAATGTTGGACATCCCAAGGTCTGAATGAATTTTAAAGTGTTGATTACAGGAGAAAGCACACATAATTTTGTTAATAAAGCTGTTTATGTTCTTCATATTGATCACTGCTGCAGTAACCTAAGCTATATGGGTTATATCTTGCATAGGATATAACAGCCAGACAGCTTCCAAAGTTTCAGGGCACCTTTCACATGCCCAAACCATTAATCAGCTCAAGGTGAGCCCAAACCATTAGTCAGCTCAAGATAAGCCCAAACCATTCGTCAGCTCAAGGTGAACCCAAACCATTCATCAGTTCAAGGTGAGCCCAAACCATTCGTCAGCTCAAGGTGAGCCCAAACCATTCGTCAGCTCAAGGTGACTAAAAGGCAGGTTTCAGCACCAAGCCTTTCAGAGCTTTTCTGCCACCAAAGACAGTGCTCCTTTGTGAGCTCTCCAGGATCAGTGGTTCACTTATTCCATTGCTGGGTAGATACGTTCCCTTTCGAGAAAAAACTTAGTGTATATAGTTTTTAATGTTCAAACTTACTTTCCTGTATAGGAAAGTATATTTTAAACTAGGAATATTTGATGTTATGTAGTCCTATCTAACTGTAATTCTTGCTGGTTGGGTTCGAAGCCGATCCTCGGCCGAATACTAAAGCTCGAGAGCTTCCAGTGGCTCGAGGCTAATCCCTATCCCATGATGCCACAGGCTACATCCCCAGATCTCGTTTGCTGCGCAAGCTTTGAGACATTTCTCCAGTTGGCTCGTTGGCTCATAAGTATAACTTTTTTATTATTTGATATTTTTCCTAGCTAGTTGTACTATTTATTCTTCCCTATATAACCCTAACTTCTAGCTGTTCATGTTGTCTGTGTTAGAACCCTTTTTAAGTCTTTCCGCCCCTTTTTAGCAAGTGCCATTTTTAGTTAGAGGACTATCTCGGCCCCTTAAGTTTCAGGGCCATCTCTCCTAGGTCAGAACTCGTTTAAGTTAGAGTATTCTGCCCTTTCACCTTTTGGTAGAATCCGTTTCAGTTAGAGGATTCTATTTAAAAAAAAAAAAAAAAAGTTTTAAATTAGTACTTAGTAGTTGTTATTGTTGATTGTTCTTTGTCATTATTGTCTATAATGTCTAAGGAGAGTTCGAATGACTCCTCTAAAGAACCCAAGGAGTATAAGCCTTCTGGGTTCAAGAAATGTGTAAAGTGTGCTGGAAAGATGTCGTTGACAGATGCGCACATTAATTTTGTTTACTGTCTCGGTGCCATATCTGCAAGACCCTTGTACTATTTGTCACTGGTTTAGTAGTAGAGTTTTGCAGGAGCGTAAAAATAAGTTAATGGCCAAAGGTCTTCTTCCTTTTCAGCAAGCTTTGGATGAGGGCTCAAAGTCATCTAGAAAGAGGCCAGCTTCCGCTCCAGATTTGGAACCACGCAAAATGATTTCGGAACCGAGGGATCTCGGCTCCGACATGTCTGCATCACCAACCTCTTCGGTGCCATTAGTGTCAAAGGAGCCGACTGAAGTTTCCACTCTTCAGACCCCAGCTTTGGATCTGACGGTGGTATCACCAGTATTGAGATCTCCCATTTTGGAGTCTAGGAGATCTTCCTTGTTGTCCACCTGCTCCTCCAGGAGTCTTTCAGATGATGATGTAGAGTGGGTGGTGAAGAGATTGCTACTCACACCGGCCCTGGCTAAATTGCTTTCACCTCTGGGCCCAAAGGCATCGGAGCCGCCTGTCTCCGCTCCACTTTCTTTGATTCCTCCTCTGATTACCCTAGAGTCTTCAGAGCCGGAGGGTACGGATCCGATTGTAGTGGAACTGTCGACCCCGAGACACTTGCTGGCTTCTTTGGTTCTGACTTCAGCTCTGGTGTCTTCGGCTCCATCCAGTGCCAAAACATCTGCGAACCGATGCTCTCTGGTCGGCTCTGGGGGTGACAGTCTTTGCGGTATATCTTCTGATCTGACTCTCCCTCTTGGTGCTTCGGCTCAGTTGAGCTCGGCGCCTACCTCTGCCTCGGAACTGCCGCCTCCTCCTCCTCTGAGCTGATCTCCAGCATCCTTGGTGTGGAGGTCTTCTCTGGAGTGGGGTGGGGGTGCTTTCAAGGTAGCAGAGAGGATGCTGTCCCCTCAGATGGCACCGCTTTTGGATCCACTCCCTATTCCCCACCAGGTGCCTGTGTCTATCTCTTCTCCACCCCCTCCTAAGTGTAGAGATCCAGAGCCCCAGGTGACCACCGCGGTTGGTGCTCTCTCTTCTGGGACTTCTCTTGAGTATCCCTTGGAGGATGTTCCCAGGAAGAGGCTTTGCAAGAGGGAGCACATTGACTCCCCTGAGTCAGTCACTTCAGATACTGATTTGGATGAATCCGAGGGGTCCCCAAGATCCTCCTCTGAGGATGTCTCCTTTTCAGACATCCTGGAAATCCTGAAACAGAGGGGTGATTGGTAGCCCAAAAACCCTTCATAGGACGATTCAGTATACTTGGAGGCTTTCGGATCTCGCCCTTCCACCTCCTGGGTGACTCCTCCTTACAACAAATTGTTAGATGTCATTTCCAGGAAAGCATGGACTTTGCCTTACACTGTTGAGCCTGTTCCGCGTAGGCCAAACAAATTTATTACGGCCCCTAAAGAAAAGGAATTCTTAACAAAAGGAGTCCCCGTAGATGCCATGGTGGTGGCGGCGGCCACAAAGAAGGAACTGTCAGAAACCTCTTCATCTATCCATCCTCCTAATAAAGAGTCTAGGACTATGGATTGATATGGCAAGTGCATGTTGTCTTCAGTGACCTTCACCTTGCGGTCGCTGAACTATTTATCCCATTTTACTAGACTTCAAAGGGATCTCATCAAAGAACTAGGAGATACCCTTCAGGGAGAAGTAGCTGCAGGGTCCACAGACAAGGTATCCTCACAGCTGGCCACCCTTACCTTTATTTCAAACTCCTCCATGAGGTTAATCTCCTATGCAGCTGATGGTGTGAGTAGAGTGGTGGCAACAGGAATCTCTCTCAGGAGACATTCCTGGATGCGCCTTTGTAACTTTGCTGACCCTTTCAAGTCTTCATTTACCAACTCCCCTTTTGATGGTTCAGCCTTGTTTGGACCCATGGTGAAAGAGACGCTGACCAGGTGCGAGAAGGACAGGAAAACCTTATCTGCCGTGGGAGTCCATTTTTCTGCCCCTTCCAGATCTTATCCCAAAGGTCAAAAGGGTGGGAAAATGTGGTTCTGCAAATCCCAAAAAGGTTTCTCAGATGCACGTGACGATTCTTCCCCCAGGGGCAGAAGGGGAAGTTATAATGGAAGACACCACCCTCGCGGCAGAGGGGGTCCACAGAATCAGGGTGACAGGGGGACCTTCTCTGATAGGCCCTACCAGCCCTCCTGAAAGGAGACCCCGCCTGTCCTTCTCTAGAGGTAGTCGGGGGTTGCTTGTCATTGTACCCAGACACCTGGCAACAAATTTCCCAAGACAAATGGGTACAAGATATAATATCCAGAAGTTACCTCATTCTCTTTTCTTCCAGCCCTTACCAGACATTCCACCAATGCAAAAGGGCTTGGCAGCTTTAGAGATTCAATCGTTGCTAGACAAGAGTCATCCAAGCAGTCACCGCAGACCAGATAGGATCCGTAACTTAATCAAGGTTCTTTTTAGTGCCAAAAAAAGACAGGGGACTGGAGATCCATCCTAGATCTCAGCAGCTTAAACAAATCTGTAAAGAAAACAAAGTTCCGGATGGTAACCCTGCAGTCAATATTCCCTTTCATAGGGAAAGACAACTGGATGTGCTCTATCGACCTCAAGGACACGTACTACCATATAAAAATGGACAGGTGGTCCAGAAGGTATCTGCGCTTCTGGCTGGGAGCCAGTCACTACCAATTTTGAGCCCTGCCCTTTGGCCTCACTACAGCCCCCAGAGTGTTCATCAAATGTATGGCAGTGGTCACGGCTCACCTAAGATGTCAGGGATTCCAAGTGTTTCCATATCTGGACGACTGGCTCCTCACCGCCTCCACCAGGCATCTACTATCTCAGGCCAGGGACGAAACCCTTCTTCTTTGCAACAAGCTGGGAATCACTATAAATCTAGAAAAATCTGCCTTGTTACTGTCGCAACATATTGTCTTCTTAGGAGCAGAGTTAAACTCAAGAGACATGACGGCAAGACTCACCCCAGATCGAATCCACTCCCTGCATCAACAGATAAAAATTTTGATTTCAGCAAAGAAAGTCCAGGCCAGACGTGTTACAGACCCTGTGAACCATGACTGCTGCCATTCTGCTGGTGCCCTTAGCCCGATTACACATGAGACTCCTACAATGGCTTTTATTCGCACAGTGGTCGATGCAAGATCTCCCTCTTTCACATACAATATACATCACGGAGTCTTGCAAAAGAGATTTAACTTGGTGGCTTCAGACAGACCAGCCGTATCTAGGTCATCCCTTTGTGGTTCCCCAACCAAAGGCAGTGTTAACCACGGACGCTTCCCAGATCGGGTGGGGGGGACATTATCTGGGAAGGGCAGTTCAAGGTTAATGGCAGGACCATGAGAACCATCTGCATAGAAACATCCTAGAGATGAGAGTGGTGCTTTATGCATTGCAGGCACTTCAGAACTCTCTCCCTCTAGGAACAATTGCAATTCAGACAGACAACATGTCGGTAGTGTGGTATATAAACAAACAAGGAGGAACCAAATCTTACCCTCTAAGTCGAGAGATGTTAAGAGTTTGGCAATGGGCGATTGCTTCTCAACACTTTCTAATTGCAACGCACATCCCGGGGAAATCCAATGTGATAGCGGACAAACTCAGCAGGACTCTCCTGTTATCTCACAAGTGGTCCCTGAACAGAGAGATGGCGGAGATAATTTTCCACAGATGGGGCCAGCCTTGTTGCAACCTTTTCGCCACTCCCAAGAATGCCAAATGCAGCAACTACTTTGCCCTAATTCCTCCAAAGGGGAAGCCACCCATGATGCACTGGTTCACGATTGGTCCTTGGGATTACTCTACACCTTTCCCCCTTTCCACTCATTCCAAATGTGTTACAGAAAGCCAAATGGTCGAGAAGCAAAATGATCCTCATTGCTCCATACTGGCCTTGACAGGTTTGGTTTCCTTTTCTACAAACCCACCTCTTGGAGGAACCTTGGAGTCTGGATCCAATTCCAGACCGTCTGACCCACTCTTGGGAGAGTTCCATCTGTCCATCCACACCTTCAAGTTGACAGCTTGGCTGCTCCAATTCCACGACTAGCCAGGTGTTATTCTTTCGCGCCAGCAGTAAGTCACATCCTAGCTTCTTCCCATAAACCATCCACTAGGAAATTATACTTTAATAAATGGAAGAGATTTTCATGTTGGGCAGCTAAATGAAATATTGAACCTCTTACCGCCCCTATCCCAGCAATTTTAGAGTTTCTCTCAAATCTGTTTGAAGAAGGCGCTGCGGCAGCTACTATTAGGGTACAATTAGCTGCTATCTCCAATTTTCATACATGTGAAATGGGTGTTCCCATTATGACTCACAGATTATGTAAGGCCTTTCTCAAAGGTACTTTTCTACTTAGGCCCCTGATTAAGGAACCAATGACACCCTGGGATCTAAATTTGGTTTTAAAGTCTCTGATTACATCTCCCTATGAACCTGCTTCTACTTGTGATCTGAAATATTTATCGTGGAAAACCCTCTTCCTTGTTGTCATTACATCAGCCAGAAGAGTTTCAGAGCTGCAGGCTCTTTCAGTATGTCCGCCTTATATTGTATTTCATAAGGACAGGATATCTCTGAGAACTAATCCCTCCTTCTTCCCAAAGGTTTGTTTGGAAAACAACATAAACCAATCCATGGAATTGCCAGTCTTTTTTCCCAATTACACCAACAAGGCAGAATATAAACTACACCAGCTTAATGTACACAGACAGTTGAGTTTCTACTTGCATAGAACGAAAGACATTAGAAAGTCAGATCAACTTTTTGTCTCCTTTTCTGATAAGACAGGATTACCAGTCTCAAAGGTGACCTTGTCTAAATAGCTTACGGATTGTATCATCCTTTCATACCAAAAGAATGACATACAATTACCAGGGAAGATAAAAGGTCATCCACTAGGTCAGTCTCAACTTCTTTTGCCTTTCAAGCAAGGTTCCCTTTAGATTCGATTTGTGCAGCTGCTACATGGGTGAAACCTCACACCTTTATCACTCATTACAAAGTGGACTTGGCCTCCCGGACCAGGGGCTTCCTTTGGAGCTGCTATACTGAAAAGTCTTTTTTCCAGAGCCACCCTAGGGTTTAGGTGCTAGGGACGCTGTCCCAACCAGCAAGAATTACGGTGAGATAGGACTACATAACATCTAGAAGTTATGTACTTACCATAACGTTCCATGTTTGTAGTCCATCTCGTCTATATTCTTGTGTCCCACCCACCTTCCCCCTACCGTTCCTGGAGGAACTGGTGGATGAAATTATTGGCCTGCAGAGATATGATGACTTTCAGCCTCTTCCTTGACTGAATTTTTAGTGATTTGTAAATATGTATATATAATTATGTATCTATGTTTATATACATATAGAAGAAAAGGTGCTTCTTACTTGCTTCCAAACAAGATCTGGGGATGAGGCCTGGTGCATCATGGGATAAAGATTAGCCTCGAGCCACTGGAAGCTCTCGAACTTTAGTATTCGGACAACAAACCCAACCAGCAAGAATATAGGTGAGATGGACTACAAACATGGAACGTTATGGTAAGTACATAACTTCTAATTTTTATTGTCCCACAACTTTATTGTAATTTTAAATGGCAGCACACTTTTGTCTTTTGTTTTTTTATAGTTTAAAAGTTATAAATTAAGCATTCTGAAACAGTTTTTTCCCCTCTGGAGCAGTTGTATTTAAATTACTTTTTGGGGCTTGTAAAATGTATTAGAGTGCTTTTTCCAGTGTTTTCACTTGGAAAAATTACTTTTTAATACTTTTTAAATGTTACCATCTTATACTACTTAGCTACCTCATGAAAGAATTACCATTTTAAGATTGATCATGGAACATATTATTGATCCCATGGTAGGTCCTTCTTCTAATCACAAAAACAAAAAAAAAAAGTTAACTAAACAGCCTTTGCCACCACAGAAGACTAGCAGTTTGCCTCAGCTGCAGGTGGTTGACTCTGCTATGGCCAAAGTTCTTCAGACCAGTTTTCTTTCTCATGATATCTCTCTGGTGCTGTCCATACAGCCACTGTGGACCATGATGTCCACTTCACCAATGTGGGCATCTTACCTTTTTTTAATAATATTCCTTATAAACTCTTCCAGCTGCTGATGGGTGGTGATGATGTCATCTCCATTCTCACTGCTACTGGTAGGTACAGCTGTATCAGCCTCCGATGCACAGATATCTGCAGCAGGTAGGCAGGAGGTAATGAGACAACTTTGTCAGGCTGGGACCCAGATATACTGCGTGCTTCTGCTACTGGTGGTGATACTGCTGCTGCTGCCACCTGTGGGGGGCCAACTGGCCTTGCTGGTGGGGTGGGTGCAGGTTACTGTGCTGCTCCATATAATAGTAACAGAAATCGAAACAAAATAAATGCATGTAAAAAGGAAGATAATAATAAAGAGGGTGGGGTAAGAGAAATGCAAACACAATGTGAAGTCGAATTTCTAACTGTCTTCATAATGATACAGTTATTATACAAAAAAACCGAAAGCACAAAACACTAAAAAACTCATGATATCATATCACAAAATATTGAATAATTCTATCCAGTCAAAAATACCCTGTATCATACACATCAATTGCAAAATTAAGTGTCATCTTGGTAGTGGTACTGTTAGGAAAAGGTTTTTTAGTAACATAATGTGTAGTGTAACGGTTAGGGTTAACACACATGAGTAAGCTGAGCAGTGGGACTTTGCATACCCTGCACCACATTACTCACAGGTTCATAGGTAGGTACTAGGCTATCGGCCCTGGGGCCTGTACAAGCCAAGCCAAAAAGGTACCCTGGCTTTTGCCACCCAATAAAATGTGTGCTATCCCTATCCCTGCCCTTAACCCTAGCCCTTTCAATTATTTTCTTTCTCCCATAAGTGAAGGGGGTCAGGATTGCAGAACCTCACATCACAGTGATGGTGACAGCACTGTTCCCCTGTGGGTGCAAACATCACAGTGATGGTGACAGCACTGTTCCCCTGTGGGTGTGAACATCACAGTGATGGTGACAGCACTGTTCCCCTGTGTGTGTGAACATCACAGTGATGGTGACAGCACTGTTCCCCTGTGGGTGTGAACATCACAGTGATGGTGACAGCACTGTTCCCCTGTGGGTGCAAACATCACAGTGATGGTGACAGCACTGTTCCCCTGTGTGGGTGTGAACATCACAGTGATGGTGACAGCACTGTTCCCCTGTGTGTGTGATGCCAGTGGCATGGGTGGCAGCCTGGGCTAAACTATTCCACATGTCATCTTTATACTAAGGCCCAGTACAGCCCTCCTGCAACAGCCTCTGACTATACTTCTTAAGAAGAATGTCCAGAAAAATCTTAGACTGCTCCTCACACCAGCTGTAATTATATTATTAAAAAGTGTCTGCAGTGGTACAGAATAAGGGAAAGATCCTAATATACATAAACTAGTTATAAATACCATAATCATGTAATTAAGAAATACAAGGCAGTTTAACAAACCTGAACTTATCAGGTGTTTAGCATCTTTAATGTCATAGCAGAAAAAACACATAACCGTCCTGGGTAAAGTGCCCCTTCGAGCCAAAAATGCCCTATTCTCTGAAAAACGACAAGGAGGCAACACCACAGCAGATATCCAAACAAGAAAGAAGTTTAATTGATCCACACGAACAGTAGTACAGTGAGTGCTTTCACATTATCAAAACGTTTCATCAGACTTTCAAATATCCTGTCTTAACTAACATCAATAAATGCTAAATTCATAAATAACACCAATCACAGTAATGAATCAATTATGATGTCACACATACATGAACCTCATATAGAAAGGTTAAAAATATTCTTATAAAATTAAACTTTTAAGCAATAGATAGACACCTTATAAAACTACTTAATCAAATAAATATAATTATATAACATTGTATAATAAATTACTCCATGTTAAAAAACATAATAAACCATAAAAAGAATTAACTTATAAGATCCTTATAGCAGTTCCTTCAGACAGAGCCTAATCTAATGCGATGTCTAGTGTGCATAGGGTCTAGCCAAAAGAAAAGGTTTTAATGTTGTCCTATCATTCAAACCGCTTATTCTATGAGCTTGTAGGCGTATAATCCATTTATTCTCTCGACCTTCTGAACTTCTGGACATGATTACAGTATATTTAAGAGACCGTCTTCTTTTATACCGCAGATGCATCCATTATTGGATGCATTTGAAAGAGCATGTGAATATGACTTGTTACAGCTTTCGAAGTCACAAGCTAGACCTGACTTTTTAAATTTAACTATAGAAGAGTTCGAAGCTCTTAATAAATTACAGAGTAATGATGACATTATAATTAGACAGGCGGAGCTATAGTGTTACTGGACAGTGAGTTTTATAAAATGAAAATGCAGTCGTTGTTAACTGTTGATGACACATACAAGATATTAAACATGATGTGCTTAGATAAGTATATCAAACGTGTACATAGTGAGTCGTATGATCTTCTGTTATGTGGTGTAATAGACACAGATTTATATCCAAGTATTTCCTAGTGGAGAGACCGGTCATCCCTATTATTAGGGGGCTGCCCAAAGTTCACAAAAGTTTAATAGATCCTAGTATGAGGCCCATTGTCTCAGGAAGGGGATGGCTCACTGAGCCCCTCTCCATATACTTGGAAAAACAGCTTAGACCCCTGGTAGAAGGGATAACTACTGTGGTTAGAGATACACAACAGTTTTTGGAGACCTATGCTGATTATGTTTTCTCGAGTGAGGCAACTGGAAATGATTTATTAGTAACGCTTGATGTTGTTTTACTATTTACGTCTATACCCAATGGTAGCGGGATAGATTATGTGAGGTTGTTATTGATAGAGGAAGGGGTCTCTAGGGACCTTGTTATGAGATATATGCTGATGCTAGACATTGTTTTGAACAACATATTCATGTATGATGAAAGGTATTTTTTACAAACTAAAGGGGTAGCAATGGGTACCCCTTGTGCCAATTCATATGCCAACCTAGTGTTGACATATTGGGCAAGGACATACATGATGAATAATACAGAGTTTAGTGAATATATAGGGTACTGTCGACGATTTGTGGATGATGTCTTCCTAGCATGGAAAGGCACCAGTGAACAACTAGAAGAATTTGTTCAATATATAAATGGAATGACTGATTTTTTATCATTTGAATGTAATAGTTAATACACTAAGTTGCAGTTCCTTGATGTACAGTTAACTAAGGATGATGAGGGCATGCACACTGACATGTTCAGGAAACAATGTTGGAGGAACAGTCTGCTGTATCGCACTAGGATGCATACGGCCCATGTGTATTCTAATATAATGAAGGGCCAGGTACTTAGGGCATCTAGACTCACCAGTCATGACGGGTCCTATCTTGAAACATGCAAGATATTGACAGATAATTTCAAGCAACGAGGCTATAAAGTGGATGAAATAGAGAGAGTGATGAATAATAATCAATCACAAAGAAGGAGGAAGGGGAGACCATATTTCAAAAGAAATGGTGGTGTAGAAATCAATAGACTTAATAGTGAAGAGTTGGGTTCAAGAAACAATATAGGGCTTAGAATAATGATTCCTTTTACTAATAAAAATGTCAAGGTGAAAGAGATAATAGACAAGAATTGGAAGCTATTAAGTGTAGATGACAATATTTCTACTATAGTGGGAACCAGACCAAGATATACTTACAAGAATACAAAGTCCTTAAAGATACTGCTTTGTTATGAGCAAGATAGAGTCCATAATGTATTGCGCTCTGATAGGCATGGAACTTTTGCCTGCAGAGGCCTGTAACCAGTGCCCCTATATGGCAGGTGACAATAGGTTTGTTCATCCTGACACTGGGCAAGAGTATCTTTTTAAACAATATGCTGATTGTAACATGAGGGACCTGGTATACCTGGCACAATGCCAAGTATGTAAATCATTTTATGTAGGTAAAACTACTAGGACCCTGAGGGAAAGGGTAAGGGAGCATATATATGCAGTTAACAAAGAGGATGATAAGAATGCTCTGGCAAAACGTGTTAACATACGGGACGATGCATACGTTTAAGTTTAGAGTGCTAGAATTAATTAAAACACAGGAAGAATAGGTAATGTTAAGAATTATACGGAAGGTTGAGAGACTAAATGGATTATACGCCTACAAGTTCATAGAATGAGCGGTGTGAATGATAGGACAACATTAAAACCTCTTCTCTTGGCTAGACCCTATACACACTAGACATCGCATTAGATTAGGTTCTGTCTGAAGGAACTACTATAAGGATTTTATAAGTTAATTATTTTTATGATTTATTATGTTTTTTAACATGGAGTGATTTATTATACAATGTTATATAATTATATTTATTTGATTAAGTAGTTTTATAAGGTGTCTATCTATTGCTTAGAAGTTTAATTTTATAAGAATATTTTTAACCTTTTTATATGAGGTTCATGTATGTGTGATGTCATAATTGATTCTTTAGTGTGATTGGTGTTTTATATATGAATTTAGTATTTATTGATGTTAGTTAAGACAGGATATTTGAAAGTCTGATGAAACGTTTTGATAACGTGAAAGCGCTCACTGTACTACTGTTCGTGTGGATCAATTAAACTTCTTCCTTGTTTGGATATCTGCTGTGGTGTTGCCTTCTTGTCGTTTTTCAGAGAATAGTGCATCTTTAATGTCATATTAATAGGTCAATGTGTAAAAGTCTGAAGTTTCAAATTTCAGGTTATATCATCTTATGATGTGAATGTAAACCTTTTAAAGTATGTTACACCTGGAATTTAACCTTTCCTGACCTACAGTTACATCACAGGTGATAGTAAGTTAGTTTTGGTAAAATGTGGATAGCCTTGTCCTATATGAGGTAATGAAGGGCTCTGTCACCTATAGAAAAATGTGGAGTCTTTGTATGTATAATGTAAAGACCGTCTTGTAGAGCCACAACATCTACATTTAATGTGATTTTTTTTTGTTTCCACAACCTCTAAAAAGCTTGGCTTATTAAACTGTTTTTTCATCAGTTATCATCTGGCCATCCCAGAAACTGCCTGAAACATCATTCTGATCCTTTCTGAGCAAAGCCCTTGACACTGTTAGCTGCTGTCTTGCTACCACCTGAGATGCTTGGCAGTTCTAAACACAAAATTCTAGGCCTTGTGTTAGGCATGACCTTATAAGGATACAGCATGTGTGTACTGCCATCTTGAGCTTTGACTACTACAAGCCACACCTAGATAAACTTCACATTCTACAGCTGGAAAGCACAGTTATGAACATTAGCTTCCCAGAATTCCTCCCTTTGTCCTCATCTCTGCGCATTGCAGTATCTTACCAATGTGTTCAGTGATTCCACAAGGGGTTAATAATACCTTTTCAGTTCCTGTTCCTTCTTCCAGAACACCATGCTTCTCCATTCAGACCAATGTGACAAGTCAATGCTTGCACTGCACCCTTTGACAACTTTCTGACATATGGTATAGGTCTAGTTACCCTGACTCTTCCTCTTTCTTCTTGGTCATCATTTTAAATCTGTACCCTCAAGCTGTCTACACTTTTATTGTAAAATTATTTCTTTGGCAAGAAGTAACAACTTTAACTAGTGTGTATGCGTACGTGTGTGTGTGTGTGTGTGTGTGTGTGTGTGTGTGTGTGTGTGTTTGTAGGTATCTGCATATGTAAACATGAGCAGTTTCATTGTCAGCAAGCATCTTTGCTACATTTCTGTTGAAAACCTATTACACTTGCCTTTGTTATGTACAAATCTTTTACACTGGTAATCAGGTGATAACATAATATTCTGAATTCACTGGTGATTAAATGCTCATATCAGATATCAAGTTAACTGTAATTCTAGATCAAATGCTAAAGAAGTCACTTTTTCCCAATGCAGAACAAGTTGCAATCCCTACTACAGCGTTCCGTTATGCATTCAACCTGTTTAGCAGGAATTGGGAGGATAAGATAGACGTCACCGGTCTCCAGGCAACAGTACAACATCTAGGGCTCCATATAAGTGATGTAGACTGCATAGGAGCCCTGCGGCAAGCAGACATTGACGGCAGGTAGATTTGAGTGTTTCATTTCAACTCATGTTTCTTTTCATGGTGTACTAGGCTGCCATAATGTGGTAGATGCTTGCATTCTCTTGAAGCGTTTCCTCGTGGTAGACTGTTATTAATTTTACTTACACATTAGAAATCATAAGCTGAGTTACTATTTTGTGGTGTATGCGCTTTCTGTCTACTGAATAGTTGAACATTCATTTCCTTTCTTTCATTCTCCTTCCTTCCATCTCTCCTTTCTTTCTTTCTTTCTTGGGGACGTGGGTGCTTACTCCTACATGGAGAAGGGCAGTGGGGGCTAGACCCACTCTGAAAAAAGAAGACTTCAAAATAGCCCACTTAGGAAATTACTGACAAATCATTACAAAAGTAGCTTCACTTATAATATGGAGCCACTGAGAAGGTGTAAGGTGTAACTGAAATTGTATCACACTCTGGATAAGACTTAGAAACAAACCACTGATCCATCTGCCAACAGTGAGTAAATTCTGTACTGCCACAGTTTAGTTTGGTATGTTTGGTAATGCTGTGACTTTTTTCAGGTTTATATTTTTTATAATGATGTTGAACAAAAAAATATTTTCACTAGGTTGCACCACAACACTGTATTGTAACATTTGGATTATATCTGACCCGCTGTCTTTATCCCAATTAAAGATTCATCAGCAGTCCCGTATTCCCTATGAAGACTTTAGGAGGTCTTCTGCTATCACTTCTTACTTCACGCCTGCATGAGGCACTTGCAAAAAGCCAGCACTTACAGATGCCCTTCTGTACCTCTTATTGCTACTTGAAGTGCTTCACATCCTGCAGCAACACTGAAGTTATTTTAGTTGGAAGCGCTATTGGTCTTGTGGCTTGTTATCAAACCATAAAATGCCACCACCAGAAAACTGAATGTTGTTGATGTTAACATAATTGCTTTCAAATCTGGGTTGTCACAGATGCTGTGCTTTGGTTTATGGGTATGAGGTGGAGAAGAAGAAAACGGGGTGAGTTTTAGATATTTGTTATACACCTTTTCCATTTTCTCCAAGTTTGTCTGATTTGAGAGTTAGTATTTAGAAATTAGGGGTATTGTAGCAGACCCCCTGCATTTGGCGGGGTATAGAGAACCCCTAATTGTAAGATATGGAGCTTTCTTTTTACATATGCTTGTGTTTGCAGTTGAACCTGTGAGTTATATACTTAAGCTGTCATTATTTTTATCATGATTAAAATGTGGTTGATATATAAATCTGCTTCATCTGTAAAGTAGCTAGGACTCATTTACCTTTTTTCCTTTTGAGATCTTCACCTTAACTCAAATATTTTCACAGTTCTAGTTGTGGTAAGTACAAAGGAAAATGTAGTCATTTTCTTAAGTATTTTCATTGTGACTGATGCCTCCAGAAGTTAATACCTTAACAGTCCCTTCATCAGTACCTACACTAAAATTTTCTGAGACCGTGCTGGGTCTAGAGGTTTTAATGCTGGATGAGCCTGATGCATTTTGCATCTATGTTTGGCCTCTGGGACATAACAGGGACACAAGTGATTACCAGACTTGGACCAATAACAATCAATGGATAGAACACTGAAAGGCAAAACTTTGCAAGTAGATTCAAAAGCAAAGGACCAAAAAGAAAAAAAATAAGAACACATTTCCCTGATTCATCAGTTATAAAGAAGGTTTTGCATGACGAAGATCCATTCTCATTGCCCTCAAAGTACGATGGTGTGAATTCTTTTTCACAATCTTCAGGGTCTCCACAAGAAGACACTTACTTTACAGATACCTTAACATATATCAGTAGATTTTTCATGTGGCCTATGTGGAATTTCAATTATATATATACACACACAGACACACACAAATATATATAAACTGTATTTTTTGCGACTGAAACTTTTTGCAAGGAAAGCCAACAGGCAATATTACTGTGGACACAACTGTACTTCCTACTCTTAAATACCAGATGTGCTATATTTTAAAATATAAAACTGTTGTCGAATGGGGCTTTCTTTTAATTGTTGCCAATAAAAGCCTTTCAAAGAGAAACAGGCTGTAAAACTTCATATTCCGCAAGAAAAGGAGGGGTCATCAAAAGACTTTTAAAATGACTGCTGCTGAGTTCCTACTCCTACCATTACTGCCGTACCCTTTGATATCACATTTCAAAACTCTTTTCCTGCTTGGTAACAGATTACGACACACAAATGGAGATTGCAGACAGTTTGATAAGGCCGAACAGCAGAATTTTCCATAAATGGCTCTTACCAACTACAGTGGACTTTGCAAGTAATAGATCATCTTCTGTTAAAGAAGGCAATGCAGAGGGTACCTTTTTATCAGAGGGTATTGCTTTCATTACAGACTAATTCTACTTCCAGAAAAGGTCTGTACCTCAAGATCAGTTCTACATTCATCAAAGCTAAACGAATTTTTGAATACAAAACAATTTAGAGTGGTAACTCTTAAAAATTGGCTTCTTTTCATTGAACAAAATTGTTATATGGCATCCCTTGACGCATGAGATGCGTATTTCAATGAGTTGTTCTCACTGATGACATCTAAAACGACACGTGGCACACTTCATTTTCATTTTTTCCTCTTCCACATGGCCTTTTCGGAGCCTGCAGAGTATTTACTAGATGTTTAGCTCCATTGTCTGTAAAACTAAGAAAACAAAATGTTGCTATTATGATGATTTTCTGATAGCATTAAAGAGAAGAAAATTTCTGTTTCATCAAATAGATGAAACAGTTTTGTCTTTCATGCTCTGAGGATTAACATTAAATTAAAAAAGTGTTTTCTGATTCCGCCCAATAACACCATTAACTTTTATTGGGGCAGCCCTAAATTTATTTTGAGATAAAGGTTTTCAAACCCAGGGCAACAGAGTAGAAATTCATACAGTCCTGACAGTCTTAGCAGCAATGAACTGCAGCAAGATCATTCCCAAGAGCTTTTGGGGGTAATATGTTCTCTTAAATCCTTCGGGTATGTGTTACAAGATTGAGCATGAGGTAAACTAAATGACCTCTGAAAATTTATGGAATTAGGCTAAGGACCCTCTGGAAATAACTTCATTACATGAGAATTTCTGTGTTGAACAGGCATTAGAAAATGTATTGTTGTAACAGTACTTTCCCTGTCAGATCCAGTGTATGATACAATGTTATAATGTATGATACAATGTTATAATGAGATCTGTTCATTTTCTGTTGGGGTTTCCAAACACGAAAAATCAAGCATCATTTTTATTTCTTTTGAGCAAAGAGGTAGTCTGGGCCACAATGCTGACCAATATAGCAGAAGTGCTTCCTGTTAACTACGTGTGAACAAAAGCTAATATACAAGTGATGAAAAAAGACAATGGTAAATGAGACATAACTAAATTCCATTGCTAGGATAACAGCATTACGCTTAGATGAGATCAGTTAACTGCCAAAACTGATTCCTATATATTGGTCCAGCAAAGCAACATTCAAATCCCCATGTGATCCAGAGAGAGTCAGTATTTATCAAAACATAGCTCATATAGAAATAGGAAAATAAGCAATTTAAGTAATACAATTTGATGATCATTTCATTTTGCTAAACTGCATTTGTCTCATTTAACCAAAGGTACCTGACATGAGAGTTGGGGAAAAAGCTTCCCAGTCCAAAGCTGGATCACCATTATTGCAATAGTCAGTATTGTCTTTTAAAGGGGGACATAAACAACAGAACCTGGTGAAAACCTATATACACATGGACAGAATATGCAAATTGCATCCAGAAATGAGGCAGACTGAAACCTAAACCTTGCAGGTGAAAGAGTGCCTACCCAAGGCCACTGACATCTGCTGTATACTCTTGAAAATGATGAGGATTATCTTCATGTCTCTAATTATAGCCAAGTTATATGTTCAAGAAACAGACTGAAGAAAGAGGTTGATTTCTTGAATCCATTTCTCCAGCACAAACATATGGTTGGAGACCACTCATAATTTTTTATAATACATGGGAGTATTTGCTGCACCTGTGTACTACCTGCTTAAAAATGGGTTTATGTTAAATGTTTGAACATCCAAAATGTCGAAGATTACATGGTTGAAACCAAATGTAAGATATTTGGATGTTCAAACATCAAATAAAAAAAAGTAAAAAAGAAAAAAAACACTTTAACAGAGTTGGAAGGGGGCAAGCTGCCCCTGCACCCCCCACATGGGGGGCTGCGCCCTCCACACTCCCCTACTTAAATATAACAACTCCGAGACCACACTTCAGTGCAGAAAAGGGAAATTCTCCCTATCTGCACCGTACGGCGCAGTTGAAAGTCTATCTTCGAACACTCAAAATTTCGAACGTTTGATCTCGACCATGTAACGTTCGAAGATTTGTCAGGTATCCTTAAAAAGTATGCCATTGACAAGTTTCTGATACAGTTCCATGGTGACTGTAGCAAATCTTGCAGATTTAGCTTTGCTTAGTTTGTAATAGCAAGGCTCATACACAGAACCTCACTAGAGCAAGCTTGTTATAACTAGATTCTTACATATGATCCTGTCTATAACCTATTTTTTTTATTTTTCAATTTTGGAGCATAATTAGAGTGTTCCATGTATTACATATTTTATATATCCATTACTGTGCTGCCTGTTTACTATTTAAGCAATAACCCATGGCTGGGTGTGGGTAATGCTGGATTTACCCACAGTTGGTGTGGTTTGGTCAAGAGGGTGAAGCCCGAGTGACTAAACAAAGCCAACCATGAGTAAATCCAGCATTGCCCACACCGAGTTGTGGGTTATTGCTATCATACAATGACATTATTTAAGAAAAAAAGTATTTACTTTTCTTAAATAATGTCATTGTATAATGCCTCCCTGCAGTCCTTCGCAGTTTTCCAGTATCCTGGGGCATTACTGATGTACTGCGCATGCGTAAAGGACTTGTGTTCCCATGCGTACGCAGTACATCAGTGCTGTGCAGAGGGAGCAGTGGAGAAAGGAAGATCTCCATTGCATTTTTTAAGATATCTCTCTATGTTATACGAGTTCTTCAACTCATATAACATAGCAAGATATTTAAAAAAAAAACAAAACAACGGAAGTCTTCCTTTCTCCATTGCTACCTCTGCAGAGCAAAAAAAAAAGTAAAAATAAAAATCAGGCGTTATACTAACAGAAAAAGTCCGGACAACCAGACCTTTTTCTGTTAGTATATTCTCAGATTTATAACAGGCATGCTGGTTGGGCTGGCCAATCAGCATGCTCATTTTTGAATATTAATGGCCAGTCGTATAATTAATAATTGTGGATGACTTAAACTGACACTTTACTGTTACCTGTGTAGATAAACAACAGTAATTGTTAATGCAAATGGTATGATATTTGTTCAATTAAAGCAGGGATAAGTCTGTAGAAAGCAAACCCAGTCCTGTCAGCTGGATGTTTTGGAACTGTACTGCTTGACTGACTTTAATTTGTTTGTATTAATTTTCCATTTTTTATTACATTACAACCCTAAAAGTATCCAATGATATTAAATATTTTACAGATGATGGCGAAGTCAGCTTTGAAGACTTCATGACAGTAATGACTGCTGACCTCAGATTTTATTTTTACTTATGTAAGTCAAACCTTCAGAAAATAATCTTGGTTTACTTAACACTGTTACTCTCTGCTTGTTAATATATTTCTCTAGAATAAAGGACAAACTGCTGGAACAGAATATTAAATAGTTATAATGACTGAGCTTGGGAAAGAGAAAGGCAGCTCAATTCATGTTGTATCGCTCTATCCCACCTGCTGCATTGGCAGCCTTTCCCAGTTTGAGGAAGGTGCACATCTCTTTAAATTGTGATGTGGGGAGAACACATCTGGGATGTGTTGTCTGTCCATTGATAATGACCAGCTGTATTGCCTGACATGGGTCCTTCATCTCAGAAATATCTACAGAGGTACGCATTGTCAGTTTTTCACTGTGAGAGAAATGTAGACCAGCTGTAGTTTGTTTTCAGATATAACACGCAAAGCTGCATTTTATTTGACATAAAATTCTCAGCTGGGGTGCCTTCTATGCAGAGTCTGCATGTCCTTCCTGCGGTCACATGGGTTTCCTGCAGGTTATCCAGTTTCCTCCTACATTTCAAAGATATGCAGTAGGTGCACTGGACACTCTAAATTTGCCTTAGGTGAGACTGTGTGTGCAAGTGTGCATGAATGAACTACCCCAGCATGGCTAGCCACCCGGTGGTGTAAACCTTGGGTCAAGATGATTATCACTGCTCAAGTGACACCCCGACCCAGTGTGCAAAATGGGAAAAGGGGTTGAGGATGGATGGATGGATGCAATGCCTAGTTTACTCTCTTTTTAACTGTCAGTATATCTTAAGTGTTACATTCTAACCAGTACTTTGACAGTACCATAGTACCTTCTCTTTTGTCTGCTGTGACTCAAGGCTGTTGTAGAAATGAGTCCATATTGTGTCAGCACACTAAATAAAGTAAAATTTCACCATTTCTTGCCTGCAAATTTCTTAAGGTCAGCTATTGAGAGACACAGAGAGAAAAGGATCTCAGAAGCATGTCACAGGACAGAACTTCTGTTGTTATGTGTCTCTATCAGCACTACCCTCCCTTTTTATTATTTACTACCACAGTATTTTACTACTACTATAAAGTACATTAAAAATGTGAAGCCCACTCCAACGACATTCGGTCTTCCATCTCTGCATTAACATTCATGCACCTTCTCTTAATGGACAAGCTCTAGGAAATCATTTAAAACCCAGGGCTCTTCCTCTGACACAGAGGGTTTGCTCCTTCTCTGCTGTTCTGGTAGCTGAGGTTTGGCTGTCAAGCCCAGAACAAGAGCCTAGCCAAGAGGATGGAATCCAAGTTGCCAGTAATCAACTTTTCCATCCTGGTGGAAGGTAAATGATAGTGCCACTACAGGACACTGTCAGGCAATGTGAGGACTCAGTCAGATGGAAGGGGGTGTTAGACATTAAGGCTGTGCCTGTGACACTGTAAAGAAAGCAGGAGGGGGTATGCATATATCCCCTACAATTGGGGGCCAGGAATGATGGTTTTTGTTGGAATCTCTGTAACGTAAGCCAGAAAGGGACTTTTGTTTATCTGTATGGAGTAGTAGATATGGATGTTGGGAGTTACTGGAATTGGGCTCATTTGGCATGGACAACCTGAAAACAGAAGCCCAGTTCATAAGGGAAAAAAGGATAAATATGAATTATGAAAGGAATGGCTAAGACATCTTATGTGTTTGGTGTCAGCAGTGATCTTTAACCAATGTTAGTGGTTCAACAGGTAACACACACACCTATGCTGCTCGGAGACCAAAAGGTTATAGGTTGTATTTCCAGTCGAGGTGATTGGATAGCTGACACTGAAGTGCAGAACTGGGGGGGATGCTGCAGTCCAGAGTGTGTTGTCCTTTGGATGAGATATTAAACTGAGGACTCTCTGCTTCAGTTGGTGGTACCTTAGGTGGATGTAAAAGATCCCATGGCATCTATCGAAAAGGATAGGTGAAGTTTCCCAATGCCCTGGCCTTATTTCTCCCAGTAGAAGAAGAGCACAACAGATCTCCTGTGAAAAGAGGCCGAAGAAAAATGCAATCTTCCAACACCAAGAGTTAACCAGCCATATGATTGTTTTACTTATATAGGAAGTGGAAACTGTCTTCAGAATCACTATTCATGGTTTGCTGTCATTGGTGGGTACATCAATAGATAATCAATCAATATGGAACCCTAAAACTCTGTACGGCAGGCTACATTTAGCTGTGTTCATCTGGCATGACATTCTCTGCCCTGCTTAAAACAATGCAAAGGGCCACAATACAAGGAGGAGGAAGAGGAGGTCCTGACATTATCATCTGAAAGAATTTGTCAGACTGGCCAAATTATCTAATGTGCCAGACTCAAGGACTAAATTCTGTCTATGGCTTATGGAAATTCTGGATTCCAGGTGGAAATGTGGGTTAAAATCCCACTTTTGACAGCTAAATGCTGACCTTTTGTGCTGATGTACTATTCCTGGGGAGCCTAGGATTCACTCTGGTGATCTACACTTTTCGATGGGGTTAATAAAGACAATTACAGAGCATGCAAGGGATGAATCATTGGCTTTTAAGGGGATGGGGCATAAAGCATCTGCCATGACCCAGTTACAGCATTTGTATCATACGTGAAAGGTTAGCAAGACCATTCCACGCCATGTGAGGGATGACGCACTGGCTGTTAAGGGGACAGGACATAAAGCATCTACCATGTGCCAGTTATACCATCTGTATCCTGTGTGAAAGTAGGCATATTATAGGCTGTCAGAGTCATCGGAGAAGCTAGGAGTTGCTTGATACTGCCAAGAGGAAGCGAAGACTTCAGAGTGATAGAACGTGTGGGTGAATGGTGGCAGGGCGATGGAAACAGGAAAATAATGAGCAGATGACAAGTTTACCAGTAGTGTAGTTATTGGTCATGTTTCCTGTTTCTCTAGCATCACAACACACCACTGATGGAAGCTGTCTGTTTGAGAAAGATATAGAAGTTTTGTTTTTTGATATTTTATCAAAATATCTTAAATCATCTGTTTTGTCATTCGTATCTGCTTCAGAAATTGTCAGGTAAGTAAACGTTTATTATGTGTGCCTGAGGAGAGTTCGACATTAATATGTTTTTACATTTGTGTGGACAAAGAGAGATGGGTAATATATTTTTGTAGAAATTTGAACATTATTGTCTTAAAGTCTTGAAGTCAAAAGTCCACATGGATAGAGAATAAGCAATTTATATATGTTTATATCTTGACTAGTGCTACACTTTTTTTTTCATGATTTTTTCCTCTTTGGCTTAGTGGTGAGTTTTATGACCTGGCAGCCAGACATGGGGATATAGCCCTACACATTTACCTACTGTAGCCACACATGGGGATATAGCCCTGCACATTTGCTTACTATACCTAGATTTGGGGATATAGCCCTGCACATTTGTTTACTATACATAGATTTGGGGCTATAGGTTCATAGGTAGGTACTAGGCTATTGGTCCTAGGGCCTATATAAGCCTAGCCAAAGGTACCCTGGCTTTCGCCACCCAAGAAAATTATCTTCCTGTGCCACTGTCGAGCAGAGCCACAGAAGTGATCCCCGGGGTAAATTTCCTATCTCCCATCCAATCATCAAGATTTTTCTTGAACAATGCTAATGAGGAGCTTTGTTTGATATAGATAGGTAGTTTGTTCCACAGTACGGGAAGTCTCTGGGACAGGAATCTATCCCTCCAGCATGTTCTGTTTATTGTGGTGACGAGGTTTAGGTCCCTAGAGCATGTAGCTGGTAGGGACTGGGATTTCTTTAAGTGGAGCATGTCTAAAAGCTCTGGGTTTGACATAGCTTTGTGTATTAGGCAGAGATCGCCTCTGAGTAGGCGATATGCAACGGAGTAAAGCTGCAGTTTTTTTAGACGGTCTGCATAGGGCATCTCTTTGAGGCCAGTAATCCTCTTTGTGAGGTATTTCTGTGGCCTTTCCAGTTGTTGTAGATGTCTTGTGAGGTACATACCAAATGGGGCATTGTACTCTATAATGGGTCTAATGAGTGACGAGTAGAGGGGAACAATGACCTTTTTTTTCCCTGGATGAGAAACCTTTTGTGATGAGGTGTGCCACATAGAAGGATTTCCTGACTACTGTGGAGATGTGATTATCAAAGGAGAGACTACTGTCCACCTGTGTCCCAAGGTCTCTTATCACACTTTCGGTGTTAAGTAGACTACCACCTATGTGGTAGTTCATGGGTACTGAGTTTTTACCAAAAGGAATGACAACGCACTTTTTGGCATTGAGCTTGAGACCATGGCTTTGACACCAGGCATCTGTCTCCGCAAGGCCCTTTTGTAGGATGTCCACATCTTTTGGAGTTTTGATTATGGCTCCTAGTTTGCAGTCATCTGCGAACTTCGTTAGCTCTGTGTTGGCCTGTACTTTAGAGAAGTAGATACCAAACAGGAGAGGACCCAGGACTGAACCCTGTGGTACTCCACTTGTCACTGGTCTGAAGCTGGATTTGGAGTCTTCTACTTTCACAGTGTGGGTTCTGTCAGTGAGCCAGCTGGCAACCCATCTTGTGACATAGGGATTTATACCTAGTTTAGTGAGTTTATCTATAATTCCAGAGTGGGGGATGGTGTCAAAAGCCTTGACGAGATCTAGATAGGCTGTGTGAACCACCTTACCCTCATCTACGGCTTTGGTGACTGCTTCACAGAAGTCTATAAGGTTTAGGAGACATGATCTGCCTTTTACAAACCCAAACTGGGTGGGGTCCTGAGTTTGCAGATTACCAATGTCGTTGTTTATAAGTTCCATGATGATACGCTCCATAGCCTTGCAGACCAGGCTCGTTAGGCTAATTGGGCGGTAGTTTCCAGGGTCTGTGGTGGCTCCCCCTTTGTGGAGTGGGATAACTGTTGCTGTGCGCCATTCAGTGGGCACATAGCCTGAGGTGAGGCTATGATTGAACATGGTACTTAGGTGCGGTGCCAGTTCATTCTGTAGTTCATGTAGAACACAGCCTGGGATGTCGTCAGGTCCCATGGATGCTGTGTTCTTGGCTTTGGATAGTGCGTTTTTTACCTGTGCAGCCGTGATTACAGGAACTTTGCATTCTTCTGGTATAGAGGCTATACAGGAACTTTGCATTCTTCTGGTATAGAGGCTATAGGCCTACACATTTGCTTATTGTAGCCAGACTTGGGGATATAGCCCTATACATGTGCTTATTTTATGTTGTTGCTACTTTACTAGGGGATATAGCCCTATACATGTGCTTACTTTATGTTGTTGCTAGTTTATTACAACCCTAAAGGGCAGGGAAAAGGGGAGTGCTTATGACAGAAACACAGAGTTAATGCCATAGGATAGGGTGGGGAAGGAGTCCTCAAAAGTGACCTGTCACATCAATAGCCATATCCACAACTTGAAGTGGAGAACTAAAATTTGTAAATCCCACTGAGGTGAACATAACTTTCCTTGTCTTGTAGTGATCACCTGGCTGTCTTTGTGTAGCACTGACTCAACTGTAGCTGGATGAAGTGTTCAGGTAACTCAAAACTAGAAGTGGTGTCTTACTATGAGGAAGGTTACCTAACATGCTGGCCTTGGACTCAACCCATGACTTGGCATCCCAACCTTTCCATCATAACACATGAACCTTTTGAGCAGTTGGAGACTTTTAGGCCTGTGGCTTATTCTCATGACATTGCCCCCTTACAAGTCCAGAGTCTGAGATTTGATCCTGACCTTTGGTTGCTGTTTTTATAGTACCTGCATGTTCGTACTGAGTCTCTGTGGATTTCCTGCATGCATTGAATACCAATTAAGCCTGAATGGAGGTGAAGGTTAAATATACACACTATAAAAAAGAAAATAAGATAGGCCACAGATTTTAGAGGATATTAAATACTATAAAATTAAATGCCAGGGTTGATTACTTAGTAAAAGTGATTTGAGAACTGGCCATATCTAACTACTATTAATATTTTAGGCTAACTGATTCCTGTATGACTTTCTAGATATTATCATGAGACATATCTGATGATGGAGAAAATGGGGCAGCTCCCAGTTTGTATGAGAAAGAAAGGTTATCTGCTGGGATTAAATAGCAAGCAGTTGGAGAGTTACCTAAATGATCAGAGCCATTCAGGTAAGATAGTCATTTACGTTTCATTCTTTGATTCTTTTAAATAGGAGTTCTAACACCTTTTACTTCCATATCTGTGAAGAGTTAAACTCTGGGATTAAGAAAGGAGTTAGCACTGTTGAAATGCTACAAGACACAATTGCCTGTTTTTCTAAACTCTCCTTATTTCATTGAATCAAAGTAATGTAGTTAGGTATTAATTTAAACTAAATGTCATTGCACTGAGATGCAATGATATTTAGTGTAGGAATATATTTAGCCCTGTCATGTGAAATACTGAAAGTTTAGAGAAACATCTGATAGTGTCTAGTAGTGCTTCACCAGCTCAACCTCCTTTCTGAATTCCAGCAATAAACTCATATGGTTTTTAAGTAGGTAAGTGCATGTATTTGAAAGTCTGCTTAGTGGTTATTGGTTGTTGTGGCAGGCCTTTTCAATTCAAAATGCATTTAAACTTATGCTGAACGTAGGATTAAAGTTAAGTGACACATGTGACCATGAAGAACATCAGTCCGTACTGCATCTCCTATACCAGGCCGAGTAGGGATTTCATACTTCTAGGGCATATTTTTGTGTTTCATAATATCATTGCAGGATTGTAAGTGTATCAGTGGTTGAATAGACAGCGTTTCAACACACAAAAAGAACTGCATGTTTATTGTGCTGTAAGGGCTGTGCCTACAGAATTATAGCTTTGACTCTTTTCATTAACATTTGCTGAGCTCATTACTTGATACCTTAGCAATTTCCGACCAGAACCTAACTTCTCATCAGGCTTGACCCTGACGTCAATCAGTACTGGTTTACCCACCAACAAATTTTAATAAAATCAAGTATTTTTTGTTAGTTTAGCCCTTGTCTTGGTTAAGGAAGTCTTCTGATGTCAGGATTTGGTGAAACAAATGTATGGCTTTGAATATTGGATCAGGCAGGGCTGCTTACTCTAGGGAGCTAATGAATCCAATCTTTAAGTCAGTCTTTTCTAAGATTAATTTGTGTTTGGATGGTCCCCTGACACTAAACTGTTTATCTGAATGATCAGAGACGTAAGTCTTTAATGTTTTCACTGCTGATGGCCAGAGCGGTAAAACGTTTAGGTAAATGTCTGAAGTGCATCGATAGTGAGTAAAAATAAGCAGGAAAGGAAAAAATGCAAACTTCATATTTTCATTCTTACACTTCTTTGTTTAAACAGCTGTTTATGGCAAGAATGGCTTTTTAATACCAGCCAGCCCTTCTTCACCATCACATAAGCAGAAGGCTAAATGTTGTAAGGTAACAGGTGAGGTCACACTTGGAAAATAGTGGAACAGTTTAATGCATAGCACAGATGTGGCTTTAAATATATCATAAGGCTAGAGTACACTTAGGCAGAATATCATGCAATGATGTGCTACTTTTTCAGTTGCCACCATGTCAGTACAGAGAATGGTTACTAACCTACTGTTTTCTGAATATTTACTTTTGCCATCAGACAAGTAATCACCTATGAGATGAAACTGAATCCATTTACATACACACAGAACATGATGTCAAGTTGGATCATGGTATTTATACAGAACGTTATCCTTTTGATTCTTCAGTGAGAATACGGCCAGTCTGCAGCTCCGACATTTACACCCTTGAGAGGATCTGGATGTAGCAATGATCGTTTGTAATATTACCACTAAACCTCCAGGAGCAATTCTGATGAAAAGTGAGCATGTCTTGCAGTATAACAAGTACACAAAATGATGAAATAACATTGATTAGCCAAAGAAATGGCATTTTTTTAACCACTACATCATTCCATGCTTTTGAATACCATTATGAGAAAACTTTGACAAAGCAACAAGCAACTTTTCAACAGTACCAACCAAAACAGCACAATTTAGATGAGACCTGCAGTTCTTTGAAGTAAAATTGAAAATGATAGACTTTTCATACTTTCCACCATTCCTTTTTGAGACCAGCTGCTGATTTGTTTATTATGGCACCTATTCTTATCAATAAATTCACCAACAGTTTTGAGATGGAATAGTAGGTAACAGAACATTGAAAGTTGATGGTACAGAAGTTCAAACTGTACAGCATTGCTTCAAGTTTAAAGATCATGTGGGATCATTTTTTAGTGCTTATGAACTTTGTACAGTGCTCTGATCACTTTGTACTCCATTTTCCTCCACTGAAAAGCTCAATTTTCTCCATCTCTTACTTTCATTTTAATCTATTTTCCTCAGTGAAAGTCTGCACCCCACAACACCCCTGATGTCACCACTTTCCAATTTCCCATCTTTGCACTTGTTGCATTGATGACATGATGTCAAGTGTAGCCCCATTCTGTTCCCCGGTGACATGAAAAAGGCAGACAAAGAGTCTTCTGTCTGTCCAACATGCTTTATCAATTTATAAAATGTTTCCCAAGGATGCTAAGAAAGCAACTTCTGCCAATTGAAGAAAATAAGTGAATAAATTGTTCGGTATGATAATAATGCAATGAGTGTAGAATTCCATACTTCTCAAGCTCTTAGCACAAGAATTCTGGGCAAAACCAACAATACTTTGGGGACAAAGTCCTGAAACCATGGACTTATTTTAAATATTGCACAATCTTAGCAACATCCTATAGTGACAGAGTTTGGTTTAGCATGAGTTTACTGAATTAATTTGTTATTTTAAATAAGGCTTTCCCTTTATTTATTTCTTGTTTTTTGTTTACTAGTTCACTGGAGGCCCAATGAGAAAAGCTCCACATAAGTTACATTTTTACAAGAAACAACAGGAAGAGATTAAACATTTAAGCATTCCTTTACGCGTAATATTAAGACATAAATAGTAAAGTCATTTATCATATACATTAGAAGTTATATTTTTGACATAAGTCAGAGATGTGCGAAGATGTAATAGCTAGAGACATTAAGAGAGATCTGCTTCTAGGTAAATGTCCATATTTTTGTCTGATAATTAAGTCTTTTCTGATACCCCTCTACTGCCCTTTATTTTGCACATCATTCATTTTGCCTCCTATGTTTGGCCTATTTATTGTAATTTTTTATTTTATTTTTGATGCTAAATCACTAATAAGGTACATAACTATTTCTGATGCAAACTGACAGAAGAATACTGTAGACAGGACTTTGTGTGAAGGTTACAGTCAGTCAATACTGCCAGGCATTATATTTCCTACTGTTCAGAAAAATGATGCTGAAGAAACACCAGTCGTTCTATTACCTTCTTAATATTTATTTATTTATTGACATTTGTTTTCTGGGAAAGTCTGACTGGGTTGAAAAGTACCAATTTTCAACTGAGGGCCAGGGAGAAAAGCTCCAATAATCACTAAATGAAATAAACAGAGTATACATTAATATTTAAACATTTACATTCAACAGTGGTAGAGTACAATAATGACTTTCAAAAAAAAATTATACATAAATATAAACGTTTGGAAGGTGAATGAAGGCGAATCAGATTGGTAGTAGTAAGCAGCAAATGTAGTAAGTATAGTAAGGTTATATTGCAGGAAAAATGAAGAATTGAAGAGCAAAGGAAAAAGATAAGAAAACTTGAGAGAAGGACAGTGATGTTAAAAGGTGGTTAGGTGAATATGAACAGTATCTGTAGTTAAAGTCAGGGTAGGAAAAGGGATAGAAATGCAGAAGAGCAGCAAGGAGATGGGGAAAAAAGGAACAGCAGGAAGAAGTAGATTGTAGGTGTTAGGAGGATGAGGGAGTAAAATATGGAGCAGATGTTAGGAGCAGAGGAAGGGTAAGTAAGAGCACTTTCATCCAGGATTAAAGCTGGAGAGGATCCATGGATAGGAATTCTGTTAAAGGTTGGGAGGTTAGGGTTTGCTGTCATGGTTACAGGTAGGAAGTTCCAGACTACTGTAACGGGATAAGAGTATAAGCCTTGTCCAGCTAATTTATTTGGTTTATGCAAAGAGAGGAGTTGTTTGTCTTCTGATCTGGAGGATCTTTTGGGTAGGTAATTGTCAAATGCAGAGTAAAGAGACAGACAGGCTGCACATTTGTGAATGATTTTGTGGGCAGTTTTAAGTTGTAGGTAGCTGAGGTGATGTGGAAGTTTAAGCCACTTAAGAGAGCTGTACATTGATTGGTATGATATGTTGCACTAGTTGCAAATTTGTGAATTTTATGATAACATATTACAAACTTTGTTTTTAGTGAGGTTTGTATATTGCTGAGGATATCAGCTTTTTATAGAAGTGAAGGTAATAGAGGATGGAATTGGTGGATGCATTTAGAAACTGAGTATGCCTATAAAGAATCATTCATTTCTTATGAGTTTTTTTGATACTATCATGTATACAAAGTTAAATTTAATGTTTTCATCTATTGTCATACCTAATAGTTTGGCATGGAGAACTACTTCAATTGCTGTGTTATTTTGGGCATGAATATTAGAGCCCATTCCCTCCTCAGCAGAGTTTGTGCCTGAGTCATTCCTCTTGAAACCTCTCAGACAGTTTACCCAGAAGGGTTTCCAGTTCACTTCCCACTTGGATCACCCTGAGTCTTCTGATACCTCCCCACCAAGGAGGCCCCTCACAAGCGTAAATGCAAAAGGAGGCACTTGGATTCCCCCTGGAATCTCTCACAGAGGACACCGACTTGGATGAGGGGAAGGGTCCCCAAGATCCCCAACTGAGGATGTCTCCTTTGGAAACATCACAGAAATCCTGTGCCAGGAAGGTGGAGGGGTCTACCCAGAACCCTAACCTTGAAGAATCAGTGTTCCTGGAAGCCTTCGGGTCAGGCACATCTACATCTTGGGTGTCCCCCCCACAGACCCCCTTACTGATCTGATCTCCCACAGGGCATGGAAGGAGCCAGACACAGTAGAAACTATTCCAAAACACCTGGATAAAATCCTTAGTGCCTTTCTGATAGGCCTTATTAGACTAACGGTGTCCTGGTCGATGCCATGGTGGGTGCAGCCACCAAAAAGGAGCTGGCCCAGGAAAGTTCCTCTGTCCATCCCCCTAACAGGGAGCCTAGGGAGGTGGACAGGTATGGTAAGCGGGTGTATTCATCAGAGAACTTTGCACTGCGAGTGCTGAACTACTTGGCATATGTCACCAGACTGCAGAAAGACCTAGACAAGGAAATCTCCAATTCTGCCCCAGGTTCCATGTCTGTAGAGGAACAGAAGACTTTTTCTTCAGAATGGCCACCCTCCTTTCCATAACTACTATATCCATGATACTGATCTCGGACGCAGCAGAAGGCACCTTATGTATGGCCAGTTCTGGCATCGCTATACTGCATCATGCCTGGATGCAGCTTTATGATTTCATGGAACCCTTCAAAGTGTCATTCACTAACGCTCCTTTTGACGGATCATCTTTGCTTGGTCCTGCAGTAAGAGACACACTCTCCCAGTGTGAGAAGGATGGAAAGACCTTGTCTGCCATTGGAATCTATTTTGCCACCGCTCAGCGGCCTTCTCCAGCAACCAATGTGGTGGCAAAAAGTTGTGGTTTCAAATATCTCAAGGCCCTCTTCAGAGATCACAGGGAGACTTTTCCATCAGAGGCAAGGGGGAAATGGTGCCAATGGCAGACATTGCCCTCATGGCAGAGGGGATCTGATGAACCAGGGGCCTCTTGATACCTTCTTGGATGGGCCCAATCAGCGATCCTGCAGGACTGCCCAACTGCTCTGCTCTGGAGGCAGTTGTGGGACACTTGTTTCTACACCCAACTGCCTGGGAAGCCATGACAAGTGACCATTGGGTGTCAGACATCATATACAGTGGTTATACCATACTCTTTTTTTCCAAAGCACCACTCCAATCAAGAACCTCCCCGATTTTCCAGCCAATCAGAGGGAGGCTGCACCATCAGAAATTTCAAAACTGCTCACAAAAAGAGTCATTCAGACTATCACCCAAGACCAGCTCAGATCAGGCTTCTATTCCAGATTCTTTTTATTGCCCAAGAAAACAGGGGACCTCACACCTATTTTGGATCTCATAACCTCAAACAAATAAGTTGCCTATTCAAAGTTCCGAATGGTCACAATTCAGTCCATTCTGCCCTTTTTGCAGAAGCATGACTGGATATGCTCAGTAGACCTTCAGGATGCGTGCTATCACATCAAAATTAACAGGGACTCCAGCAGGTTTCTCTGCTTCTGGCTGGAAGCCAGTCATTATCAGTCCAGAGTACTCCCTTTAATCTCACCACATCCCCCAGGCTGTTCACTAAATGCGTGGCAGTAATGGCAGTTTACTTGATACTGCAAGGATTCCATGTGTATGTCTACCTGGATGATTGGCTCCTCTCTGCTCCCACCAGGCATTGACTCCACCAGGCATTGACTCCTTCTGGCCAGGGACTGCCTCTTCCATTTAGCCTCAATGTTGGGCATCTCCAGCAATATACAAAAGTCGCATCTCCAGCCTGTTTAGGTTATAGACTTCATCATAGCACGTCTGAACACAATGCATTCCTTAGCTCTTCTCCCTGCAGACAGGGTCTCCATTCTCAGACTCCATGTCAGGCAAATTCTAGACATCCCTTCCCCTCCAACTTGTCTTGTTTTAAGAGAGTTAGGCTCCATGGCTGCTTCCATAACTCTTGTCATACGTTACATCTCCATATGAGAATACTTCAATGGACTGTAGCAGTTCAATGGTCTCTTTTATATTATCCTCTAAATCATCCAATCAGACTATCTTGAGTGTGCAAGGATTCTCTTCTTTGGTGACTTCAATCACAGGTTCACGAACAAGATCCTTCCTTCATCCTGCCTCCTCTAAAGGCTATGGTGACCATGGACACATCCCAGCTCTGGTGGAGGGGCATTACCTGGGTCAAACATTCCAAAGCACATTGTCCCAATTAGAGACCAATCTGCATATAAATGCCCTGGAAATGACAGTGGTGCTGCTAGCGTTGCAAGCCCTTCAAACCTCTTTCCCACAGGAACATTTGTGATTCAGACAGACAACATGTCAGTTTGGTACATCAACAAGCTGGAAGGAACCAAGTCTTGCCCCTTATGTTTTGAGGCCATATAGTTATGCCAATGGGTAATCTCTGCCAAACGCTTTCTAGTGGCAATGCACATTCCAGGGAATACAACCATTCTAGCAGACAGGCTCAGCAGGACCATTCTGATGCCTCACGAGTTGTCTCTAAACCCTTCAGTGGCAAACATGATCTTCCAGAAATGGGGTGAACGTTACTACAATCTCTTTGCATCTGTTTCCAAAACCAAATGCAGTGAGTTTTTTGTCCTGATTCCACCTCAGGGACAATCACCGAGAGATGCTGTAGTCCATGCTTGGCCCCCCAGGTCTGATTTATGCTTACCCTCCTCTTCCTCTCATTCCCAAATTCCTCAGAAAGCTCAGAGTTTGAAGTGCAAAGTTATCCTCATTGCTCCAACTTTGGCCACAACAAGATTGGTTTGCCTTCCTTTGGTCTCACCTGATTCATCCACTATGGACTCTGGATCCCATTCCAGACCTTCAGCCCCATCCTTCGGGACACCTCATCTAGCTCTATCCAGCCTGAAATCGACCACTTGGTTGCTCCAATTCCAGTGATGGCTAGATATCCCGGGCTCTCTCTCAACCAGTTAGAAAAAGTTTGGTTGCAGTGCATAAAGCCTCCACCAGGAAAATATATAACAGCAAGTGGAAGTGGTTTTGGGCTCACCAACATCAGCTGGATCCCTTTATGACTCCCGTTCCTGATATTTTGGACGTTTTAGCTTCAATTTTTCTCAGCGGAGCCAGTTTTTCTACTGTCACTGAAATTAGCAGCCATTGCCAATTTTCATATTGGAGAAAATTCATCATCTTTTGCCTTTTCTAAGTTGTGCAAGGCCTTTCTAAAGGCTGCTTTCTTTCTTTGCCCACCTATTAAGGATCCCACTACTCCTGGTGACCACATTATGGTTTTGCAAGCTTTGGTTGCACCTCCTTTAGAACTGGCAGCAAAGGTTGATTTGAAGTTTTTGTCATGGAAAATTGCCTTCTAAGTTGCAATCACTTTGGCTAAATGAGTGTCTGAACTACAAGCTTTATCTACTAAGCCACCTTATTTGGTCTTCAACAGGGACAGAGTTTCTTTGTGTACCAATCCTTTTTTTCTGCCCAAGGTTGCATCTGAGGCTAACATCAATCAGGTTATTAATCTCCTAGTTTTCTTCCCCCATTTTTAAAACAAAGGGGAATATCAACTACATATGCTAGATGTAAACAGACAATTACATTTTTATTTGGACAGAATTAAACATTTCAGAAAATCTGAATAGCTCTTTGTATCCTTTTTGAAAGCTAATTTGGGGAAACCGGTCTTCAAGGTGACTCTGGCTTATTGGCTTATAAGCTGCACTTCACTTGTTTATTCCATTAAAGGAATACCCTTGCCTGTGATGATTAAGGCTCATTCTACTAGGTCTGTTTCCACTTACTCTGCCTTTTGGTCTAGCGTTCCCATTGACATCTGCTCGGGGGCTGCTTGATCTAATTCCCATACCTTTATATCACATTACAAATTGGACATTTTTTCCAGGAACAGGGCCTCCTTCAGTTCTGTTGTGCTCCAGAATATCCTTCCATGAGGGCCTCCCAAGAATTCTGTAGCTGGGGACTCTGTCTCACAAGTTTAAGAACAAATGAGAACAACAACTTCAGATGAAGAAGTTATGTACTTAACATAACGTTCCATCTGAGTTATTGGTTTCATTTGTCTTCAACTTCCCCTGCCTCCATCCCCCTTCCAATGATTTTAGATCTGGTGGATATGGATGTAAATATCCATTTATTTGTTTGAGCTCCTGAAGTGCTATTTTTTCTGTAAATTTAGTGCATATACTTAAATCCTTTGCGTAAACTCTAGATAGCTTGTTAGCAGCAAACTCGATCTGAGGTGAAAGCAGGGCATTATGGGTAGGGTAGGAGCTCAGATTTTGGATCCTAGCGCTATAATATTCAGCTGAGTTGGATCCAATGTCAAATACAAACCCACATTTTAAAGTGTTTTTCTCTTTTTTTTAATCTCTCTTGATTGTAGACTATTTTTCCTATCACCCTACCCACCATGAAAATCTTTTTTTTTTTTTTTGGTCAGTTTATTTTTTTTTCTTTCTGGTTCCAGTACTCTTTCCCCCTTAAAAAAAAAAACTTTTCTATTTCTGAACATCATGCCAGAAAAGCCAGCGAGCTTCAAAAAGTGTTACTTGTGGGCACAAAATCCCACTCTCGGATGCCCACATGGTATCCATAGTGTGCTAAGGGCCTTCTCACTTAGATTGCATCTGTTCTAGCTGTGCTGGTTTTAACCAGCACACTGTTGCAGATAGGAGGAATAAACTTATTCTAAAAGGCCTCTTACCACCTGTTTCTTTCTCCTTTCTGTCTCCATCTACTCTAGGGGTTCAACTTCCCTCCAAGAAACATAAGGAGAAGAAACAGTCTCTAAACAGACCTCATTCTATGTCCGGTGAACCACCTCAACAAACCACCAAGTCATCGGATCCAAATGACTCAGGTCCGACCAGCTATGAGGGCTTGCCTCAGCTCTGGTCTCCAAGGATGTCCTTCTGTTCCTATGCTGCAGTATCCATAACATGAGGGTGTTCTCCCCCTAGGCAAACCAGACTTCCAGCCAGTATACCAAAGACTTAAGTTACTACAAGGGACGTGTAAAGTTGCACATAAAACAGCTGACGGCCATAAAAGTGACATCTGCACATACCATCCTCAGAACTTCTCTGCCACCAGTCCGAATGACAGCTTCTACAGTTTGTCTGCTCGCCGAAAGTTGTTTTCAATTCTGATAAGTGCCTTGTTGGGGAAAACATTTATTACACTTTTGCTACTGCATGCTTGTTAGAGGTTAATGTCATCCAAGAAGGGCAAGTGCCACTGTGGAAGACAGTTTCCACACAAAGACAACCACAATCAGAGACTGTTTGGGTTCTGATCACGATGACAAGACCTGTGACATCTGTCAGGCATTCATCCCTAAAAATCTTTGCAGTCATCTGTCTGCCCTTAATATATTTCTTGAAAAACAGAGACTTAAACAACTAGCTCTTGGTATGGAAGGTACTCCAAGTCTGTCAGGTGATCCCCCGAAGAAAAAGGTAAAAAAGGTAAGGCCTGAATCTTTGGCTGCACCTCTGATCCTGGACATCCCTCTCGAGGTTGGTGAAGGCCTGGAGGTACGTATGGTGTCTGGTCCTCCTCCTTCAGTGGTTACTGATGTAGAAGCGGCTAGGGAGGGTTCCTTCAGCATGGCCACAGAGGTAATGCAGATGTAGTTACAGAAGGTAAAGGGGAACCACGGCTTGCTCCTTCTAATACTCATTGTAGTACCTTTTCAGCCCCTTCCATTGAGGTTTTCCCGATGTTGGCCCTTCCATCCCAGCCTAGAGTAGCACTTTCTCTAAAGGAGAAACACAAACATAAATATGTGCCCCCATTCAGAAGCCTTCCCCAGACTGGCAGTCCTTTTCCCAAGGGATATTGAATGCCTTTCTGGCACTTTGGCCTACCACTTTGAAACCACTTACTCCAGCATCTCCTGTCTTCCCTCCACCCAGGCGTACATCTGCTGAACAAGAAACTTCAGAAGAGGATGAATCATCTTGGAATGAGTTCCTGGCCTACTCCACCCAAATTGACTCTCTTTTGGGTTATGCCTCTATTGAAGTTGATTCCAACAGCAAAGATTCTCCTGATGAGGATATAACATTTGGAGAAACTATATCCAGAATGAGGCGATTTTTCAAGTGGGAAGGTTCCCAGGTTTAAAAAGTACAAAAGAGGTACTACAACCTCTTACAAATAGCTTCTCCTGCTCCTTCAGCCATTCCACCAGTTTTGCCTGTTTTTCAAGATGCCTTTCTTGCAGCATCAAAAAAACCCGACTCACAACCCCCTGCTCCTAAAAGGCCAGATAGGTTCTATAAAGTCCCTGAAGACTGCAGCTACCTGTACAAATGTTCCCTTGCAGATCCAGCTGTGATCTCTCTCTCTCTCAGCTGAAAAATCACTAAATTACTGACCTCCACCAATCTCCTGCTCTCAGATAAAGACAGTAAAATGATGGAGAGAATTGGGAAATAGGTCTACACTTCTTCTACTCTGCTTTTAGAGCATTAATTATCAGACACCCATGTCTACGTATATTCTGGCCCTAGTTTCACATGCCTCTAAATTGCTGACAAATCTCACAGACTCTGCAGCAAAATCCTAGCTTTCTTTCCTCTTGGCACTTTCCTCCCACCTTACCAGACATTACATTAAATGCAGTTATGACATTGCTGAAGTGTCTGCAAGATCAGCAGCTTCTGGTTCGCCCTCAGGAGATACTCCTGGTTGGCATTATAGCTTTTGCCTGAGGACTTCAAGGCAAAACTAATGGATGCACCACTGGACATCACTGCCCTATTTGGTTCTAATCCTGCACCCTGTTCAAACCCTTCAAGAAAAGGGAAAAGAACTTCAGAAACGTAAACATCTTTTTGTTTCCCCACTTCCCAAGTACAATAGGAACTACCCTTCTAGGCCTCATTTTGTAAGGAAGAAAACCCGTGCACCTTCCCTATAACAAAAGAAGGGCACACGCAGGCATACACCTCTTAGGTCTCAGCCATCTTCAGCTCAAAAGGCCCCCTTTCCAGACAAGCCAGGTAGTCGGTGACCTTTTCAGACATTCCTCTTTCCCAGGGCATTTTTCATTTCCTTTCAAAATAGACAAGCATTACCACAGACAAATGAGTCTGTCTATTATCCAAACAGGTTATTAAATGACTTGAAAATCCTATCCACCCTTCATGGGGATTCCACAACCCCCCAAGCACTTTTTCCTCAGATCATTCAAGACTTGAAAACACAAGGAACCATATAGGATGTCCCGTTCTTGGAAAGAGGAAAATGTTTCTACTCCAGGATATTCTTAGTTCCCAGGAAAAATGGTCCTTGGAGACCAATTTTAGGCATCCCATCTCAGTCTGTTCCTTCAGGTCTCCACGTTCAGGATGCTCACCCTGCAAATTCTGTTTTCACTTCTGCTTTCTCAAGCTTACCTGGTTTCCTTGGACATAAGGATGTATACCTTCACATTCCCATCCATCCTCTTTTCAAGAAATTCTTACATTTTTCTGTTGCTTCCTCTCATTTTCAGTTCTATACTTTTTCTTTGGACTCTCTCTATGGCTCCAAGGGTATTCACAAAAGCTCCTGTCATTGCCTTTTGCAGATTCCATGGAATTCTCATCTATCCTTACCTGGATGACACCCAGACACTTTGCAACAGAACCTTCAAACTACCATTTTTTTACCCCTCAGTCTCGGCTTCACCATAAATTACAGCAAGTCTTTCTTGTCTCCCTCTGAGGACCAGGTTTTCCTAGGTTGTAGGATAAGGACAGACCTCGGATGGCATTTCTGCCTTTGCAGAAGGTGCAATCTCTGTTGACTTACTTCCACATTTGCTTCATCTGTCCTCCAACTGCCAAGGAATTGCTCAGGATGCTAGGGTTCATGGCGTCTTTTATACCAATGCTGCCCCTAGCCAGACTTCAGGTCATCTCTTCTACCAGGCCCCTTGAAGCTGTTCACAGACAACACCACAGTCCTCTGGTATATGAGCAAGCAGGGGGGAACAAAGTCTTATCTACTCTGCAGATTAGCAATCCAAGCTTGAGTGATTGCTCTTGAAGCAAAGGTAATTCTGACAGCTGTTTATATTCCCCCAGCTCAAAATTTCAAGCAAACACAATCAGCAGATCAATGACACAAGTCCACGAATGGATGATCCACAGGGATGTGTTTCTGGACATTCTTCAGCAGTGGGGTACTCCTTAAGTAGATCACTTTGCCTCCCCCATGGACAGACAACTTCCAAAGTTCTGTGCCAGAGTCCCACACCCTCTGGTCTGGAAAAGTGGATGCGCTATCATTCCCATGGAAGGAGATGTTTCTCTATGCATTCCCCTTTCCCTAATTCAGAAAGTCCTGCTGAAGATACAGAAGGAATAACCAAAAATCTTGTTGGTGACTCCCTTTTGGCCAAGACAGCATTGGTTCCCTCTTCTTCTGCAGTTAGCCAAGGGCCATTATCACAAGTTACCTCACAGGGTGGATCTTCCCACACAAGACAAGAGATTTCTTATTCACACATCTAGCAACACTGATCATGACCTTGTGGGTGGTAGGCTTCTGATGTAGCAACACTGACACTGACCTTGCAGGTGGTAGGCTTCTGATGTAGCAACACTGACCCTGATCTTTTGGGTGGTAGGTTTCTGATTACTTTCAAGCACCTTTTCTTTTGAGATGTGCTTTTAGTCCTGCAGGTGGCCAGGACACCTAATACTAGGAGATACTACTTATCCAAATGGAACACATTCTCCATTTGGTGTCTTAATAAGAGACTAGATCCATTTTCAGTGGACACCCCCTAGTCCTTTCTTACTTGTGTGGGCTGCACAAGACTGGACAGGCTTATTCTTCTATTAAAGCCCATCTGTCTGTCATTTCTGCATGTCTGCCTTTGTCTCCCCCCTTAACTTCTAAATTAGAGGTTAAACTTTTCTTAAAGGCTGTCCTTCATATCAGAGCTCCCAAGAATCCTGTTCCTCCTCCCTGAGACCTTAATTTTGTTTTAGAAAAACTGATCCAGACTTTTTGTAAGCCTTCTGCCTCAGCCTCTTTAAAATTCTGCACTTGGAAGACTGTTCTACTTGTAGCCATTACTTCTGCTAGGAGAGTTTCAAAACGTCAAGCTTTAATGGCTTCACAACCATTTCTGATTTTCCACAAGGATAAGGTGTCCCTTCGTACCAACCCTTCCTTCATGCCTAAAATGGTTAATGACTTGTCTGCTAATCAATCTATTCATTTACGCACCTTTTTCCCTTCTCCTCAAACCTCCAGTGAAAGGGAGTTGCCCACTTTCGATGTGCACAGACAACTCAGATTTCACTTGGATAAGGCCAAATCCATTAGAAAATCTGAGCCATTGTTTGTTTCCTTTCTCCCCAGGGCACTGGGAAAACCTGTCTCTAAAAAGACTATTTCATCTTGGATCTCTAGGGAAATTTCCTTTTGCTAGGTCTCTCAGTAGAAAACACTTTCATCCTCTGTTAAGTCCCATTTCACTAGAGGGTGACTTCCTCTATAGCCTTCTTTAAAGGCCTGGACATTGCTTCTATCCTGAAAGCAGCCACTTGGTCCTTTGTGCATACATTTATAAAATGCTACAAGTTGGACTCTATCTCCAGATCCAAAGCAGGATTTGTAGGGCAATTCTGCATAGCTTTATAGAGACTTCTTGTGCTCCTACCCCCTTTCTCACTCATGAGCTTTGGTATTCTCCCTTATGTTAAGACGAAGGACATAGAATAGTTGTGGAAAATCTTACCATAACCATAGATGTCCTCCTCTTCCATGTTGCAGTATTCTATCCCACCCTCCATCCCCCTTGGCTCATGTTTTTCTTTGGATATTTTCTTATTGCCTCTTATCCTTGGACTGGTGTTCTGACTGGAGCATTCGGTTCTGAGAATGGCACATGCAGACATCACTTTTATAGCTGACATCAGCTGATCTATGTGCAGCTTTGCACATACCCTGCAGTAGGTTAAATCTATGGTATACTGGCCAGATGTTCGAGTTGCCTAGGCAGAGATCTCCTCTTTCCAGCTCCTTCCATGCCTTGCAAAAGATCAGAATAATATGGGGGTCCGTGGGGGGGGGCACCCAAGATGTAGATGAGCCTGACCTGAAGGCTTCCAGGAACACTGATTCTTCAGGGTTAGGGCTCTGGGCACACCCCCCACATTTCTAGTGCAGGATCTCCATAATGTCTCCAAGGAAACATCCTCAGTTGGGGACCTTTCCCCTTCATCCAAGTCAGCATCCTCTGTGAGAGATTCTGTGGGGGAATCTAAGTGCCTCCTTCCACACTTACACCCGAGAGGGACCGCCGCAGTGGGGTACTCTGTGGCAGTATCGCAAGACTCCGGGTGTTCCAAATAAGAAGTGACCTGGAGCTCTTCTGGGCAGGCTGTCCAGGAGGGGACAGGAGGGATGACTCAGGGCAAATTCTGCTGAAGAGGGAATGGGCTCTGAAGAAGGGAGAGTCGAGGCTCACATGTTGAAGACAAATCCAAACAACTCAGATGGAGAGTTATAGCAAGTACATAACTTCTTTTTTTATTAGGTAGATAAGAATAGAGGGAACCTTGCCATTTTAGAGATTGCTGTCTGTTTGATACATCGCTAGTGAACGGTCCCCGCAATATTTGTGGTTTTGCTCAGAATTCTTGTGTTAACAAGGGTAACAGTTATGCAATCTGCATGAATTCTTTTGTGTAACAAACAAGCATTTTCCTCACATCTGAGTATTCACCCATTGTCCCCAATTGCAAGTATTTATGTGGAATCGGTATCCCCCAGGATGTTTTGTGCAGTACAGCTGCTCTCCATAAATGACCTTCCGACCGATGTTTATAATGTTACAGCTGCACTTCTTGCTACAGTTTTGCCAGTAACTCTTTTTTGTAATGTTACTAATTCTCATTATTTTCACTTCCCTTTTCACATTAGTCAGTTTATCAGCTTGCGCTGTATAGCTCTGTTTCAGCAGTAAAAAGGCAGTACTGTCACCAGAACATCTTCCATCTCACCAATGATGATCTCCATCAATTCACTCCATGCATTAAAACTGCATGTTTTGTACAGATGATGTATGTCACTAGCATTTCGACCCTGTAATCGCTTTCAGTCTTCTAAATGGCTTATTAAACGTCTCACTTGACTGCATAATCAACAATACATTTCTCTTGTCTGCTGCATGACAGCCTTAACTGTACAGCACATACTTAAGAAGAAATATGTACAAACACACCACAGACTGCACATGGTCCAGGGAGGGAATGTGTGTGTTTGTACGGGAATCTACCTACTGATGGATTTTGAAATGACACCACCATTCATTATCACGTCCAAGGAATCCCCTGCGTGCTCTTATTCCACATACAACTCATTCTCATCTGTAGATACAAAATAGTCTTTAGATCCCACGTCTAATCCTTTTATGTCTGGAAATGAAGCAAACCATCTCATCTTTCAGTTGTTGGAGCTGCAAACTGGCCACGGAACTACATCAGGGACTTACATTCGAAGCAAAGGGATTGTACAGGACTGAACTGTTCCCATCTAAAACACAAATGTGTCTGAGAAAGCGCCAAGGACTTTTTCGACAGAAAAGTACACACTTTTACCAAAGAAACTATTTGTGAGGCTGTGCAGCTATCTTGATTGTGACATCATATCAACATTAATCATCTACAAGAACATCCAGTGCTGTTATACCTGATGTAGACTAAAGTTCTGTATTTACACATTCCAGCTGCTATGACACCATCATACTTCTAAATACATCTGCTTCTGTCTGTATGTAATGTAACACCTCATAATAGTTTGTAAATAGTTCTCTTTTTTCTTTGTTTTTTCTTGTTTAATATTTTGGAAATAATTCTTGGTTGGGAAATAAAATAAAACACAGCTATGAAGTGACTAGAGTTTTTAATAAAAAGGTGTTTAAATGTAATGGCTGATACATACTTTAGTAGCAGACTCTGAGTGATATTGCTGCTAATACAGTTATGGGAAATTCAAAATGATATTTAAATGGAATGAATATTACATGGAACAGCAATAAACATGAAGCAATATTGCTGCTATCTAGTTGATGCAAATTCTTATTAAATATCATTCAGTTGTTTTATACATGTATACGCCCCCACACACACCTATACATATGCATGTGTGCACATTCGTGTGCAGAGACAGACACCTATACATGCACTCATATGCACATAAATAATGCTCGAGTGTATGCAGGGTGTCATTTGCTGCTCTTTGAAACAAGGGGAACAGTTTGCTCACCTACTTCTTCTCAGATGTCTCTGTTATGTTTGCCATCAAGTAAGCAAATGTCTGTAAGGTGAAACTTAATCCATAGGATTGCGAACAATAGTGAGATGCCATTCTTTCCAGCGTGCTAAAGAGATAAATAAATAATGAGTCCAGTCATAGTGCACATCTTCGTTTTGAGTCTGCACCCAGTATTTGGAGAGTAAATTCTAGATTACTTGGTAGAGGTATAAAATGAGAGATGCTGTGAGGACGTGATCCTGTATCGTGTTTTCTCATGGAAAGATATGAAGATTGTTTCACACGTCTGCGGTTGGCATATTATGGAAGATGTATTACCTGATAGCATGCAGTGACAATTAGGAAAATGTCTTGAAGCAAAAGTGTAGGTGATTAAGAGTTAGTTTTTAGAAAATTCATTCTCTACCAAAGATTATCAACATTGTGTGGTGACCTACCATCGGAGAGAACAGGCACTAACTGATGCAGGCCTTGGTGATTAACACCAGTTTCACAAATGTAGTGAACAGGATTCATTCAAGAGCCAGAGTCACTAGGCCTCAGGAAGAGAGCATCCAAAGGCATGCAGTCCTTGTAAGAGAATATGCCACACCCTGTCCTACCACCTGCATGGCCAAAAGCTGTCCTGAGTTGTAAGGCTCAATTATTCATCTGATATGCAGAATAGCCTTTCTATAGATACCAGTTAGATTTAGCTGGGATAAGACAGCTGAAGTTCACAGACACATGGGTTAGGTGACATTACTGTAATGTCGACACCTCCTGTGGTACAACTTCTATTCATAGGATAACCTGGGTCACAGACTGTGGGACTTGTGGACGTACTGCAGTTTGTCATAGATACACAGCACTGCTCCTTGTCTGCCACCACTGCATAAGTGCCATTCAGCCTTGGGGCAGCAGGATGTGTGTAACGACTTTGGAGAGAGACTTTCCCTTCAAGTGCTAATAAGTGTGCGCATGTGCCTGGACATGTACTTGTACATGTTCTATGTGATGACACTAGAGTTACAAAGCTGAAAGAAAAAACAAACACTCTTAAGTGTGAAGCAGTGCATTCCACTCCTCTATATGCTGGCTTTACTCAATACCAGTCATCTTTAGAATGATCTAGCAAATGATCTATCTCGTCTTTCAAGGAGGAGGGGGACAACTGCCCATTCCTAATAGCCCCTACAAGGGCAGGAGTAATCTATAGTTGTTTGAGAAACGTGCACAGAAGCTTATCATAACAGAGTTAAAATGCGTAATACCTCCTAAAAGCAGACAATCTAGAATACCTCCTTGAACAAGGTTAAGGCAGACAGGTGTATATGTCATGTTATTTGAGACAGGGTGGGGTTTACAGGTAGACATTTTAAATCTAAGTAGCTTATACTGTTATCCTGCAATCCTCTGTTGTTTTTGACGCAGCTACCAATGATTGTGAATACTTACCCAGCAGCACATATGGTCACTACTGACTCCGGACGTCAGCAGCAGCTGGTTTATAATCTCCACAGGGATAGCTTTGGGAAAGCATTTTTGGAGACAGTGGCTCAGTAGTCCTTAGGCTAATGAATGTGTTTTATCCTTGGTTCAGTTAAAGTTTTTCTTCAACAAAAAATAACTAAATAAACAGTGCTAGCAGAAGATAAGGTAAGGAAATAAATTTTATGGGGAGGGTGATTTCAATTTAATTCTTTATTGATGTCCACTGGTTTTTAAAAGACATATTTTAAAATAAACAGAATTTCTTTCTGGACTAATAGTTGCAGCTATTTGTCACCTCTAACACCACATTAAATTTATTGAAAATTTGTAGCCTTAAAGCTATCAGTAGACCAATAATGTTGTCCAAAACAAAAACCACAAAAAGCAACAGAACTTTGTGTTCTGGCATTTCATATAAAATTACTAGATATTATAATCAAGCTTGTGTTTAATGCACCATATGCATTACATTTGGAATCACTTCCTAAACTAGAAGTTTAAAATTAATTATCAAAATCATCATTAAGAGCATTTGCATAATTTGAAACCTTGTTTAATTCAAGATAGCCATGATGGGAAAATAATAAAAAGTGCGTAACTTCCCATATAGTTTAAAACAGTATATTTTAATGCAGTGAAGCTGTGGTAATACCTATGGGATAAACTTCAAACCACAGGTAGTGCAAACCAAGTTCAATTTGATGGAGTCCATATCAGTATTATTTAGAGTTTGATTTTTTTGAGCACCCCAAAAATGAGTTTCAGTATGATTAAGTGTTTTACTAAACATTACTTTTTAGCAATTTAATATTTTTGACTGTTGAAAGGCAAGCTTATTGGATATAATTTTTTGTATTCTCTTCTGCAAAAAAAAAAAAATTAGACTGTGCTGAGTTATTACAAGTATTTATCATCTCTGACTTGCTCGTCAAATGACCAGAACTGGCAACCACAGAATTGCCGTTATCATAGGGAAAGCCTATATATTTTGCAAGAAATAGATGAAATTATGTGTAGGCCAGGCAGCAGGCATTCAATACATCCCTTCCACTAACCAGTTCCAAATTATTCCATGAAAAGCCTTTTTTGTAATTGCTAACACTCCAGTGCAATTTATTAATTTTCATAATCTGTTCTTTACTTTTTATTTTGCCATTGACATCTTTAATAAGATTATTCAATTCCCTAAAAGACAACTTGGTATAGTTTTTATCTCAATGGATAAACTGTTTTGCTTCAGAATGTTAATAATATTAAAATTTGAATCCATACTGCAGTACAGGACTGGAATGTGGCAATCTAGCTAATGGAATTTAGATTTAGTAAAACGTACGGCTACACACAGGACAACTGTAGGAGTCAGATTAAACTTCTAAGAGAGCAAGCGAGATGAAGATTTACAATGTCTTTGGGAAAATCAAGAGAATTAAGAATGTAATAAACTAATTATTCCATCTTGTGTCTAATGCACTATATGCATGAAATGCACTCACATGTGAGAGGTAACATTTAGGCAGCTGAATTTAAATGTACTTTAGTGCATAAAGAATCTATGCCAGAGCACTGCTCACCTGGTTCCTCACACAGAAATGTCTGATAAAAAAGGAAAAATGATGATGCTGAAAGGACAAAATCATTGCAACTTAAAGATCCATTGCATTGGAGGACCTAAAAAGTATACTACTGTCCTGATGTGGGACTGCACCCCCTAAACATCCCATAGTGAAGACACTCTTATGATCTCTCTTCTTGATATTTAGCTAGCTATTTCACACCTTTTTGTGTACTAGCAATCAGTTTATTTGGTCACCCTGCTTTCCAAGAAGTAGTGTCATCCAAGTAACCATCAGGGGTTTTCTCTTGATTTTCTAACCATCTTTGCCTGAAGTGCTACTTTGCACACACACACACACACACACACACACACACACACACACACACACACACACACACACATATATATATATGTATATATATATATATATATACACACACACACACACACACACACACACACACACACACACACACACACACACACACACACACACACACACACACACACAGAACTGGGCATATTTCTGGCATGATTCCACATAGACATTTAACCAGTTAAAATGCAAGATGTTGCCTGTCAGTCCTAGAGGTCTGGCTGACCCATTGCTCATGAGACACATTATCGTTAGAAGACACTAGTGTGATGGACTGAGCAGGCCACTGCCCTTCCTACAGGAAGGGTGAGTCAGTGGCAGCTGCTCACTCCATTCCTCCCTCCTCACTGGTTACCCCTTCAACTCCTGGATCATTAACTGACCCTGACACATCTGTGATACGAGTTCTTTAACTGCATGTTGAACTCCTGGATCATTAACTGACCCTGAGACGTCTGAGATATGAGTTCTTTAACTGTATGTTGAAGTCCTGGATCATTAACTGACCCTGACACATCTGTGATACGAGTTCTTTAACTGCATGATGAACTCCTGGATCATTAACTGACCCTGAGACATCTGTGATATGAGTTCTTTAACTGTATGTTGAACTCCTGGATCATTAACTGACCCTGACACATCTGTGATACGAGTTCTTTAACTGCATGTTGAACTCCTGGATCATTAACTGACCCTGAGACGTCTGTGATATGAGTTCTTTAACTGTATGTTGAAGTCCTGGATCATTAACTGACCCTGACACATCTGTAATATAAGTTCTTTAACTGCATGTTAAACTCCTGGATCATTAAGTGCCCCTGAGACGTCTGTGATATGAGTTCTTTAACTGTAGGTTGAACTCCGGGATACTTAGCTGACCCTGACACATCTGTGATATGAGTTCTTTAACTGTGTGTTGAACTCCTGGATCATTAACTAACCCTGAGACATCTTTGATATGAGTTCCTTAACTCTATGTTGAACTCCTGGATCAATAACTGACACTGAGACATATGTGATAGGAGTTCTTTAACTGCATGTTGAACTCCTGGATCATTAACCCTGAGACGTCTGTGATATGAGTTATTTAACTGTGTGTTGAACTCCTGGATCATTAATTCACCATGACACATCTGTGATATGAGTTCTTTAACTGTGTGTTGATCTCCTGGAATATTAACTGACCCTGAGACATCTGTGATATGAGTTCTTTAACTGTATGTTGAAATCCTGGATCATTAAATTACCCTGAGACATCTGTGGTACGAATTCTTTAACTGTATGTTGAACACCTGGATCATTAACTGTCCCTGAGACATCTGTGATACAAGTTCTTTAACTGTTTGTTGAACTCCTGGATCATTAACTAACCCTGGCACATCTGTGATATGAGTCCTTTAATTGTGTGTTGAACTCCTGGATCATTAACTGACTCTGGCACATCTGTGATATGAGTTCTTTAACTGCATGTTGAACTCCTGGATCAGTAACTGACCCTGAGACATCTGTGAGACAAGTTCTTTAACTGTATGTTGAACTCCTGGATCATTAACTGATCCTGACACATCTGTGATATGAGTTCTTTAACTGTGTGTTGAACTCCTGGATCATTAACTGACCCAGACACATCTGTGATATGATATCTTTAACTGTATGTTGAACTCCTGGAACATTAACTGACCCCGACACATCTGTGATATGAGTTCTTTAACTGTGTGTTGAACTCCTGGATCATTAACTGACTGTGAGACAAGTTCTTTAACTGTATGTTGAACTCCTGGATCAATAACTGACCCAGAGACGTCTGTGATATGAGTTCTTTAACTGTATGTTGAACTCCTGGATCATTAACTGACTGTGAGACATCTGTGAGACGAGTTCTTTAACTGTATGTTGAACTCCTGGATCATTAACTGACCATGACACATCTGTGATATCAGTTTTTTAACTGTATGTTGAACTCCTGGATCATTAACTGACCCTGACACATCTGTGATATGAGTTCTTTAACTGTGTGTTGAACTCCTGGATCATTAACTGACCCTGACACATCTGTGATATGAGTTATTTAACTGTGTGTTGAACTCCTGGATCATTAACTGACCCTGAGACATCTGTGATATGAGTTCTTTAACTGTGTGTTGAACTGCTGGATCAATAACTGATCAATAACTGAGCCTGAGACATCTGAGATATGAGTTATTTAACTGTATGTTGAACTCCAGGATCATTAACTGAGCCTGAGACATCTGTGAGACGAGTTCTTTAATTATATGTTGAACTCCTGGATCAATAACTGACCCGAGACATCTGTGATATGAGTTCTTTAACTGTGTGTTGAACTCCTGGATCATTAACTGACCCTGAGGCATTTGTGATATGAGTTCTTTAACTGTGTGTTGAACTCCTGGATCATTAACTGAACCTGAGACATCTGTGATATGACTTCCTTAACTGTATGTTGAACTCCTGGATCATTAACTGAACCTGAGACATCTGTGATATGAGTTCCTTAACTGTATGTTGAACTCCTACATCATTAACTGACCCTGAGACATCTGTGATATGAGTTCTTTAACTGTATGTTGAACTTCTGGATCATTAACTGACCCTGACACATCTGTGATATGAGTTCTTTAACTGTGTGTTGAACTCCTGGATCATTAACTGACCCAGACACATCTGTGATATACATGCGCTCGTGTGTGTGTGTGTGTGTGTGTGTGTGTGTGTGTGTGTGTGTGTGTGTGAATAAAAACAGGCAAGCACACACACACACACACACACACACACACACACACACATGAGTATATCCACCAGCATTGTAGTTGCACTAAATCGAATTACAGTCCATCAAAAAATTAAAGGGGGGGCACTAACCCTTAAACATACAGGCTATAATTACTTATGTAATCACGAAAGGAAACCTACTGGTTTCCCTTTGTGATCATCTACATACCTACCCTACAAAAATACTAAGAGTACACACACACACACACACACACACACACACACACACACACACACACACACACACACACACATAACAGGCGATCACAAAAGAAACCCATACAGTACTTTTTGTAATGGCATAAGTAGTGAAGCTAACAAAAGAACACATTAACCTGTCAAATACTAATATTTCTTTTATCTCGGGGTTTTGTCTTCCCAAACCTACCAACATGAAGATTCAGCCGTACTTCCTTTCTTATGCTGTACCAACTCCACAGTCACACAACTGCGACCAAAGTGGGGTACCCATTGTTACACTGTAGTTAATAAGATATATATAGGAAGCCATTCACACAGTCACACAACTGTGACCAAAGTGAGGACCCCATTGTTACACTCTAGTCAGTAAGATATATATGGGGAGACATTCACACAGTCACACAACTGTGACCAAAGTGGGGCACCCATTGTTACACTGTAGTCAATAAGATATATATGGGGAGACAGCCACACAGTCACACAACTGTGACCAAAGTGGGGCACCCATTGTTACACTGCAGTCAAATAAGATATATATGGGGAGACATTCACACAGTCACATAACTGTAACCAAAGTGCGGCACCCATTTTTACACTGTAGTCAATAAGATATATATGGAGAGACATTCACACAGTTACACAACTGTGACCAAAGTCGGGCACCCATTGTTATACTGTAGTCAGTAAGATATATATATGGGGAGACATTCACAGTCACACAACTGTGACCAAAGTGGGGCACCCATTGTTACACTGTAGTTAATAAGATATATATGGGAAGACATTCACACAGTCACACAACTGTGACCAAAGTGGGGACCCCATTGTTACACTGTAGTCAATAAGATATATATATGGGGAGACATTCACACAGTCACACAACTGTGACCAAAGTCGGGCACCCTTTGTTATATTGTAGTCAGTAAGATATATATGGGGAGACAGTCACACAACTGTGACCAAAGTGGTGCACCCATTGTTACACTGTAGTCAATAAGATATATATAGGGAGACATTTACACAGTCACACAAATGTGATGAAAGTGGGGCACACATTGTTACACTGTAGTCAGTAAGATATATATGGAGAGACATTCACACAGTCACACAACTGTGACTAAAGTGGAGACCCCATTGTTACACTGTAGTCAGTGAGATATATATGGGGAGACAGCACACAGTCACACAACTGTAACCAAAGTGGGTCTATAATATAAATAAGGTAGGTACATATAAATGTGGCCACTGTTCACAATGCCCCTACATTATGAATCTAGATAAATTTTATTTAGAATGTAGAGACAAATGGATTATTAGTAATAGCTATTATAACTGTGAATCCAAAGGTTTAGTGTACATGGCCACCTACACTGCCTGCAAATCTTTTTATATAGGGAAAACAGAAAGAAAATTAAAAAGAAGGATCTATGAGCACCTTAATGATATTAGGATATGTAAAGATACAAATGCTTTATTTAAACACACTAAGAATGTATAGGTGCTAGATATAGATTCATGGTTATAGAACAAACTCAGAAAGATATTGGGGGGTCCCTGGGAAGAGAAAATTGAATACAGGGAACTTTGGTGGCAGACGACCCTGGAGGCATACAACCCACCAGGGCTGAACGAGTATATTAGTATAACACCTATACTGAAACTGAGGGCAGCTAAATTGTGAACCTATGAGCGTAGTTGTAATTATTTTAATAACCAGTAGAGGGCAGCTTTGGGATATACTGATATGTATATTTATTCATTTCACCCATTATAATAAGGTAGTAGAATTTATATAACATAAGTTGGATTTTTATGAATTTTTTAAGAAATGCATATAAAAGTGTTTGATTTTTTTTAGTTATATATGCATTTTTAAACACTTTTTAGTAATAATTTATTCCCTGTTTTTAGCTTAATTGGGATTTTATCTATTTATCAGAAATAGAATTACAAAATTCTCTTTCTTGTAATATTTTATGTCCCATCTAATGAATGAGTTAAGCAGTTTTTGTTAGAGTTGTATATGCGTGTACTAGTTAGCTTGTTTTAGTCCTTTAAATAAATTGTTCTCTATTAATTTTAATTAAAGAGTCAATTGGTTGAAGTATAAAAGAAAGTCATTATTTTCACTGGTCATCTAAAGAAGTCTGGATGTTACACAGACGAAAACGCGGATGTGAATAGCGTTTATGTTTTGGTGTTTGTGCGTGCTTTATCAAATAAACTTTTGGAACGGTGCTCCTTTTTGCTCCCTGTGGATTTACATTTTTGTTTTTTTGGTCGTGTTTGTTATCCACCTGCTTTCTTGTTTCAAAGTGGGTCTATATTACAAACCTGAATGCTTACCTTATCGAATCCCTAAACGTCGACCCGTCCTTATCGAAACGTGAAAACATCGAACGTCCAGAACAGCAAAACTGGAAACGTTGAATCGTCATGGTTGGCCTTCTGCGGTATAGCTCCGTAAGGTAAGTGTGCGATAGTTACGGACCTTAGGGTTACGGTGCGGGTTAAGGTTAAGTGCATAAATGGTAATGTATGATGTTAAGTTGTCAATCTCGCCTTCATTCTTGCTGGATGGGTTCGGAGCTGATCCTCGGCTCCGACTCGGCCAGTACTAAAGCTCGAGAGCTAATTCCACCGGCTCGAGGCTCCCCTATATCCCACAATGCTAGGCGGTAACTACTCAGATCTTGTTTGCCGCTTAGCTGACGAGGTGCTTCTTCTACCGGCTCTGGCAGGTTAGTAAGTTTTCTTGTTCAGAAACCTCAATTTCAACCCCTATTTTTTTATTTCCATTTAGTTTTTATTTAAAGTATTCCATTAGTTTAAATCGGGTCCCCTCTTGTGTTAGAATTCCCTTTTTATTCCCTTCTTAACTTTTAGGCCTTTGGCCCTCTCCCTCTCCTTTCCCTAGTCCTTCAGTGTGACTGGATTTTTATTTTGGTTAAGGGTGTGTCTGTGTGTTGTGTTTTTCTTCACTCAGCTTTTTAGGATGCCTAAAGACTCCAAGGTCTCAGGCTTCAAGAAGTGTGATTCGTGCTGTCAGAAAATGTCTCTGACAGACGGTCACACTTCTTGTGTATATTGCCTGGGACCTTTGCACCTGCAGGACTCATGTGCTGTGTGCCATGCATTCAGCCCTAGAGTCCTGCAGGAACGCAAAAATAAGTTGATTCTATGTGGCTTGTTAAAGCCTGAAGGCCCCCCAACCCAGTCTGCGTCGGGGAAGCCTTCTAAGACTTCCAGACCGTCGGCTCCAGTTTCAGAGCCGTCCCCTGGAAGCATTAAAACGGCTTCAACATCGGCTCAGGCTGGAGCCGAGGTTGACAAGACTCAGTTGGCTCCGATAGGCTTATCGGAGCCACCTTCAAAGAAGAGGTCTAGGTCCCCTTCCATCGGCTCCATCCATTTGGCTCCAGGATCCCCTCTTCTGTCGGAGCGGAGCCATAGGTCTCATTCCTCTCGGTCCTCCAGGCTGTCCGACTATGATTTACAAAGGGTGGTGAGCAGACTTCTCAAGTCCGAGGCACTGGCCCAAATGCTGCATAGCCCTACTCAACAGTCAGCGGCTATTTCCATCCCTGATTTTATTCCTCCTCCGACTCCTTTGAGTTCGGAGCCGGGGCTCATTGGAGCCGTGGCTCTCGGTGCTTCGGAGCCGATACCTTCCCTTTCGGCTCCATCGTCTGCTCCGATTTCCTCATTGGAGGGATCTCGGCGCCGAGCTTCCCTCGTCGGCTCCGAGTGGCATCGGACCCTTGTCCGACCCCGTTCTCCCTCTTGGAGCGTCGGTGCTGGTGAGTTCGGCTCCGACATCGGCCTCAGAGCCGTCCCTGTCGGTGCCGGGGGGGGTCCTTGTCTCCTCGGAGCGGGGACCTCCGGCCTTGGCTGATAGGGGCGCCTTTGAAGTCATGCGGAGCGTGCTAGACCCAGTGTCTACCCCACAGTCAGCTCCTCCCTCTTCAGTGCTTGTGGTGATTTCTACCCATCCCCTTGTATCAGACTGCAGAGAGCCAGCTCCTCAGGTTTCCCCATTGGGAATTTCCTCCTCTTCCGAGGCCTCTCCTGATCTGGTAGGAGAACCCCCTCGGAAGAGACAGTGCAAGAGGAAGCACATTGACTCCCCTGAGTCTATCACCTCTGACACTGACTTGGAGGAATCTGAAGGTTCCCCTCGGTCCCCCTCTGAGGATGTCTCCTTTGCTGACATCCTTGAAATCCTGAAACAGAGGGGGAACTGGCCCACCCTTAACCCTTCAGAGGACGAGTCAGTTTACCTTGAGGCGTTTAGCTCTCGCCCTTCCACCTCCTGGGTGTCCCCTCCCTTTGACCCCGTTATGGAAGTGGTGGCAGGGAAGGCTTGGACGGCCCCTGATTCAGTGGAACCTACCCCAAGGAGGCCGTCAAAATTTATTACTGCCCCTAAGGACAAAGAGTTTCTATCTAAGGGTGTCTCTGTTGATGCCATGGTGGTGGCCGCAGCCACTAAGAAGGAGTTAGCCGATCCTTCGGTACCTGTCCATCCTCCTAATAAGAAGTCTAGGACCATGGACAGGTACGGTAAGTGGATGTTTTCATCAGCGACCTTTTCAATGCGGTCGCTGAACTACTTGTGTCACTTCACCCGTCTGCAGAGAGATTTGCTCAAGGATATGGATGAGGCTATACAGGATCCAACAGCTGAGGGGTTCCAAGACAAAATGAACTCCCAGTTGGCAACCCTGAATTCGATTAACTCCTCCATGTGGCTTATCTCATACGCTGCTGATGGGGCGAGTAGGGCCGCAGGCACAGGTGTAGCTTTACGACGTCACGCCTGGATGCGGCTTTGCAATTTTGTGGACCCTTTCAAGGCATCCTTCACCAATTCCCCCTTTGATGGCTCAACTTTGTTTGGTCCTCAGGTGAAGGATACATTGACTAGGTGCGAGGTGGAAGGTAAGACTCTCTCTGCCATGGGAGTCCATTTTTCTACCCCATCTAGACCTTATCCAAAAGGTCAGAGGGGAGGAAAAATGTGGTTCCGAAAACGTCAGGGAGTCTCATCTGACGCACAAGGTCGATTCCCCTCTAGAGGCAGAGGGGGGAATAAAAATAGATGCCACCCTACGGGCAGAGGAGGTCCGCAAAACCAGGGTAGCAGAGAAACTTTCCCTGATAAACCCTATCAGCATCCCTGAGGAGCTGCCCGGCTGTCCACCTTCGGAGGCAGTCGGGGGAAGACTATCACTGTTCCCAAAAGCCTGGTTTTCCCTCACCCAAGACAAATGGGTACAGATAATCATATCCGAGGGTTACAAAATTCCCTTTATTCACATCCCATCCCAACACAAAGGATCCCTTCCAGACGTTCCACCCAGTCTAAGGGAACAAGCAGCACTAGAAATATCAAAGCTGCTGTCAAAAAGAGCTGTCCAACCAATCCCAGCAGACCAGCAAGGATCCGGAATCTACTCCAAATTCTTTTTGGTACCAAAAAAAACAGGGGACTGGAGACCTATACTGGATCTCAGCAAGTTAAACAATTATATCAAAAAAACAAAATTTCGGATGGTCACGCTACAGTCCATTCTACCCTTCTTGGGTCAGGACAATTGGATGTGCTCGACAGACCTTCAGGATGCGTACTACCATATCAAAATGCACAGACGCTCCAGGAGGTTTCTCCGCTTCAGGCTGGGAGCCATTCACTACCAGTTCAAAGCCCTGCCCTTTGGTCTCACTACAGCCCCCCGAGTGTTTACCAAATGCATGGCAGTGGTCGCGGCTCACTTGAGACGTCAAGGATTCCAGGTGTTTCCATATTTAGACGACTGGCTCCTTACCGCCACCACCAGACATCAACTGCTTCTATCCAGAGACTTCACCATCCAAACTTGCCAAGCTCTAGGCATTTCAATAAATTTTGAAAAATCTGCCTTGTCGCCTTGTCAATCTATTACCTTTATAGGCGCCACCTTAGACACACTCAATCTTTCCGCCAGACTTACAGAGCAAAGAGTGTTAGATATCCGCAAACAAGTTTACCTTCTATTGCAATGCAACAAGATCAAAGCCAGGGTAGTCTTGAAGGTATTAGGACTCATGGCAGCTACTATCACCCTTCTCCCTTTAGCTCGTTTCCACATGAGGATCCTGTAATGGATGCTGTTTACTCAGTGGTCCTTCCAACAGCTCCTGATGTCTCACATCATACTAATAACGCAATCATGCAAGAATCACCTGTCTTGGTGGATCACATCACCTCAAGTTCTCCAGGGCAGACCTTTCAACCCCCCCAGTCGCCACGGTGACAACGGACGCCTCCCTGATCGGGTGGGGGGGGGGCATTATCAGGGCAGGACAGTCCAGGGCACGTGGCAACCTTTCGAGTGCCACTTGCACATAAATGTCTTAGAGATGAGAGCAGTGCTTTTAGCGTTGCAAGCCCTTCAGGACTCTCTTCCCACAGGGACTATTGCAATTCAGATGGACAACATGTCCGTAGTGTGGTACATCAACAAACAGGGCGGAACCAGATCCTACCCCTTATGTCGAGAGGCACTCAGACTTTGGCAGTGGGCGATTTCTTCTCAGCGTTTTCTGATAGCAATGCACATTCCCGGGAAGTCCAACGTGATTGCGGACAAGTTGAGCAGGGCCATTCTCATGCCCCACGAGTGGTCTCTAAAGAAATCAGTGCTGGAAGAAGTCTTCCAAAGATGGGGCCAGCCTTGCTACGATCTTTTTGCTACTCCCCAAAACAGCAAGTGTCACGACTTCTTCACTCTCTTTCCGTTACCAGGCCATTCCACCAGAGACGCTCTAGTCCACGATTGGCCCCGGGGACTTCTGTATGCTTTCCCCCCTTTTCCACTGATATCTCAATTAATTCAGAAAGCTATCGCCTTGAGAGTTACAATGATCCTCATTGCCCCTTACTGGCCTCGACAGATATGGTTTCCGTTCCTCCGCCATTACCTGTTGGAGCAGCCTTGGCATCTGGACCCGGTGCCAGATCTGTTGACCCACCAGTTGGGCCAGCTGCACCACTCCCTTCAATCTCTCAACCTCACAGCGTGGTTTCTCCAATTCCTACCCTAGCCAGGCTTCCATTAATCTCTCATTTGGTCCGAAACATCCTGATAGCCTCTCACAAATCTTCTACCAGGAAAATTTATAACAGTAAGTGGAAACGTTTTTCCTTCTGGGCAGCATCAAGAAATATAGACCCCTTCACTGCACCTATCCAGTCTATCCTAGACTTTCTGGCAGAGCTCTTTAATTTAGGCTCTTCTTCATCTACCATTAGAGTACAACTAGCTGCTATATCTAATTTTCATGTAGGTGTCTCAGACTCCACTATCATGTCCCATAAACTCTGCAAAGCCTTTTTAAGAGGTGTTTTTCTGCTCAAGCCCCCAATCAAAGATCCCCCACCTCAATGGGACTTGAATTTGGTTCTGGCAACCTTGATCCCCCCCCCCCTTCGAACCAGCGGCTTCATGCCCTCTTACGTTGCTCTCATGGAAAACACTTTTTCTAGTAGCCATAACTTCCGCTAGAAGGATATCTGAACTTCATGCTCTGTGCAGTCGTCCTCCTTACTTAGTTTTCCACAAAGATAGGGTGTCCCTCCGGACTAATCCATCCTTCTTACCTATGATTTCCTCTGAGACAAACCTGAACCAAACGATTGATCTCCCCGTCTTCTTCCCTGACTATTCCAACAGGTCGGAACAAAAGTTAAATTTTCTAGATGTTCACCGCCAACTTAGATATTATTTAGACAGGACTAAACAGTTCAGGAAATCTGATCAGATTTTCCTGTCTTATGTGGAAGGGAAATTGGGCCTTCCAGTTACTAAAGTGTCCCTTTCAAGATGGCTTACCTCTATAATTACCTTCATCTATGAAATCAGACATCAAAAACTGCCTTCAAGACCTAGAGCTCATTCAACTAGGGCATTAGCTACATCTGTAGCTTTTCAGGACTGCCAATAGATTCCATTTGTGCAGCAGCCACTTGGGCTTCTCCTCATATCTTCGTTTCACATTACAAATTGGATATGACCTCCAGAAACCGTGCCAGCTTTGGTTCCACTGTTCTCAAGAGTCTGTTCCGATAGGCCACCCGGAATAAGGTGCTAGGGACACGGTCCCATCCAGCAAGAATGAAGGCGAGATTGACAACTTAACATTAAGAAGTTATGTACCTACCATAACGTTCCATGTTAGTTGTCTTCTTCTCACCTTCTTTCTTGTGTCCCACCCTCCTTCCCCCTAGCCTGGACAGACCGATAGGAAATTTTGGGATCTTCCTTTGGAGTTTTCCTTCCCACATGTTCTACCACCTCTATTCCCCCTTTTATGTTTGTGGTAGCTTACATTCAGGTTTATATAGAGGTGGGTTCTTTTTTCTCCATACTGTGGAGACCAGAACTGCTTGGTTTAGCTATCAAACGAGATCTGAGTAGTTACCGCCTAGCATTGTGGGATATAGGGGAGCTTCGAGCCAGTGGAATTAGCTGTCGAGCTTTAGTATTGGCCGAGTCGGAGCCGAGGATCGGCTCCGAACCCATCCAGCAAGAAAGAAGGCGAGAAGAAGACAACTAACATGGAACGTTATGGTAGGTACATAACTTCTTATTATATTTAGTGTAGGGTTTTTTAAGTGTATGTGTGTTTATTATTTAGATTGTATGGGTTTAGCTTTTTAAGGTAAGTGTGCGATAGTTACGGACCTTAGGGTTAGGGTGCGGGATAAGTGCATACATGGTGGCATATGTAAGATTTGGTGTAGGGTTGGAAGTAGGGTTTAGTTTTGGGTTAGAAGTATGGTTTTGGTTAGTGTATGTATGTGGTGTATTTAGTTTGTCTGTGTAGGTAGTATGTAGCGGGCGGTGGGGTAGGATAAGGATGACAGTCCGACGTTTTGAATTTTGCGGTTTAGGGTGTTCGGTGTTTATGCGGTTCGATGAGGATAGATCGACATTTAGGGATTCGATAAGGTAAATGTTCAAGTTTATAATATAGACCCACCAAAGTGGGGCACCCAGTGTTACACTGTAGTCAATAAAATATATATGGGGAGACATTCACACAGTCACACAACCGTGACCAAAGTGGGGCACCCATTGTTACACTGTAGTCAATAAAATATATATGGGGAGATATTCACACAGTCACACAACTGTGAACAAAGTGGGGCACCCATTGTTACACTGTAGTCAGTAAGATATATATTGGGAGACATTCACACAGTCACACAACTGTGACCAAATTGGGGACTCCATTGTTACACTGTAGTCAGTAAGATATATATATATATATATATATATATATATATATATATATATATATATATATCTATATCTATATATGGGTGTAGGTTAGAAGATCGACAGCTGGGATTACCGACAACGCATGAGCGGGCGCCAGATGATCGACACTCGGAAGACCGACGCTACAGATGAAAACTCAGACGCCAGGGATAGTGAGTTGGAAAGAAGGCTGTGTGAGTATGCGGTGGTGACGGACGTTAGGGTGCGACTAAGGTAAGTGTGGATAGTGACAGTCTGTGGGGATAGGGGTGGGTTAAGTGAGTTAGGGTTAGGGCGGGTTGGGTAAGTGTGCGGTAGTGGTATTTTTTGGGTTAGGGGCGGGTTAAGTGAGTTAGGGTTAGGGCGCGGGTTATGTAAGTGTGCGGTAGTGGTATTTTTGGGTTAGGGGTGGGTTAAGTGAGTTAGGGTTAGGGCGCGGGTTAGCTGAGTGTGCGATAGTGACGGACCTTAGGGTAAGGGTTTGGGTTAGGGTTGGACGTAGTTGTGTGTGTGAGGTTTAGTGTGGGTTTGTGAGGATTTTGGTGTGCTTGTGTTCTGTGTGTGGTTTTTGGATAAGGGGATGTGTTTTGTTAGTTGATTGTTGTTATTGTGGTGTGTGGGGTTTCGTGTTTGTGGACCGTCGGTTACTTGTTTGTCGGGCATGTGAGTTGTCGTGTTTCTGGTTTGTCGATAATGTGGTGTCGATGTTTTTGTTGTCGGTGAGAGTGGCTGTCGAGCTTATGACCTAGAACCCTATATATATATATATATATATATATATATATATATATATATATATATATATATACATATGGGGAGACATTCACACAACTGTGACCAAAGTGGGGACCCCATTGTTACACTGTAGTCAATAAGATATATATGGGGGACATTCACATAGTCACACAACTGTGACCAAAGTGGGCCACCCATTGTTACACTGTAGTCATTAAGATATATATGAGGAGACATTCACACAGTCACACAACTGTGACCAAAGTTGGCCACCCACTGTTACACTGTAGTCGATAAGATATATATGGGGAGACAGTCACGCAGTCACATAAGTGTGACCAAAGTGGGGCACCCATTGTTACACTGTAGTCAGTAAGATATATACGGGGAGACAGTCACACAACTATGACCAAAGTGGGGCAACCATTGTTACACTGTAGCCAATAAGATACATATGGGGAGACATTCACACAACTGTGACCAAAGTGGGGAACCCATTGATGTGAAGTTGTTCAATCTCGCCTTCATTCTTACTGATGGATTCGGAGCGAATCAGCTTCAAGTCAGCCAGTTTGCAAAGGTCGAGGTCTCTAACAGCTCGAGGCCAAAGCCCTATCCCACAATGCACCACTACACTCCCCATATCTAGTTTGCCGCTGCAACTGATCATGCGTTTCTCTACAGCTTAGGCCGTTGGAGAGATAAGTCTAATATTTTCAGCTATTGTTTTGTGTATAATTACCTTTTTCCTAGTTAGTTAGGTTTGTTATAGTATTGTGGTTAGGACGGTTTATCCATTTTTAGGATTTATATCCCTTTTTTGATATATATATATATATATATATATATATATATATATATATATATATATATATATACATATAGTTTTTGGGCATTGGCCCTGTTTCTTCTGTGTTAGCAGTTTGGCTTATTTGCCCTATCCTAAGCCGAGTTAGGCTCTTGCAGTTTTCATCAATTTTTTGTTAGTCTTTTAGTAATTATAGCCGGTTAGGCTTAGTTTCATTTACTGACAGGGTGTTGTTTCCCTTGCTGACTTTCATAATGTCTGAGAAGGCAAAATCAGGGTTTAAAAGATGCCCTAAATGTAATCAAAGATGTCGATAACTGATGGCCACTCCACATGTGTGTATCGCTGGGGTGAGGTCCATTTACAGGAGGTTTGTTCCATTTGTCATGGGTTCAACTCTAGAGTTTTGGATGAAAGGAAACATAAGCTAGTGGAGCGGGGATTAAGTCTGCTTTCCAATCAGACTTGGATTCTGCTCCAGGCCAACTAGAACCTTCTTCTCCAGCCTCTTCCACTATTTTGGGTCCTAAGGGCTCTTCAGTTCCGAAATCTTCAAAAAAGGCTATGGTCTCGGCTCCAGTGTCACCGGAACCGACCGTACAGGTTGTTGGTAGGAGCCGGTCCCCAGTCTTGGAACAGGTATCTCCTACCTTGAGATCCCTAATTCTGGGTTCACCGGCTCCATCGGTGAGTTCCTCTCGGGCTTCCAGACTCTCTGATTCAGACGTGGATCGAGTGGTGCGGAGACTTTTACAGGATCCAGCGCTTGCTAAAATTCTGTCGGCTTTGACTAAAGCAGCTTCGGAACCGACAAAGTCCTCTCCTGTTGTTTCTGCTTCTCCTCCGACTCGAATCGAGACATCGGAGTCGTAGGAGGCTATTTAGTCGTTTGTGGAGCCATTGGTACCGACACTCACTTCTGATCTGTCGGTACAGACAACCATGATGTCCTCTGCTCCGGCGGCGGAATCTGGGAGCCAACACTCTTCTGTTGGTTCTGGGGGAGGGGGTCAAACTGATACGTCGGTTCTGACTCTTCCTCTTAGGGCTTGGGCACGGATGAGTTCTGCTCCTACCTCGGGCTCGGAGCCAGCGGTTCTGGTGTGGGAGGAGTCTTCAGTGTTTTCGGACCCGGGTGCTTTCTCGCATCAAAGCCATGGGGCCTTCGATGCCAAGAGGAGGGCTTTGTCCCCCCGGACTACCACAACCTCAGATATGACCACTTCCTCCTGAAAGGTGCCTGAATCTTCTCCGCTACCACAGGTTCACCGTAAGCGTAGGGACCCAGAGCCTCAGGACGCCCCTTTGGGGGACCCCTGCTCCTCTGAGACCTCCCCAGAGATTCCCACTGAGGAGGTTCCTTGGAAGAAGTTATATAAAAGGAGACATTTAGATTCCCCCAGAAATCCATCACATCAGACACCGATTTGGAGGAATTGGAAGGGTCCCCAAGGTCCGCCTCTGAGGATATCTCCTTTGGGGATATCCTTGAGATCCTTAAGCAGAGGGGGGACTGGCAACCCCTAAACCCTACCGAGGATGAATCGCTGCTCTGAAGGCTTTCGATTCCCGACCCTCCACCTCTTGGGTGTCTCCACCCTTCGATCATTTGATGGATCTTTTGTCTCGAAGGGCGTGGGAGTCACCAGATTCTATGGAGCTTGTTCCTAGAAGGCCCAACAAATACATTTCAGCACCTCAAGATGAGTCCTTCTTATCCAAACCCATACCTGTTGATGCCATGATGGTGGCGGCAGCCACTAAAAAAGAGATGGAGACTTCTACGTCTGTCCATCCTCCTAATAGAGAGTCCAGGATCATGGACAGATATGGGAAGCGCATGTTCAGTTCTATGACCTTTGCCCTTCGGTCATTGAACTATCTAACCCACTTCACAAGGCTTCAGAGAGATCTCCTGAAGGAGCTTGGAGATACTCTCCAGGGTGCAGTAGCTGATTCTGAGGTGGACAAAGTGACGTCTCAGCTTGCGACCCTCAACTGCATCGTAAACTCTTCCATGCGCCTCGTGTCTTACGCAGCTGATGGAACAAGTAGGGCAGCGGGTACAGTAATTGCTTTGCGAAGACATTCCTGAATGCACTTATGTTCTTTTGCGGAACCTTTCAAGTCGTTGTTTGTGAATGCCCCCTTCCATGGCTCTTCCTTGTTCGGACCAAATGTTAAAGAGACCCTCACCAGATGTGAGCAAGATGGTAAGACTATATTGTTACAGTGTAGTCAAATAAGATATATATAGGAAGATATTCACACAGTCACACAACTGTGACCAAAGAGGAGCACCCATTGTTACACTGTAGTCAATAAGATATATATGGGGAGACAGTCACACAGTCACACAACTGTGACCAAAGTAGGGACCCCGTTGTTACATTGTAGCCAATAAGATATATATATGGGGAGACATACATATAAACGGACTTCTTTTTGTATGATTAGTTGTTTCATGTGTTTGGTTGATTGCAAAATAATTGAATGAGCAGGTCATTTGAAAGGACCTGATGGTTGGCAGGCAACAGGGGGCCAAAAAAATCAAGCAAAAATAGTTGAATGTTGTGTTTCTTCAGGTTATCATTTATATGGATATTTCTCTGTGACCCCAAGAGTAAGTATATGCAAGTTTAGGAAATGTGGGGGTAAAATTTCCCATACTGGGAAGTGTGGGGTCATGGCACCCAAGCATGTCAAAGCTCTTGCTATGAAAGTCGGTGTTTAAAGGAGCTCTACTTGGTAATTGTTTTTCTATGTATTGTATGTACTGCTGCTTTGGTTGTGAATACATTAAATTAGTTTTGTGAAATGGATTTTAGTTAGTGTTTTATTCTGAATAAATACATATCAGTGGGCTGGTCTTAAAACTGAAATGGCACCTACTCATATACACACACACAGGCACACACACACACACACACACACACACACACACACACACACACACACACACACACACACACACACACACACACACACACACACACACACACACACACACACACACACACACACACACACACACACACACACCTGTGACATGCTGTCACAACTGTTTTCGTTTACTCTTTGGTGTGATGTGTTTTTTTCTGTTTTTGAAAGAGTAGTTTGTGGAATGAAATACTGATGAGCGTAACACTGATATGATGAAGGTTGTGTGATGCATATCAGTGATGGTTTTGTTTCTGATGCTGAAACTTTGGAATTTAATGAATGTTTTTGGCATTAGTGTATCAAGCATATTTACAGGATCGGATAAGGGCTGGGTAAAATGATAGATGCAGTGTTGTGGGTGTGTGGTGTGTGAGTGGAAGGTGAGTGTGTGTATGAGTGTTTTGAGGTAATGACAGAGTAAGGGTTATGTTAGGGGGTTAGATTTAGTGTTGAGTTTCTATAATATTGATTGTTGTATGTATCATAGTGCCTTGTTAGTGGTACTGTTAAGGAAAGTTTTTTTTTTTTTTGTAAGGTAATGTGCAGGGGTTAGGGGCAGGACAGATGAGTAAGGTAGGATGGGGAAGCAAATGTGCGTGCAATACAGTACAGAGCAATGCTGCAATTCTTTCAAATGACCTGCATATTTGTGACGTATACTTTGAAAAGGCAGATTGTTTAACAATATCCTCTGGGTCATATATTTCCATGACTTTAATAGTGCATGCCATACAAATTAAAAGTCTAACTTATTATTTACTTACAGACATCAGGAAAGAATCCATACTGCTCAAACCTTGTCACAAAAATTAAGATAAACCAAAGATGGTAGAGCAACCTGTTTCATCCCTATGGCAACATCTGTAACGTGATACCAGAATTATTGACTGATATAACTTTGCCACCATATATGGAAATAGTCTGCATTTGGGACAGTAAACCTCCACCTGTCAGAGCTCCCTATTTCTCTTTCAACAAAGTCAAAGATCATTGCCACATGTAGATTAACTTAAAACATGAAAAGATAGCAAGGGAGTATAATACAATTATTTCCAATCACATAAAATGTGGTCTTATTCCTGCTCACTGATTTTACATCTTAGCATCAAATTCCACTTTCTTTTCAAATCTCCCATACTAGTGCTAGCCTTGTCTATGGGAAACTTAAAACTTATTGGTTCATAGAAGGTTACTAGGGTTGTGGCCAAAGAGCCATTACAAGCCTTGCCATGTTAATCCAAGTATCCCCATTTGTTCTTTTTTAGGTAGTTCACAGAACAAATTTATAAACAGAATGGGTCTGGGATCAACACCAGCTACCCCTGTCCATAAGAGACATGGGTGAAACCCCAGGGGTGAATTTGCGGTCTCCCATCCAATTGGATTAGATAATTATCTAGGGTGCATTTGAATAGGGTCAGTGAGGAGGTCTGTTTTACGTGAATAGAGAGTCTATTCCAGAGAAGCAGCAGCCTCTGGGAGGCATATCTGTCTCTACAGCATGATCTGCTAATGTCACAACCTAAGTTGCGATCCCTAGAGTGAAAGTTGCTTGAGCCATTTGATTTGTGAATGTGCAGCATTTCCATTAGGGCAGGGTTGGAGATTCCCCTGTAGGCCAGGCACAAGTCACCTATCAGCAGCCTATAAAATACAGAATAAAGTGACAGGAATTTCAGCCTATTCACATAGGTCATGGTTTGGGATCCCTGTATTTTCTTAGTAAGAAACCTCTGAGGTCTCTCCAGCTGCTGCTGGTTTTGGGTGAGGTACATGCAAAAGGGTGTATTATACTCTATTAGTGATCTGATGAAGTCATGAACAGTGGAGTTATAACATCCCTTGACCTGGATGCTATGCCGTTGCTTATGAGGTGCTCTACGTAGAAGACTTTCCTTACCACTGTAGAAGTCTTACACCACTGGGTTGGAACTCAGGGGGGTGCTGTTAATATTGTAATTTGTAGGGAATTCCTTTTTGCCAAAGGGAATAATAATGCATTTTTTTGCATTTAGTTTTAGACCATGGTTTTGGCACCAATCATTTGTTTGTGTTGGCCTTTCTTGCAATATGTTGACATCACTGGGGGACTCAATGATTGCTCCCAGTTATGACTCATCAGTCAACTTGGTGAGATAAAGGCCATCTACTTTGGCCTAGACGTCTAAGAAATAGATGCCAAACGGTATGGAACCCAGCACAAACCCTTGTGGTACTCCAGTGGTGATGGATCTACTGGTGGAGGTGGGGTTACCAATTTTGACAAGAGTGTGTTGTGTCAGTGAGTCAACTGGCTACCCATGTAGTAATGTAAGGGTTAATCCGTATCTGGGAGAGTTTCTCAATGATGCCAGAGTGGGGAACTGTGTGAAAAGCCTTGGCAAGGTTGAGATAGGCTGTGTGCACTCTTATCTTCATCCATCGTTTTGGTGACATCCTCACAGGAGTCTACCAGGTTTAATAAGCATGATCTACCCTTAATGAAGCCAAACTGGGTTGGACCCAGTGTTTGGAGGTCACCTATGTCCTTGTTGATAAAGTCCATGATAATTATTTCCATAGCCTTGCAGATGAGGCTGATTAGACTTATGGGTCTGTAGTTCCCAGGGTCAGTTGATGACCCAACCACGTTGTGCAGGGGGATTACTGTTGCTGTTCCCCATTCTGCAGGAACATTTTTATTTATTTTATTTGCAGTTTGTTAACCAGGAAAGTCCACTGGGCCAAAATGTGCCTGTTTTCAATGAAGGCCCGGGGAGAAAAGCTCCATACAGAATTATTACAAAGCTAATACAACAAAGTTAAGTACAATACAGTTTTGAAAACTACTAAAAACACAGTAATATAGAAGACAGAACAATAACATTTGAGGAAGGTGTTGTAACAAAGCACTGAATGAAATTAAAACACAAGTATTTTGGAGTACATAAGTATAATTTGGAGTGCAGGCACTCAAAGTTTCATGAGCTGAAAAAAAAAAGGATGGAGGAGCAGAAATGGTGTTCTCAAGCTATGGTTAAAGAGAACACCAAGTGGGTCCACTAGGTCTTGTCTTAGATTGTTTAGCAAACAACCTGGAATATTATCTGGTTCCATTGAGGCTGTCTTTTTGGCCTTGGACAGCACAGAGATGACCTGTTCTCTAGAGATACTCGGCAGAGGACGGGTGTCAGGTATGCTTTGGGATATAAATCTAGACATATTATAATAACGTGCTAGTGGTTGTCACTGGACCTAAGAGTTGGAGTAACCAGGTATGCCACTACAATTATTGGCCGGTTTGAGAGCTGTAGTACCACTTTAGTTCATGTGATCAAACTACACTTGTTGGTTTCCTTCCCTGCCTTCTGGTATCACTATGATCCTCAGGTTATTTTTTATTTATTTATTTAACATTTGTTGACTGGGAAAGTCTAACTAGGACAGCGCCTATTTTCAATGGAGGCCTGGGGAGAAATGCTCCATAGGATCACAGGAGGTTACTAGGTTAATGGCCCTGGGGCCCTTACAAGCCTAGCCAAGAGTTTATCTTCAAAAAAGAAACTTCTGTCAGCACCTGTCTCCACTGCAAATGAGGGATAAAGGTGGAACCCCTTGGACAAATTTATGGTTTCCCATCCACTCATCAAGGTTGCACTTGAAGAGGGTCACTGAGGTACTCTGTTTGACATGTATGGGAAGTCTATTCCAGAGACGGGGCAGCCTCTGGGAGATAAACCTGTCTCTCCAGCAGGTTTTGTTGATGTCACATATTAGATTTAGGCCTGTTGAGTGGGTAATGAGCGAGGAGTTAGACTTACGGATATGGAGCAACTCTAGTAGGGCAGGGTCCGATATTGACTTATAGGCGAGTCACAGATCATCTCAGATTAATCTGTATGATACTGAGTAGAGTGATAGTGATTTAAGCCTGTCCGCATAGGATTAGTGTTGGAGGCCATGGATTCTCATTGTGAGGTATTTCTGTGGCCTTTCCAGTTGGTGCAGGTATTTGGAGAGGTACATACCAAACAGGGCATTATACTCAATTATAGGTCTAATAAGGGAGGAGTACAGAGAGGTAATAACCTCCTTTTTTCTGGATGCAATCTCTTTACTTATGAGACGAAACAAATAAAAGGCTTTTCTGACCACCGCTGCCACATAATGGTCGAATGTGACATTGTTGTCAACCTGAGTACCCAGGTCTCTCACCGCAGGTTGTGTGCTTAGGGGGTTGCCGTTGATGTGGTAATCAGTAGGGGCCATGTTTTTGCTGAATGGTACGATAATACATTTTTTTGCATTTAACTTAAGGCCAAATCTTTGGCACCAATTACTTGTAGCTGTGAGACTCTCTTGCAGTATGTTAACATCAATTGGGGAGTCAATGACAGCACCCAACTTACAGTCATCCGCAAACTTAGTCAGCCACAGGCCCTTGGTCTTTGCCTGGACCTCTGAGAGGTATATGCCAAACAGTAAGGGTCCCAGGACAGATCCCTGGGGAACACCACTAGTGACAGGTCTGTTGTTGGAGCTGGTGGCGCCTATTTTGACCTTGTGGGTCTTATCTGTGAGCCAGTTGGCCACCCATTTGACTAGATAGGGATTAAAATCAAGTTGCATTAGCTTTTTGAGGATGCCCGAGTGGGGAATTGTGTCAAAGGCCTTGGCCAGGTCAAGGTAAGCTGTATGTACTGACTTTCCCTCATCCAGAGCCTTGGTGACAGTCTCAAAGAAGTCAACTAGGTTCAATAGGCAAGATCTGCCCCTGACAAATCCGAATTAGGTGGACCTGAGTGCTTGGAGATTGCCTATGCTCTTCTTTATGAGATCCGTAATAATAATATGCTCCATCACTTTACAGATCAGACTTGTCAAGATGATGGGGTGATAGTTTCCCAGGTCAGTAGTGGCACCACCTTTGTGCAGCGGGATGACAATGGCAGTTCTCCACTCTGATGGAATGAAGCCTGCAATTAGGCTGTGGTTGGATAGGGTGCTCAATGGCAAATCTAGTTCTTGCTGGAGATGGTGCAGAATACAGCCTGGGATACTATCAGGTCCCATGGAATCTGCATTCTTTACCTTGAATATGACCTTTAACACTTGACCTATGGAGATGTGAGGTGTGGGACAAGTATCGGGGATGCTGACTAAGCCTTTGGGAGGCGAAAAGAGGGTGAAGTTTGTGCTGAACCTATCAGCTAGCAGGTTGGCTAAGTCAGTAGGATCAGTGTAAGTGGTACCATTAAGTATTAGTTCGGAACAAACCTGGCCCTTGCCACTGAGGCTCCTAACATACCTGAAGAAGGACTTGTGATTTCCCTTTGTTTTGGAGGCTAGTTTCAACTCATAATTGGCTTTGGAGGTTTTCACTAGTGATCTAATTTGCTTGTTAAGGTGGAGGAGGGTGTTTTTCCGATTTGGAATATGTTCCTTTTTACACTTGGAGAACAGTTTCTTTTGTTGTAAAGCCTGTTGATAGAGGATGTCCACTCTACAGGTTTGTGTTTCCTTGAGGAGCAGATTGTAGTTCTGTTGGGTATGGCAGTTGTACAGGTGCTTGTATACTGCACTGGTGTACTGTTCAGCATAGTTGTCTGCATCATCTGAGGAGGCGCTGGTGTGAAGCTGCTGATACCCTCCCTTAGGAGGTTGTAGTCAACGTTTCTTAAGTTTTTTAGCCTGGTTACAGCTGAGGAGGGGTTGGGTGGGATAGAAATTTTGAATGAGACAGACCGATGTTCTGATCTCACCAGGGAAGAACATACTATGGGAGTGGTGCAGTGGTCGCTCATGTTGGTGAAAACCAAGTCCAGTATGTTATCTCCTCTTGTGGGGGATGAGACCAGCTGATCTAGTGCATTAGAACTGATGAAGTCAAGGAATTATTGGGTGAGTGCATTAGTGCAGGAATAGTGCACCCAGTCTATGGTGGGGTAGTTGACTCGTCCTGAACAGCAAGCACAAAAAACACATTTTGGTGAGTTATAATGTAAGTATGTTTTGTTCTTCCTAAACTACCATCAAATATAACTCCCCCTGCTATCGCTAGGGAACAGGTCCTTAATGTTCTCTTTCTGAGGCTAAGAACACTGCATCAATGGGACCAGACAACATCCCCGGATGCCTTCTAAACAGCATGAAACATGACCTATTAGGCCATCTGGAACTGCAAACAAGTTTCTTGCCTCATGAATGGAGAACAGCAGCAGTCGTTCCTCTGCACAAAGGTGGGCCATCAACAGACCCTGGAAACTACAGACCCATAAGTCTCACTAGTCTTATATGTAAAGGCATGGAAAGAATTATCATGGAAATGATCAGTAGTGATATAATAAAACTCCAGACACTGGACCCAACCCAGTTTGGTTTCGTCGAGGACAGGTCATGCCTACTCAACCTGGTGGACTTCTTTGAGTAGGTCACCAAAGCAATGGATGAGGGCAAAATGGTTCAGATTGCCTACCTTGACCTGGCCAAGGCATTTGACACAATGCCCCATTCAGGCATTGTTGACAAACTCAAGAGGTTAGGTACAAACTTGTATTTCACCTGGTGGATAGCCAACTGGCTCACAGGCAGGACCCAGGAAGTTAGATGTGGGGCGTCCATCTCTACAAAGAGCCAGTCACAAGTGGAGTCCCTCAGGGACTGGTCCTTGGACTGCTCCTTTTTCACATTTACTTCCCTGAAGTCAAAGCCATTGTCACTGGTCTCTGGCTGACTAAATTTGCAGATGATTGCAAATTAGGAGCCATCACTAAATCCTACATTGACACAAATGTTCTCCAGGATGGTCCGGTACAAACAAACAACTGGTGTTAGAGCCATGGACTAAAACTAAATTCCAAGAAATGTATAATAGTATCCTTTGGGAAGTCATCCACCCATGGTAACTATTATATTGACAACACACCCCTTATAGTTCACTCAGTGGTTAGGGATTTTGATACACATCGACAGTAATCTAGCCTTTGACCATCACATGCATACAGTAGTGAGGAAATCATTCCATGTTGCACAGCTTATAAACAAAGGTATGGCATCTATGTTCAAGGAAGTTATTATTCCAGTGTATTCATCATTCATCAGACCTATCATAGTGTACAATGCCCCTTTGGTATGTACCTAACCAGGCAATGGCGTATCCAACAACTGGAACATCCACAAAGGTTCCTTAATAAAAGAATATAGGGTGTAAGTAAAATGTCCTATGCAGACTGCCTCAAGGTTCTATTCTTGTATTCCATCTCCTATAGGCTTTTGAGGGGAGATCTATGCCTGGCATACAGTGCATTGTCAGACCCCACATATTTTGTGACACTGCTCACCCTCCACCTTTGTACGTCTAATACAAACATTATGATAGTCACATATATAATTGTCTCTGAACCTGCTTTACACCTCACCTCTTAACTACAATGGAGCTTTTCTTCCTAGTATTTAACTGAAAATGAAGACTTCACAGTTGGATGTTTTTAAACAGCATCTGTAAATAAATAAACAAACAACAAAAAACAATTAGACATCATTGCAGGCTCTGCTCCTTCTTGGAATATTCATAATTTCTGTATACACACTTGCTCTTATGGTCAGGGTCTTAGCTGGACATCGTTCAGAAGGACCAACTCACCTAACTGGTTAATGCATAAATAAACAACATGCACAGTTGCTGTCAGGACTATGCAGTGTTTATGCTGTAATGACGTATCATGGAAATATGGTCAATGTCTTTTCCACTGACATTAATTAAATGCTTCATTGTTCATGTACATGGAGTTTGCAGTGTCACTGTACTACATGTAATGTACAGCTTGAAACAATGTGGTATTTCACATTGTTTATCACACACTTTACAGATCCTATGGTATGTGAGTGCTATGTTACTTTAATAGTCATTGGTCCCCAGTTATGGGGCTCTATGATTGCTTCTTTACTGCTGTCTATAGCAATGAGATGCTCAAATTTTACAGGACTATAATACAAGTTGTTAAAACAGCTCTGCAGCCTTATTGACTCTGTAATAATATGCATATGTGTGAATGTATTGTCTGCATTTTTTTATTTAACACAAACTTAAGACGATCTGATGAAGGATACTTACTGTAGGCCTCACTATGCGATTGTACACAAGTAGGGTATCTAAACATGATTTGTGCCTTCCTGTAGTATGACAAGTGTCACCAGGTGTGCCTCTGCACCTTATTCAGCAGCATTCTGCATTTCAGCAGTGTGCTGGCAGTGATCATACATGCATGTTAGTATTTCAGCAGTGTGCTGGCAGTGATCATACATGTATGTTAGCATTTCAGCAGTGTGCATGTCATTGTCGATACATGACTAGGCTGGCTACTTTATTGTGCTGATCTATGCTCTGTACAGCATTATCTGGGTAGTATGTATAGATATACTGTGCATCCACATCTGTTGTTTTTTGGTGGTGTTGCACACCACGCTGCTGAGCGCATTATTGTGCCATGAATTGGGTGACTTAGTTGTGGCATGTGTTGTTACAGTTACCGTAACTTTGGCAATGATTTTCTAGTCTAACCCTTCTTTTTGTAACAACTTGCTCTTCTTACTCAAGATTTGCTGGGGACAGAGCACTGCTTCATTGCACCCTTATATATTTTATTGACCAATATCTTATGCCATGTTGCTGCTTGTATGGTTGTGCTGTGATTAAGATGACACTTCTTTATCATTACTTATTGTGAATACTTTTTTATGTTAAACTGTACTAACACATTTGCTTGCAGGAATGCTAAACAGTGAATTTCATTTAAGTATGTTTGTATTTTATTCATGTATTTAAATTTCATTTTTGGGGGAAGGCTCAGCTTTCTGCCATCAGCTGTGTCCAGGAGCCCCTCTTCAATCTTTTACTATGACATCCTAGGCACTAATCCAGTTTGCTCTTCATGGACTGGGGAAGTCACAGTGTAAGTGTCTGGGAGTGGGCAGAGACAGAGATCAAGCCAATCAGTACAGCGTCATGCTCCCAACTATGAGCATCTTTTTGCAATACACTACCCACCCTCCCACCCATTAACCAATGTGTAATATGTCAGTGCATGATATGTGTGGGATTAGACTACCTGTTGTCCACTAAAGACTAGTAGCTTTAAGCTGAAAATATGATCCTTACCTGCAGGATACTTGGCCTGCAAAAATGCCACTCTGTACCTACTCACCTGCCCAACTCCTTAGGGACGGAGTCTGCTAATCAAGCTGCAATCGATGTATCACACAGTGTTATCATTCCCTTAATGGTGTTTGTTTTGCAGTACTTTAACTAAGTGTTCTGGCACCTTCTTTGGAAAGAATCACTGTAGCAGTAAATCATAACATTTGGGTTAACCCCCCCCCCCTTTGTATTTTGTGTTCCAGCATTGTTTTGCAGCAGCCCTTTCTTCACTGAAATGAATACTGCTGGTCTTTGTACATATGAAGGTACTGCTGCAGGTACGTTGATGCACTGTTGTGTTTTCTAACGAGATCTTCTTGCAGTCTGAGTATTGTTGGTTCCTTGTTTACATGCCAGAAAAATTCATTTGAGCAGAAGTTCATGCTGGTAAACGTTTACTTTTACACCTTATTCTTCAACTCAAAAATGTTCTTCAAGAAAGTCAAATTCTTCTGAGCACTAGAGGATGTAATCAGTAAAACTGTCAGGGAGTGTTGTTGTGTTACGCAGCCAACCCCTAAAAGATTACTGCACTCAGTGATTGTTCTGTTTACAGCATGGACACAGAGTAGAGTGTTGTGATTTTGTTTAAAATTTAAAAAAGGCTACCAGACTAAGACGTCTGAAAGCAGTTTTATCATACCTAACTGAAAGTAAATTCTTACAAGACGCATTCTAAGAAAATTTGAGTTTTTTATCAAAAAAGGTTAGAAAAGTCAATATACAGTGACAGAGAAAAAGAGAGGAGAGAGAGAGAAAAACAAAAGAACAGAAAAAGAAAAAGATGAAATGTATAAAGAGGTATGTTTAGATTCTAGCAAAAAGAACAAGTTTTAATGGGTCCATAAGAGGAAGGTAATTCAAATTTTATGGCTCCCAAAAACAGGGATCTGATCAGCCGAAGAGAAACAAGTGACCTCAGGGCTACAAAGTTTAAAGATTTAAAAATTAGCACCTTCATTGCTATCTGCATTAGAGTGATTTCAAAGAATATTAAAACCAAAAAAATAAACCATTCAGTAAAAACTGCAAGAAAAACCGAGCCAGGCAAGAGTTTTCACTGATTGATACATTTAACCTCCTGTAATGGAGGCCCATGGGAAATATGCAAATTAACCCTTATGAACTTTAAGTGTTTCAGTACATGGTTTCTAACTTCCCATGACTTTTTACTTTTTAAGTAATTTAGGCCATTAAAGCCAAACCCCACAGGCTGTGGGCATGCATGTTTGGATATGGCAGTTCCACAGCTGTCAGAATATTTCCTAAAACTATGGTTCTAGTGTTTGCATATCTGTGAAATCAAAGTATAACAATTTTTCCTTACCTAGTTGCCTGCCTGTAGGTAGACTATTCACATTATTTTTTACAGCAACTTATCAGTTTGATATTTTATATGGTGCAGTCCTTGTAGATCATGATAAAATAGAAGAATCATTCCTGATCTTTGCAACTTCATTGAACTTTCTGGGGACCGTCATAGGCTCAATTAAGATCAAAATCATCTTTCCCAAAAGAAACACATACATTCAGAATGTGGTGCCACTGTTTCCCAACATTATGCAGTTACAGCAAAGGCAATACCTAAAGACCTTGAGATAGACAGCATGTTGCCTCCTCCTAGTTTTTCCGGCAAGTCTATGCATGTGAAGACCATAGTGGAACCCTGCAAATATTTGGAACCTGTCTTTAGATTCTCTAGAGCCTGTCATTTTTAAAAGATTTTCAGAGGTGTATGAACACTCTCCATTTCTCGAGAGGGGTACTCATGATTCTTCCATATGTAATGCAGCAGTTAACAACATACTGATTAGACTGCACTTGGTGACCTCACTTCGACACTGTCAGTACAAGGCAACTGGTCTCAACAAGGAATGTCTCCTGACATCATTCTGAAAAAATGAAAACAAATTTTATAGTCTTCACAGCTTTTCAGGGCAAGTATTTTTGTCAACTACAGATCAATACAGACACTGACTCAATAACTGTGGTAGGAGGGTGGGGGAGGGCATCAGATAATTTTAAGTCTATGATTCTGATCCAGAATTATGTCATTTAGCAAAATATACAGCTCTTATCATTAAATCTTCCATATCTACATTACGTACAAACTGACTTCCTCAGCAAGTGCATTATTACTTTGGCTCAAAACTAAAAATGGACCCACAGACTTTTCAGGACACTACACCAATGTTTTATCTTACCTTACCACTTGGTTTGTAGAATATTTTTTTTTCATTTCCTTGAACTTAAATCATGTTTTATGGCTTTATTCCACGTGATTTCAAAAATGCTTAAAGGCAGTTATATACTCATTCCTGCTCCTGACCAAGACAATTACTGTTCTCTGTTTTGGGGAGACTAGGCTTTCTGCCTCCATGACCCTTACCTACCCATGCATTCTTCCTAAACCAGCAGCAGAGCAGAGAATTGCCTCTCAGCCTCAATACCTGACAAGTCCATCTCCATTGTAGCTCTTGATGTCTTAAAGAAGGCAGAAGTCCTAATACAGGTAATATTACCTACAGAAATGGAATGATTTGCTTCTTGGGCTTCCAGAATGGTTTTAGACCCACTATACTGCCCAGTTCTGAGGATCATAGATTAGTTGAACCATCTATTTGAATCATTTTAGCATGTTGCTCTGCCAACGTGCATATCTATGCTATTTTGTATGTCTTCCATACTTTCCACAAATATCAAAACAATTCATTGGTGAAAAACTTCCTAAAAGATGTTTTCCATTTATGGCCTCCAAAGGGACATATTTATCCTCTAAGAGACCCAAATTTATATGGAAATTCTACATCTATTGGCATTTGAACCAGACAATAAAGTGGACACAAAGCACCTGTCTTTGAAAACACTTTTTTTTTTCTTGTTGTTGTAACCTTAGCAAGAAGCATTCCAACGTTACACGCCATGGTGCACAATCCACCTGACATTATCCTTCACAATGAAAAGGGGTCTTTAAAAACAAATCCGCTTTTTCTTGTTCAATGAGGTCTTAGAAAAATTGCTCGACAATTTTGTTTAGCTCTCAGTCTTGTATCCTAATTTCAAAAATGAAGGGGAATACACGCAAAAGATATCCTTGCAGAGATTACTGAGGTACTACAACTGATAAAAATAAGTTATGTACTCACCATAATGTTCCATCTTTGTTGTCCATTTTCATTCTTCCTCAACATGTGGGTTTGGATTTGATCTTCAGATCCAGCTTGGCTACTTTTTACAGTTTGTGTATACTGCAAATTCTCAATCTCCTCCTTACCCATAATGCTCTAGTCCCACTCCATACCTCAGTTCTTGCTTACTGTTTTTTATTGCTAAATAACACTGCAAGAAATAATGGTTGTATGAGAAATCACTATCTGGAGCTCAAAAAACAGGAACTTTGGTTCCCATGAGACCTTCACATTTTTCTAAAAGTCAAAAAGGAAAAAAGGAAGGGGGGTGCAGGGATGGTAGTTGAGGAAGAATAAAAATGAACAACACAGATGGAATGTTATGGTCAGTACATAACTTCTTTGTCTGATGTTGTTGATTTTCTTTCGTTCCTCAACATGTGGTACAGTCTGCAGCCACCTGAATCCTAGGTGGACTCTAAGAAAGGATATTCCTGAGTACTGTTGAGCCAAAGGCTGCTCTTTCCCTAGAGACCAGATCAGCTTTGTAATGAGTAATAAAAGTATGAGAATTAGCCCAAGTAGCTGCAACACAAATATCATCCATAGAAGCTCTAGATAGAAATAGAAACAGTGGTGCAGCGGTTAACGTTGTCGCCTCACAGCAAGAGGTTCTCCGGTTCGATTCTCGGCTAGGGTGCCTTCTGTGTGGAGTTTGCATGTTCTCCCTGTGTTCGCGTGGGTTTCCTCCGGGTACTCCGGTTTCCTCCCACATTCCAAAGACATGCATCTGGAGCATTTCTCCCCGGGCCTCCGCTGAAAATAGGCTCTGTGGAACCTAGTCGGACTTTCCCGGTCAACAAATGTTAAATAAATAAAAAATAAAAAAATACTGAAGAGGCTACCATGGATCTGGTTGAATGGGCCCTCAAGGTTTTTCACAGGGATAAACCTAATTTGTTGTAGACAAAGGAAAAGCAACTAGTTAAGGTTATTTTGGCAACTGGTCATCTCAGTCTTGAATTCTGAAAAGGAGATGAATAAGTGATCTGATTTTCTGAATTTCTCAGTTTTATGCAGATAGAAACATAATTGTCTGTGAACATCCAACAAATGTAAAATGTATTCCCCTTTGTTTAAGAAGTTTGGGAAGAAGACTGTGAGGTTGATAGATTGATTATTGTTGGATCTTGACACCATCGTAGGAAGAAAAGATGGATTAGTTCATAGGAACACCCTATCTTTATGAAGAATTAAATAAGGAGGTTTAGAAGATAAGGCTTGAAGTTCTGAAACTCTCCTAGCTGATGTTATGGCTACCAAAAATATAGTTTTCCAAGTTAAAAGTTTTAATTCACACATTGTAGCCGGTTCATATGGTGATTGAGTCAGGGCTTGAAGCACTAAATTTAAATCCCATGGTGGAGTAAGATCTTTAAAAGAAGGCAATGTCTTTCTGTTGTATCCAAAAAACAAATCTTTTCCATTTACTTTTGTAAATCTTCCTAGTCAAAGCTTTGTGGGAAGACAAAATAATTTGACAAACAGGGGAGGACAGCATGGGCTGTCTAGCAATCAATGGAATTGGAGAAACCATGGGGTGAACTTTAGGCCCAAAGTGTCTGGGTAAATCATGTCCATTGGGTGAGGCAGAAGGTCTGGAATTGGATCCAGGATCCAAGGGGGATGAACTAGATTAGGCCAAAGGAAGGGGAATCAAATCTGACAAGGCCAATAAAGGGCAATTAGGATGACTGTGCTCTTCTACTGAGATGCTTTCTGGAGAAACTTTGGAATTAGAAGAGTTGGGGGTAAGCATAGAGGAGACGGGGGAGGCCATTTGTGGAGGAGAGTGTCTTTTGGTGACTCCCCAAACGGGGGGAAAGCAGGACAAAAAACCTGCTGCACTTGTTTAGGGCAGATGCAAAGAGGTTGCAGCATGGCTGAGGGCATTGGTGGAATATCTTATCCACAATTTTCCTGTTAAGAGACCACTCATGAGGGAATAGGATGGACCTGCTCAACCTGTCTGCTATCACACTGGATTTCGATAGAATGTACGTTGCTATTAGAAATTGTTTGGATGAGATCACCCACTCTCACACTTTCAGAGCTTCTCGATATAAGGGATAAGATCTGGTTCCTCCTTGTTTGTTATGTACCAGACTACTGCCATATTGACCATTTGAATCACAATCGGTCCTGAAGGCAGAAAGTCTTGAAAGGCCTGCAATGTTATGAGAACTGCTCTCATTTGTAGGACACTAATATGTGTGTTGGCCTCTTCTGGGGACCATGTGTCGTGGACTGTCTTTCCCAAGAAGTGCCCCCCCCCACCCAAACTGGGTTGTGTCCATGGTCACTATGGCCTTGGGCTGAGGAAGTATGAAAGGGCAGCCTTGTAAAATCTGTTCTGAGTAAATCTACCACCTCAGATACCTTTTGCATGCTTGAGTCATTTTAATATGGGTAGACAAAGGCTGGTACAGGATGGATCAATGAGTCACCAGGGTCCATTCAAGAATTATTATATGGTATCTTGCCAATGGAACCAGAATTATGGCAGCATGCATTGACCCTAACACCTGTAAAATCAGTAGGACTGACAGTGAGAGATTTTTAATTATCTTTTTGACTTGAAATCAAATTGTTTGTATCCTTAGCAAGGGGAGGGAGGTTGCCCCTGATACAGTATTGAACAAGGCTCCTATGAATTCTAGCACTTGAGTTGGCTCTAGCTGAGATTTGTTGAGATTGATGGTAATGTCAAGGTGAGAGCACAATTGGAGTACATAATCTTTTGCTTTGTTCAATAGATGCCTAGTCGGAGTGGTTATGAGCCAGTCATCCAGGTAGGAAACACTCAGAATCCGTGTAGTCTCAAGTGAGCTACTACTACTGCCATCCATTTGGTGAGCACCCTGGGGACTGTGGTGAGGTCAAAGGGCAGAGCTCTGAACTGGTAATGACTGTCTCCCAGCTGGAAGCATAGGTATCTCCTGGATTGCCTGTTCATTTTTAAGTGACAGTATGCATCCCGTAGATCTACTGAGCACATCCAGTAGTCCTTATGCAAGAAAGGCAAAATGGACTGAACCCTGACCATCCGGAACTTTATATACTGAATCGATCTGTTCAGATTGCTGAGATCCAAAATTGGTCTCCAGTTCCCTGTTTTTTTTTTTTGCACTAAAAAGAATCTTGAGTAAGTTCCAGATTCTTTCTGGTCTGGGAGTGGGGGATGTCTTGGAAGACTCCTTTTTATAGCAACTTTTTTATTTCTACAGTTGCTGCTTTCCTCTAACTGGGTAGACATTAGAAATTTTGTTTATTGTTGAAGGAGGAGGTAGGAAGAAGGGAATTATATAACACATGGAAATAATCCTCTGCACCCATGTATCTTTTGTAATGTCTAGCCAAGCTCTCTGGTGCAGAGATAGACAACTCCCGACTGCCTCCAGAGTTGGACAATTAGGCCTCATTTCAGGTGCAGTGGTAGGGTCTGTCAGTGAAGGAATCTCTGGACCCCTTTCTTCTGTGGGCCTTCTGCCCCTGGAGGGAGCTGTCTCCATGTGGATCATGGAAAGGACCTTGGGACTTTCAGAACCACATTTTTCGACCACCTCGTTGATTTGTAGAGAAGGTTCTTTGAGGGGTTGAAAAATGTATGACCACTGCTGACAGGGTCTTACCAGCTTGCTCACATCTGGAAAGTGTGTCTTTAGCTTTAGGGCCAAACAAAGAACTTCCAACAAATGAGAACTTGAAGGACTCTGCAAAATCACAAAGGCACATCCAGGTATGTCTCCTAATGGAAATGTCTGAACCCGCCATCCTTGATGCACCTTCAGCTGCATAAGAAATGAGCCTCATAGACAAATTTGAGATGGATTATAGTACTGCCAACTGTGAGGCAACATAAGTATGTTCCTCAGCAATTATAGTTCCTGAGAAGGATTTGGAGAGTTCATTAATCAAATCCCTCTGAAGTCTGGTGAAGTGTGCCAAATAATTTAGTGACCTAAGTGCGAAAGTTGCTGAAGCATAAATACCCTTCCCAAATCTGTCCAACTCCCTAGACTCCTTGTTAGGGGGGTAAATAGATGAACTCTGCTCCACAAGTTCTTTCTTTGTGGCACCACTACGACCATGGCATCTAGGGTTCCTATTACAGACCAAAGAAGCATTCTTTCAAATGCATCTTGGTCGAACATAAAAGACTGAAAAGGCAAACTATCGAAGCAGCTTTTAAGCAAATTCTAAGAATTTACTTGGCCGCTTCATTACTTTGCTGTTTTCGGCACTGTAGTGCAGTCTCGGAGTTGGTATATTTAAGTAGGAGGGTGGGGGGCACAGCCCCCCACTTAATGTAATGTTTTAAAGTGTTTTTTTTTGCTTGTTTTTTGTTGGAACAGCAATTTGACAGTTTGACATTATAAGCTTTCGCTTACATAGGGTCAATTAATTACCGTTTGCTATTTTAAGCATTCATTGTTGTAATATAGACATGGCATCTACTGGTACTCCTTTGCTCCAGAACTCTCTTCCTGTTGGTGGTGCCAGGATCCTATCTGGTGTCTTAGGGATCAGCTCAACAGAACTGGAGTCCTTCAACACTAGCTGAGAGAAGTCCCTTCAAAAACAGTTTATTTTTTCTGTCGACCAAAGGCCTAAGATTAAAAGAAATTTGCATATTTTACAAGTGATTTTCAAATGAGCAAGGCCCAAAAAATAGAGACAAGTGACATGGGCATCAGTGAAAGGGATCTTGTACAGTTTTTGAAACCCGAAGGTTTTTCAGCCATTAAAACTATAAAGTAACAAAGGACAATAAAGCAGCAAGTTTTTTTTTAAACAGTCAGAAAATAAATTATCAACAATGGTAGAAATAATTACAGCAATGGTAGGAGAGAATGTTGTGAAACACACTACCAGCAATGGTATTAAAATACACAGAAATGTGTAGAGATAAGGGAGGTTAGCATAGAATAAATTTAAAGAAGTATAACACAGATAATATATCAGAAAAGGAGAAAGTTATGATATTAAGTTTTTATCACTCACTAAATGCTCGAAAGCTGACAGCAACCATGTCCGTATGTGAAGGGGGCAAATGAGATCTGGGGTATGGAGACGCATTATAGCCTTATGGGTAAGTGAGGAGCTTGAGCGTGCAGTATCCATGAGCTGTAAAAAGCAGCTGAAACAGATCTGAGGATTGGATTCAAACCCACGTGTTAAGGAATGAATGAAAATTGAGAACATCAGATACTAAATTTCTTCAGGAAGACATCAGTTTTTTTTATCTTTTAAGAATGGAAAAGAAGGGATACCACTAATTTTAAAAAAAAGTTTGTATCAAAATTGTTGACAAAGTGCATTGCTTTTTACTATAAGTACAATAAACCTTTGCACATATAGAACATATACCACTAGGGCAGCAGCAACTTACTTTAGATATGTTTCATCACAGCATATTTTAGAAGCAAGTACTTGGATTATTGTCCATACCTTTACAAAAGTCTACATGGTGGAAGCACAAATATAAGGGAAGGAAGTCTCTGACATGACTGTGCTACATGTGTTCCTGTAACCATCCAGGTACTGCTTGGGATTCTAGCTAAATGCTATGATTTATAGCTAACATTAAACCCCTCCAAAGAAGACAAGTACATATATATAGTAATTAGGTTTGGATACAGAATTTCTCAAATGAATTGGATATTTCATGTCTTCTTTTATCTGCACATGTATTTATAGGCAAAGTACTGTTATGTTGACATCTGTAAGCACATGATTCTTTGCTGTAGCCGTTAGTTGTGTTTCAGTATCACTTTGTCTTCTTTCTTCGCAGATAGGTACTGACCCACATTTAGACATTTTCAGCATTTGTATTATATGTTTTTTTTCCAACAAACATGTTGTGTCTTTCGGCTTTTCCTGGTTAGGGGTCGCCACAGCAGAACTCCGGTCCGCTAATGATTGGTAGTTGATTTTTACGTGCCGAGTTACCAGCCCTGACGCACAACCTTCAACGAAGGTATGCCCATTCACGCATGTCTCCACGCAGAAGACGCTCTAGCTGAGAATCAAACTGGACAGCGTCTTACTGTGAGTCGACAACACTACCGCAGCACCACCACCACGGATCCAACAAACATCTTTATTAAATTTTCACACATGGCATAGGCAATCTTGCATTTATATAAATGAAAACAAACAACATTACACCACTTTAATTACAAACAGTATACATCACAAACACCATTGAAATGACTGTAGTTGCAAACATTATATATCACTTAAAATCTACCCAGTCATTGTCAGTTAAGCATTATATGGCTCATTCAAATCCTGCCTGTTAAACCTCGTTCCTGCTCTGCATATATTGCTTCTACAATTCCTATTTTTTCCTGTGTAGTTTGCGCCTTCCCTTTTCTAAAGATCTCAATTCCAGTTGTTTTATTTCTGTTACTATATTCACTACTTCTAGTAAAGTTGGTCCAGACTTTGATTTCCATTTTCTAGTAATTTGTTTTTTTGGCAGCCACCATAATTAGACTCAGCAAGGCTTTACTATGTATAGGCAATTCTGATTCTGTATCATAACTCAAAAAAGTCATCTCCCCAGTCAATCCAGTTTGCTCACCTGGCATCTCTGACAGAGCGATCCACAGAGAATCCCTTAAGTCTGCCAAGCCATTACACTCCCAAAAAAATGTTCCCAGCCACCTCTTTCTTGCCTGTCACACCTCCAACATTTGCTATTCACCTGAGGAAAAATTATTTGGAGTCTACTTGGGGTATAAAAATACCTATGTAGACACTTCCAGGCAAAGATCCTAAATCTTCAAGACTTTGTTGCATATTTGGGAGATATACATATATCCCCAAATTGTCTCTTTTTTGAATTGCCTATCCAGTCTCTCTTCTCAATCCTTTCTAAGCTTGTTTGATTGATTCTTATAATTATCATGTAATATTTTATATGCTTTACTAATTATTCCTTTTTTTAATGGCAGCTTCTGTTCTAGATTCTATCAAAAACTCTACCAGTGCTGGTCTTTCATTCAGGAGGCCCCTATTTTTTCTCTTTCCTTATACTCTGATAACAATACTTGATAGTGAAGGCAATCTCTAACCTGCAGTCTAAATAAATTCTTGGCCTCTTCCCATTCTATTACTTTCCATGTCTAGTTATTTGCTCCCAATACCTTGGTTCCTTTGCCAGTTTTCTCCAATAAATTCCAGCTCCCTCTTGCCTATTATCTGTATCTCTGACCACAGTCATCCTTATCGGCCAAAAATTATTTCCTCCATTCTTGTACTGGTTTGGTTCTTAGAATACTCCCTGCTATTTTATGAACATAATACTCTGTATGATTTTTGTTGTTCTCCTTAAAAGTCTGCATACAAAATGCCAATCTCTCCTTATTTCTCAAGCTTCATCCCTGTGTCAGCATCATTCTTTTCCACTTTGAATTATAGTTTTCTGCTTGTGCTAGGTATAAGAGCCTTAACTGTGTTGCTCTAAAATACCCAATCAAATTGGGTAATACTAGTCCGGCTTGTTCTGTTGGAAGAATCAGCTTATCCCACCTGACCCTTGTTGTCAACACTTTTTTTTTAATTGCTATCCACAGCTTCTCCTCTGGTTGATAAAAATATGCCTAACCTGTGTATAAGATTAAAGGGACTGAAAACATTAAGTATCTTAGTATCCACATCCATATAACAAAGCTTCCAGATTCTTAATTTTTGTATTAGCTTCTGTTTAGGCTCTTCCCACATATCCTTAGCTGCTGCAACAGAGTCATTTCTAATCCATACTCTTAAATACTTCATTTTATCATGTCCCCATAAATATGGATATTGTCGGACCAATTTGTGTGTGGATATATAATTTACCACTATTGCCTTTGTTTTAGCTTCATTAAATTTGCATCCCGAGAAGATCTGAAACTGTTTTTTAAAATGTTCCACAACATTGCAATGTCCCTTTCTGGTTTTGTCATGTATAAAATAATATCATCTGCAAATAGAGCCAGCTTTTCCTGACTACCATACCACTTATCTCCTTGAATTTCTGAATGGTTTTAGCAAACAACAAAGGGGGAAGCGGACAACCCCGCCTGGTTCCTCAACTCAAGCAGAAATTATCAGAGAGGACCCCATCCACTTTAATTTGTGCCTCTGATGCTTCATATATTCTTCTAATCAACCTTATAATTGTTTCAGGGAACTCAAATGCTTCCATTTCCCTGATCATGAAATCCAAGTCTACTCTGTTAAATGCTTTCTCTGCATCAAGACCTACCAATAAAACTGGTATTTTCTTACATTCTGCTTCCCTCTGGATCATCAGTGTTCTGTTAATATTTTCAAATGTCTGCCTCTCCTCCACAAAACCACACTGATCTATCAATTTTGGTATCATCTTTGTCATTCTTTTAGCAATTATAGTCATAAACACTTTATAATCATGGTTTAGTACTGAAATGGATCTGATGGATCTTTTCCCTCTTTAGGTATTACCTTTACAACTGCCTTCTTCCAGGATATTGGTACTTCTCCTACTCTTGAAATACTGTTAAACAAAACATTCCAGATCTTTATCAGTCTTTTTCCCTACTAACTTCCACACTTTCACAGGAATACATTGTATTCTTGGGGACTTTCCTTTAGATTGCTTATACATAGCCATTTTATCTTACCCCTACCTATCCTAACTGTTAGTAATTGAGACTCACCTACCTCTAACCTTGGCATATTAACTCTTCCATAAACATTTCCATTTGTACCTTTCTTGATCTCCATATTTCTCCACTTTATACAAATTTTCATTACATTTCAGAAATATTTCTAATACGTCTTCAGGGTCTCTTGTTATCTTCCGTGTTATAGGCTCCCTCTGTTTGGGGACACCCCTTTTCACTTTCTCTTGCCTGAGTTGTAGTGCAAAAAGTTTTTGTGCTCTAGAATTATTATCAAAAAACAGTTGTTTAATAGCAATCTTTCTAAACTTGTGCATATTATCAAGGTAATCCTTTATTTTCTGTTTGGCATTCTGCAGTTGCTCCTTTTCTTGTTCTGAGAGATTCCCCCTATTTTGCAATATGTTAACATTTGTCAATCCCCCTAAATAATTCTTGTTACTGTTTAACCATATCTCCCTTTCTTTTATTTCCCCCTAGTTTTAAACTCCACTTTCATTTTATCTCTCTCCCTAGCTATGTTTTCAGAAGCAAATTCTATCCTCTCTAGTAGCTCCTGAATTAATTTCAAAACCCATTCCTTAAATTCCTCTCTTTTCAACCGATAGGCGGGAAAGCACCAGGTTTTCATTTTTATTTCATTACCTTGCATTTGTATTTTAGTTATTATTGGCGCATTATCTGAAATAGTTATTGGGTGCATTTCAAGAACTTCAATTAAATGCACATATTCCTGTGAGCTATAAAATCTATCTAGCCTAGGCCAGTTTTTGAATCTCGGTATGTAATATGTAAATTCACTCCAAATGCCTAGCACCGAACTCACATCTTCCATGCCAAACATTTTCATACATTTCTTCAAAAATCTGCCCTCCTTTGTTATATTTTCCCTTCTAGTCCCCCCCCCAGACACATCTTCACTTTGCAAACCAAATTCCGATCTCCACCTGTAAGTAATATTCCTTGCTGAAAGCTGATTATTTCTCCCATAATTTTATTAAGCTCCATTATAGCAGTTTTTAGGTGGGATGTAAATGCATGCCAGTGTAATCCTCCTCCCTAGCCAGTAGCCCCTTAGTACTATATATCTCCAAATGGTGGTAACAATACAACAAAAAAAAACACTTGTCCTGAAGGAACCAGCACACAGCGGAAGCAATAATACATCCTTTAATAAAAGTCACAACTCACAGCAAGACATTCTTTAAAAACCATGCTAAAACTTATTACAAGAATACGGATCAAGCGCTCTCATCCGCCCACATGTGGACTTCATCAGAATCAATTAATTAAATTAATCATCACTATTTAAACTCTTTTTGGCGCCATTTCTAAATAATAATTTAAAGAAATAAATCTCTACTTTTTATAAAAATAATGTTACTTGTACGTAAATTTATTATTAACATCTCTATTGCTAATTTAAATAATACATATCAATCCATAATATATAAACATATGTTTTAAAAATATGTAACATATTTATTTATTTCTTATTTTTTTCACCCTCAGACCCTTTAGGCACCGTTGATTCATATGTTCACAATATATGAACAGAATTGATTCAACAAGGAATGTACCTTAGAATGGTAGCAATTCGTTCTATTGTATAGCAGTATTATATGACAGTTGACATTTTTGAAAGTACGTTTTTAAAACATTTTTAAAACATATTTTTAAAACATATGTTTATATATTATGGATTGATATGTATTATTTAAATTAGCAATAGAGATGTTAATAATAAATTTACGTACAAGTAACATTCTTTTTATAAAAAGTAGAGATTTATTTCTTTAAATTATTATTTAGAAATGGTGCCAAAAAGAGTTTAAATAGTGATGATTAATTTAATTAATTGATTCTGATGAAGTCCACATGAGGGTGGATGAAAGCGCTTGATCCGTATTCTTGTAATAAGTTTTAGCATGGTTTTTAAAGAATTTCTTGCTGTGAGTTGTGACTTTTATTAAAGGACGTATTATTGCTTCCGCTGTGTGCTGGTTCCTTCAGGACAAGTGTTTTTTTTTTACTATGTATCTCCCATTATTATCTTTTTCCCACCTCTATCACTGTTGGCGCTTCCCTTCCAACTAATAAAGGTACTCCTCTTTTCCTTTGCCTCAGATATTCCGCTGAATAACTATCCTGAAAACATTTCTTTATCAAATTCACGTTAGCTATTTGCACTCTACATTTTTAATATAGTTCACTACTCTTTCTGTTTATATTTATCTGTAAGATCATTTAGATTGAAAGATATTAGATGAAAGCCTCATTTTATTATATCGTTATTATTACCATCTTTTATGTCTAACTACTTTTTGTTAAATGTTTAGTTCCAGCTTTTATGTTACATGTATATACTGTTCGGCAGGTTGGTCTTTTATACAGTTGTTTCTTGTCATATACACTTGCACCTATGCCACATCTTACATAACTTTTTCTTTTTTAAACCCCTCAAACAAAACAAACAACCCCCCCTAAAAAAACTCCTAAAACCTATTAACTTAATCATAACAAACAAAACTATGTACATATTCAAATATTAAAGCTTTTACTTCCTAATAAGAACATACGTTCTATGATGACAGCTATACGGACATGCTAAGGTTAACCAAAAAGAAATTTTAGTCATGGTAAGACGCATGGTACAGCCTGTGCCATTAGTAAGTGCTATTTCATTTATATATCTTTATAGCTCTCTCATTGAGATCAACGCTTGAATGCCTTCAGTAAACACTTGCTCTAAGCCATTTCTCTTCATCAAATTGTCTTCTAGTGATATGCACACCAGACACAAAACTGTTAAGGGTACCTTGTTTATCAGAAAAAAAGGTTTACAATATTCTTTTTCATTTACATGTTTTGTCATAGTCTTTTTACTGGATAACACCTAGGCTTTTAGTCCACTCACTTCCCTATTTAAGTACGGGAAAAGCACACTGATGTTTCTTTTGCCATAGTCTCTTAACCAGACCCGTCGAACAAAGAAAAAGAGAGAAGAAGGGTAAAAAAAGACAAAAGCACCTGTTTATATTAGTATCTCCATTGCATTTAAAAAACTGAGAATGCTTTACTTCAAGTCTAACTGGTTTTTCTATTATCTTTAAAGCTGTCACACCTGGGAAAACCCCTGATTGTTTTCAGAGAACATTATGTCCAAGCCAAACTCTCTATTCATTTTTTTCTTTTCCCTCAGCCAATCCCCTTCCACCAGAATGTCTTCAGTTTCTCTTTATCAGTTAGTCTCCATGCACAAATGTTACTTAGTATACATACAAGCAACTGCCAGAAAAAAGCCTCATAATCAGTGTTATCAGTGCTAGTATTTTCCTACCAGATATAGTTTTTTTTGGATCGGTCTAGTTGTATAGTTTTTTACACTCAAATTCTAGTTGTTTTCACGATCAGCTAGTTGTTTCAAAAAGAAAACTAGTATTTTTGCAACATTTATAAACTTGTGGCTTAATTAATAGCATACTAAGGCGCAAAGCCATTAAATTCCCAAATGAAACCGGTTGCTACTTCATAAATGGATGTCACATATGATATATATATATATATATATATATATATATATATATATATATATATATATGTAGAGACTACTGAAAAGTAGTTTCATTAATATACGGTTACTGATAATAACACCGGCTCATTCCAATGCGTAACATACAACCCAGCTGCCTGTTACCTTAATCATTAATACCTCAAAGGTGCCGGCGTTCGCACTACAGGTATAAGAAAAAACAAACTAGCGGCTAAAATCCTATAGTGTCATTCCATGGGGACCATTTGGTTGTGGTATGACATTCAGCTGGAATGTGCAGCAGGGCTCCATGACGCCCCCCACCACATCACCCGGTGCCCCCATCCTGGTCTAACTACATTAAATAAATACTGGAAAAGTGCCCCTGCTAGAGCGGCGCCCTAGGCGGCCGCCTAGTTGGCCTATGCCTAAGGCCGGCTATAATGTGCAGGAAGGTACACACTGAACACCTCTCCTGTGTCGTACTCGTATCTATGCTGACACCTTTGGGTTTACTCACCCGCGAGTCTGCCAGACTGCCACTCTTTGGAGGAGGAGCCAACAGTGAATATCTGACTGTTGAAACTCAGAGGGACTCAATGCTAGCACATATTAACTTCAGTTTGTATACAAAGTTTATTGGTGCCCCTGATGAGTGCATTGCTGGCCAGTGTTGACTCCAGTTTGCACATAGGGTTTGTTGGTGCCCCCTGTTGACATGATTTTGAGTAGTAAATTCCTCGGTGAAATGTGGTAGACTGACTGTTGTGGGAGTTGGTGTTTCTTTGTACACTGTAGTGGATGATTGTTGTTTTGGGCAGTGTTCCTGTTTTGGTAATGGATTTATGGGTGTCCATTGTGTACAGACAAGTCGTTTGTTTTTCAAGGAAAAATCCATGGAGCTATATGATGCAGAAGGCCAATTCATATATATTTGTACCTTTACACATATGAATGATAAAATATGAAAATCAGTACTAAGGAAAGTTAGTTATAGTACGTCAATCTTAATTATATGATTGATAAGATCATTGTTATTATTATCTTTATTTTTAATTGTACTCTACTGCATACAGAATGTTTATATGGTTGAATTCATTTTTAAAAGCATATATATTTTTTACATAAAAGGATTTGTTCTATAGCATACAGAATGTTTATATGATATAATTTAACTTCAAGAGTTTACATATATACATTTTTAATGATAAAATATATGTAATATGTATATATCTTTAAATTCATGCGAATGTGATTAATGCTAGCATACACTAACGATGGTCCGCATATACAGTTAAATCAGTGGGTCTCATCGGCAGTTATGCCGATAGGCAGGGTTATTAATTTATAACTATGATGAAATGTTGTACTTTATAGGGAGCTGATGTCTTGATAGGTGGAAATGATGAATATTGAGAGTTTTGGGTAACATTTATTAGACACGGAGCATTTCAGGCATTTTTGATAAAAAGTGATACACTGATAGTATTGTCATTACATAATAGAATGACTATATGTATGAAACCGGTGTGATCTGCAGTTTACCTTTTAAATGGACATGGGAACCAATAAGTAAAGTTGTGAATGCATTTAAATATGTTAAATATTTTATGTTAAAAATTTCCAAATGTATGAATGAGGATTTAATATTTTTAGTAGGGCTCTGTATTATATAGAGTGCTTAACATTTTCAAGTCGTTCAAAAAGTTCAAGAAGTTTTAAAATACATCAATGCTTTTGTATACATGTTTATATGATGGAAAGGCTGGGTTTGTTAAGTAAGTAAATTGATTAATTGAAGTAAGATCACATGATGAGTATATAAGTAAATGTTTGTTTGGAGGGAAGTTTTTAAGGTCTGAAGAAGCCTCTGGTGAAAGCGCTAACCTGTGCACATAATAAAAGAATAACTCTATTTTTTACGATAAAGACTGGATTATTATTGCAAGCCTACTGGTTGTCTCTCACTGGCTATCGTTTTTGGATTTACTATTATTTATTTTCAAGACAGCAGAGAGGCATTTGCATTTGTGGGAGTGTTAGTCTTAACCGTTACATTTATTATTTGAAAATTATTTAAAAATATTTAAGGAAATATACACCCCTTTTACTCTTAAACTGAGGTTTGGTGCCAAGAGCTTTCAAAATTTCTGGATTACTTTTAAAAATCATCCATTTCCTAAAAATAATACCCCTAATTTCTCTCTCCCCTTGCCTGTATGGTATAACCATACTGTTAGAACGATTGGAGTGCAGGTTGTCAATTCCTTTTGTTTAAGATAGCTGTTGTCATCTAAAAGGGGTTTGTACTTGGTTCCCCAGCCTATCTTCACCTCAGTCTTAATGTCATTTAATACGTCTGAAGGGTAATCCTCATCCACAAACATGAAACTGATTTTTTTCCATCTCCAAGTTAAAAATGTTTGCAATTGAACACATCCTGGCTGCTCTAACCAACTGCCCTTTAAAGATGTTCTTTTTAGTATGTTTAGGGCAAGAGCTTCTAAAGTCCAAATAATTATTTGAAAAAGTGGGTTTCCTATAGACTTTGAAACAGAATGTGTGGTTTAAATAATCTTTGTACAAGGTGACATCTAAGTAGTCAACAGAATGTTCTGAAACTGTGGCGGTGAATTTAAAAAAAAATAACATACACTATTCAGGTATTCAACAAAACGTCCCATTTCCTCGGATGTCTTTTTCCATAAGACAAAGATATCATCCAAGTACCTATAATATTCTAACCAATGGGTGGAAAAAATCAGAGTTTATAACATGTTTTAATTCCCAAGAGTAAAGCACCATATTGCCTTATAGGGGAGCACAATTAGCTTCCACTGCCACCCCTTTAAATTGTTTGAAGAATTCTCCTTCAAACATTTGTTGTTAAGGATAAACGCCATAGCCATCATACTGAAGTTAACCATTGTATTGCTTAAACTTGTGAGTATCCGAATAGCTTCATAAAATAATTCAAGTCCCTCCCCATGGGGTATGGATACAAGTAAATCAATTACATCAATGGTCAAAAACACCCATCATCTGTGTACCAATTTTTGTCTATTTCATCAGAAAGTCCCATGAGTCTTTCAATAGATGTTTTACCAGATCAAGAAGGTTTTTAAAGAGTCTATCAATAAATACACTTAAAGGGTGGTTGGGGCTCCCGCTGGCTGAAATAATAGTCCTGAAAGGGGGGTGTTGAACATCTTTATGAATTTTTGGTATGACAAAAGTTACTGGTGCATCAGGTAGACTGTGGTAAAAATGGTTCCCTATTCTTAGAACATTCAAAAAAGTGTGTCGACTCGAGCCAAGCTTATGACTGACTTAACAGGATGCTCTTCTAGTGATAGAAATTAGTTTATAAAACATATACCTAACAACAGGTCAGTCAGCTAGTTGGAATGGTACAATGTCATTCACCTTCCCAGATGAGGATGAAGTTTTGTCCTCCTGTTCATAAATGAAACTACTAACTATTCCAAGATTATAAAACAGACCCAATTGGCTAAAGATTCTACAATAATCCTTCCACAGTACAGAACTCATACCATTAATTTTAAATTGAAGACCATCCTTCATCCAATCTAGCTTCCATGGCTTAACGTCTTTATTGCATCCATGGAAATTAGCTGAGGTTTGTAATGCTTAATGAGTTGGATAAACTCTGGAAAGCCAAATCATTCCTCAGATATTGTAGTTCAGATAAACTGCTGCTGGCATGTACCTATTACCTTTGCACTTTTAACTCTGCACACATGAATGACTTCAACATACAACATCTAGGTTTGCTGCAGGTCGCCATGGTAGACTACACACCACTGCTCTTCAACGCACAGCCTACACTGCTTGGAGTTTAGCCAACTACAATGCTAGGCTAGTCTGTGCTATAAAATAAATAAATAAATAAATAAATAAATAAATAAAACAAATATCACTGTCTAGGGAACACTCTAATATGCTATCCCACAAACTTGAGAATTATGACACAGCCAAGCACCTAAGACAATACTAAACACAAAGCACAGACAACTGCAGCAGATCTGCTAATGTGGTACAACCTAATCTATACATTCACAGAAAAAGCCACATCTTCCCCTTGTATGCTGCTTTACGTAGCTTTTGTCCATAGTTGCAGCCGTCCCAGCATTTGCTTCAATTCACTGGTACTTACTCATGTGTAAAAGCCATAATTTAGAACCCAGCCAGCACATGTGAAACAAGTACCATTACTGCCTTTTAACGAAATCTTAAAAAAGTTTTCCTTTAACGCAGCGTGAGTGTGTCAAACAAATCAAAACTCTCCTATTTGTTGAAATTTGGACCTCTTGCTCCTTACTCAAACTCATTTTTTCTTTTATTTACAGACTACATTAGATTCACGAATTTACATTTATTTGCTTGAGACATTACTCAAACTACATTACGCTTGTTATCTTTAACTATGCATATATAATACTTTTGTTTCTGATTTGTACTGAAACTTTTTTCTAGGGGCCTTGAAAGAAAACAGGATTTCCCAGATAAACAAGACTGCTAACATAAAAACACCTTTGTGTAACCAAAATCTGTGCTCCTGACATAACAGCCCAAGTCAATTCTTACAACACAAAAATGCAAGCTCTACAATTCCCATACAACTTTATTACACAATTATACTATCGAGTATCCTGCCTATCATCTTTCTCCTCCAAAGCACACATGCACAATGCTAACATAACTATTCATTACTATCCACAAACATACATACATATATTACACAGATCCCAAAGTCTATAACAAATATATACATATGTAAATTTGTCAGCAAGACTGTGCTGTGTACACATATCTACATCTATAAAACAGATAAATACATGCACACACACAAATATATAGATATGTGTACGTACACACACACTTTTACTGCATACAACACATACTGACATTTTCAGTCTGTAATGCAGACATCCAGCCCAACAGCCATCTCACACACACATCCAGCCCAACAGCCATCTCACACACACATCCAGCCCAATATCCATCTCACACACACATCCAGCCCAATATCCATCTCACACACACATCCAGCCCAATATCCATCTCACACACACATCCAGCCCAATATCCATCACACACACACACACACACACACACACACACACACACACACACACACACACACACACACACACACACACACACACACACACACACCTTCAATAATACAATCAAGACAAGAGGCCACATTTCAACTACAGGCAAGTTAATTACAATTCATCATGGTACGTAGCAAGTGGAAGCTGGAATGTACCAGGAAAATATATGGCTTAAGGAAAGCAGGTGTATGTTATTTATCCTTGACCGAGGCCACCGACTGAAAATGGAAACAAGGCAGAAGTCTGCAGGCAGATACATATATACTCCAGCAGAAACAAGAGGAAATGAGTTTCGCTACTTCTTCCACAACAAAAAACGAGTTCCTGTACTTTTAGCTACTAGTATTTGCACCAAAATCCCAAACACTATTCAGGAAGCACGTAACCGCATGCTTCTCAACTGTCCAGAATTTTGCAGAAGGTCCTGATTTTTGCCTTATATTTTTGCCCTGTATGATGTAAAAGTCTTGATTTTCTGATAAATCAATATTACCATCCATTGCAGATTCATACTTATTACTCAAAAAATACAATGTTAATACCATACCTATTGTTCTATCAGCATGTTAATGTACATTAGAGCAATACATTTTGGCTTAATCCAGAATTATTTAGCAAAGAAGTTGAGAGGTATGATGTAACCATTTCTTAACCTGCAAAGTCAATGTAGGAGCTGCAGTCACTAACTGGACTCTTTTAAACAAGTAACAGTACCTTCACACCATAATTGCCACCCACCCACCCAATGTCAAACAGCAACACCGGTTGCCCTACTGTCCAGTATTGCTCATCTTTGACTCAACAAAAAGCATTAAAGCTAAATGCTTCCTGCAGCATATTTGAAGTCAATCCGCCTTCCAGGAAAAAAAAAAAACCTCAAGATGCAATAAGGCAGCTCCAAATCAAAAGTAAGAAAGGAGGGTATGCTCAGACTGATGGAGGGCAAAGTATGTTTACATATTTACAAATAAGAAGCGTTTCAGTCCAGGACAGCATGGTAAACTATTCTACAAATGATACAGTACAGCCAGGCTCTAGGAAAGCAATTTAGACAATCAAAACAGTCGCTGGTTACTTAAATTAATGAAAAAAAGTTTTTAAATAAGAAAAACGAATAAAAGGAATTGGGTTTCATACACTTCACGAAGCATACAGAAAATGGAGTATTTCTTGCTACAAGTATCTTTGCTGGATTTATTATCAGAAGCTATAAAAACTGGATACAGAGTTTCAGTTCACATTTTGCCAGAACATACATCTACAGACATTATTTTCAAGAAATGCTTCTCTTTTTCTTAAACTGCACACGTTTAACATTAACATACATGACTTTAAAACGCACCATACATGGTATCTGCAAACTTCCCTCTTCTACTAGGGAGTTTACCGTGTTTTTTCCTGCTAAGACGTGGCGCTTTCCTCCAAAACTGAAATTCTGCAGGACGGAAATATGCCAAGTTGGTGGAAGACAGCTTCTCTAACCCTGAGGAAACGAGAGGTTTGTACCCTTTAGCAACTTTATAAGGCGGTTCGTCCCCACTACTCACGAATAGATACAAAAGCAGCACAACTCCAAAACAGAGAGCAACTGTGCTGATCTTGCAGTAAAGCTTCATCATGGAGGCAACTTGCAGCCATATGGGGCTACGTCAGCAATTTTCTTCATCTCTCAGCCACAATTCGGAAATTAAATCCAGATTTGCCAATTTCTCTGTTTGCAGAACCCACTGCAATGTGCACATGCCATCTCCCTCTCCTAATGTGATATCGATAGTAGTACAGCCTCTCAGAGTCTCAACAAATAGAAAAGCAGAGGGAGGGGGTGCTGCTGCTGCTTCTCTGCCGTAAGCCCGTAACACCTATAGTATATGTATCACCGGCACCGCAATGTAGATTGGATTGGTAGCGCTGAACGGAAAATTGCATAGAAATATCACTTCCCCTAAGATAATGACATGACAGACAGTTGGGGTTATAACTTATATTACAGAGCACAGCCTGCTGCCTGTCAAGTTGACAAGTTCAATGTAAAGTGCGAGGGTCGGAGCAGCTGAAACTTGTTTACCTGCCAGCTCTGCAGTAAGTGGACAGGTTGCTACACTCGTCTGAAGGGTGAATGGGTGGCATGGCTCAGAAACTCACTCAGGACCTGGCGCTGCAGCATGGCAACACTAAATGCAGCCTTGTACTACAGAAGCTAAAGGACAGTAACCGTAACCGGCTTACTAAGGTAGTGTATTTTATGAACCTTTATGGGCACATCCTAAATATTTTGAATGACTGTATGTAGAATTTGCGCTCATTTTGAGCGAAGGTAAATATAACTTTAAAAACTTTCAAAGGGAGAATAGTGTCCTGGTAGGTTAATGCGAGGTTATTTAAACTTGATTTTAATGTTACTTGGTTGGTTTCTAGTCTGAAGAAGTCCGGATAGAATCCGGACGAAAAGCGCTTCACATTTATAGTTTTTTGTTGTTCATTTTTATAGTTTTTACTATTAGTACGCCAGTACTTTCATACTGAATTTAACTTGTTTATGGGATATTGGAAGAATAAACCTGTTGGAAGCACTACTGCCATTTGGGACTCTGTGCTTCTTTGTACTTTAACCGTTGGAGTATTGTTTTGTTTATTGGTGACAGTCAGTAACATTCACATAACAGATTGAGTTGATGAGTGTATGTTTGTGTGTGAGTGTGAGCAAAGAGCGGTGTTTGTTTGTACGGTACCATCTTCTTTTAGCGAAACTAATAATCAGCGTGCAAATCTGATCTGAGAATCACGTGGTGAGGTGATGCGGACGCATTAGTATTGATTAATGATTTCAATTATTTGTTTTATTTTTAAAGTTTGAATTGATATATCCTCCTGTTTTTACACAAATTACACTGTTTATTTAGTTGACAAAAGTGAATGGTATATAACATTACATCGTAGTGCGCAACTGCGCATGTATGTTTCTTTCTGTACAATGCAAATGAATGTTTGAAAGAATGGCCGATTATGAGAGCGAGTTAGGGCTGACTTCAGATCATGAAGGAAAACCAGATTCAACACCGCCGCGTAAAAAGTTGAAAGTTTGGTATTCACAGGGGTTCTGTGATAGCTGGTTAAAGGACGATGAACTTAAAGACTGGATAAAACGAGATCCAGCTGATCACTACTCGGTCATATGTACTGTTTGTTCAACCACTTTGAAAAATGCGAACAGGGGTGGCCTGATCGCACATAAACAATCAAATAAACACACTAAAAATTTGCAAGCCAAAAAAGGGACACTACAAATATCAAGCTTCTTAACTAAACAGAAAAATGCCAGTTTAAATGCACAGGTTGCTGAAGCTGAAGTCCTGTTGACAGCATTCATGGCCGAACACAGTGTGTCATTTCTCCATGCTGATCACTTGACAGAATGCTGTAAGATTTTCTCGGACAGTAAGATCGCACAGAGAATGACACTCAAAAGAAGCAAAGCTTCGTACTTAATGCAACATGGAATTGCTCACCACGAACGACAAAATGTCGTATCGACCTGCCAGAACCAGAAGTTTTCAGTAATTATTGATGAATCTACAGACATTTCTGTGACACAGATACTGGCTGTAGTTGTGCGTTAATTTGATTATAAAAATTCTCAAGTTGTGGACTCAATTTTCGACTTGGTGGAAGTTGAAGATGGTTCAAGTGATGGCTTATTTACGGCGTTGAAGAAATTGATGACAGACAATGCCATACCATTCGAGAATATTGTGGGATTTGCAAGTGACAATTGTGCCACCATGATGGGTGTACACAGTGGCTTTCAGGCGAAGCTGCGTCAGCTTAATCCCAATATCTTTGTGCTTGGTTGTGTCTGTCACAGCTTTGCACTGTGTGCAAATGTTGCAAGCAAACGTTTACCTTCCTGGCTAGAAGCCTTTGTCAAAAACATTTGTTTTATTTTTCACGATCCAGCAAGCGTAATGTGCAATTCCAGTTGATACAGGACGTTGTGCAGGCACCGAAACTCCGTGTGTTGAAACTAAGCAAAACTAGATGGCTTTCACTACAAGCAGTTATCGAGCGAATAATCGAGCAATGGGACGCCCTGAAACTATTTTTTCAGAGTGAGGCACCAGAAGACAAGGTTGACGGAGCTGGTAACATATTTCAAACGATGAATACTGCCAGCACTAAACATATGCTGTTGTTTGTTGTATACGTCTTGGCCAAAGTCAACAGCATGAATGTAGAGTTCCAAGCAGAAAACTTCAGATTACACAAACTGTATTCGACCATAGTCAGTGAATACAGATGTTTACTTGGTTTATTTGTGCAAGAAGACGTGTTAAACTCTCAGCGTATTTCGGACATTGACCCTAATGATGAAAAGGTATGGAAACCGCTGCTATCAATTGAACTTGGTGGTCGATGTCAAGCGCAACTGATCCGCCAACCTCTGGGCGACAAAGAAAGTCAAAATTTCTAGCCGAACTTTGCGCACAGATTAGAAAGCGTTTCCCACTATCAGAGGATAGTGTAATCGCCCAGCTGTCGGCTATGGATGCCAAGGTAGCACTGAACGTGGACATACTTAACAGACCATCAATCATCCCACTCGCTGTCAACTTTCCAAATGTGGCACGTGAAGATAAACTGGATGAGCTGCTAGACGAATGGAATGAATTGCCTTCATTCCGTTGATCACTGGAGCACATGATAGACTCGGAACCACCAGTCTTTTGGAATTACATAATGGGACTGAAAGATGGAAACAACAAGGTGAAGTTTGGGAATCTTGCTGGCCTAATGTGCACACTTTTGGCATTGCCTCGTTCATCTGCCTGTGTTGAACGCGTGTTCTCGCAGATGAATATTGTGAAAACTGACAAAAGTAACAGACTGTTATGCGAAACTGTAGCCAATCGACTGCTTGCAAAGCAGGCCATCACAAAAGATAATTATTGTTACACGTGGAAGCCCAGTAAAGCTCTCATTGAAGATGTTGCTGAAGGACGATGTTACCAGCGATACGCGAATCAGCAGTTGGAAAAGAATCAAGCTTCAACTGTTACAGTTCATGACATTGCCGAATAATATTCAATATTCTCCATCATTTACTTGTTTTCTGTCTTAAAACAAAGGTCCTTGGTCATTTCCCTATGCAAGAATGAAAAAAAGCACATTAATTTAAACTTTTCATGCGTTTTTACTGGGCTCTCTCTCACTGCATTAATATAGCTTCCAGTTTGTACTTTCACACAAATACTCTACTTTGACCTAATCACATACTCTTCCTTTAAACAACCAATAAATATCTCTAGTATATCACCAAACAAAATAAACCAGACAATACTTTCCACCAATACTATTCCTATGGAGTGATGATATCAATCCCAACCCTGGGCCATGCAACAACCCAAAGAAACCTACTTCCACCTTTCAGTCAACCCTCCATCAAAATCCATCCACAACTGAAAAGAACAATAAACTAAAAATAATCATTGTTAACATTCACAGCATCTCCAGCAAGCTAACTCACTTCCAATCCTGGATAGCCCACTGAACATCATAGCAGTCACAGAAAACTTGCCAAAACCCTGCATCTCCAGTGCTACCATCCTGTCACAAGATTAGAACATTTATAGGTGTGAGAGGAAAACATGAACGGGTGGCAGTGTCCCTATAATCTACTTCAACAACCTATCAATAGCTCCAGTAACAATAAGACCACCACCCATGAACAACACCAACAAGAACAAAAAATACTGCCTGTCCTACTAAAAATAAGCCAAAACAAATCCATTTTTTTCATAGTAGTATACATTCCCCCACAGAATAACCAGTCGCCCCTGAAGGAAATACTATCCTGGGCCTCCACATACATCTCCCAAGAGACTATTTTACTTGGAGATGTTAATCTCAACTGGTCAGTCTAAAGCCCCAGCACAGCCAACAACCCTATCAATCTATTCAAATCCACTCAGCTAAACTCAGCACCATGTAGGCTAAATAAAAAAGACACAGAAGGATCCCTCCTTGAGTGCATTCTTACTACCCACCCAGATAAAATCATCTCATCTCAGGTAACCTTCCTGAGACCCTCAGTGACCACCACCCAACCTGTATTATCCATCAAGGTTTGTTTTCATTTACAGAAATGTATGATTGCTTATGTAGTAAGTCATGGTTTAATAAAGATGTTTCTTGTTTAGAAAAAAGTCTCAAAACTCACCTCCACACCCATTTAGCTAACAGGAACTTCAACAATGTCAATTACTTTATAGCCACCCTACAACAATTAATGTGGTCCAGTCTTCAAACCCTACCCCTAGAAGATGCTGTGCAACACTTTAATACCACTTTTCTCTCCATACTAAACAATCAGGCTCCTAGCAGAGGAAAATGTATCAATAACAACCCCACCCCATGATTAGTGTTGAATACCAATGCATTAATGAAAAATAGAGACAAAGCCTGGAAAGTCTAGCAAAAAAACAAGACCACCACTAACTTTCAAAAATTCCAAGAACTTCATTATCTAACAAAAAAAAAATGCACCGACAAAAACAGTACTACCTCAGTCTACAAAACAACTTGTCTAACAACCCTTGTAAGTTTTTGTCAGAAAGTTAATAATCTCTTAAAGCAGGACAGCCCTCTCAAACAAGTCCCTTACCACATGAGCAAGACTATAGTATAACTACTGAATTCAATGACTACTTCATTAATGTACTTCAGTCCCTCACAAATAAATGCTCACCAACAGTCCACACCAACAACCCACATTCACCAAACTCAAATTCTAAATTCAGTCTCAAACCTGTCCTTCTCAGTAACAGTAGAGTATTGTTAGGCTTACCATACGTCCCAGTTTCCCCGGACATGTCCTCTTTTTGTGCTCCTGTCCCGGCGGTTTTTAAAAATTCTGTGATTTGTCCGGGTTTTGCGCTGCGACCCATAGGAGTGCACGCTCCTGTGCATTTTCAGGTATTATTTCCATTACACGTGCCCGTCTGGCCACTCGCTGTACTGTAGCAATTCTCCCATTCGCTGAGTGATGGAGCTGTGTGCCAAGGATGCGCCGACTGCTGCTAAGGCTGTTTAGTCGTCAAAACAGCAGGAGCATACTGATGCTTGTAGTAAGGAAGAAGAACCTTTTAAATGAGGAAGCTGACAGGGTCCGACTCCAAGGTACTAATTTTTTGCTTCCTGGTCTCTGTCTGATACGGACTTTGCAGACAAAAAAATCAAACATCTGAGCTATATGAATGCATAAAAGTATTATTTTATTGAGACACACTCGTGGAATAATTTTAATATTTTCAACGACGGGCATTTTCTTTAGTGGCACATCACTTTTAGCTTTATGCAATGACATGCATTGTTCTTTTTGCATTAGCATGCACCTTCTGACCTTATGTCATTAATGCTTTGATGCATATAGTAATACTGATTTACAATAATTACCTTGACTATTTTATTTCACAATGTTATGAGAAAAGAAATTGTGTTATTATCACATCTTCATACAGTCCTCTCAGAAACGTTACATGATTCAAACAGGCATTTGTTTTCTAAAATGTTTGAGAAAATGTTGAGGGTCTTTCATGTTTCCTTAACATCTGTAAGATGCAAGGTGTTTTCTTCATAGTATGGGTCTGCAGAGTTAATCAGCTAAGGGATTATTTTTGGAAGCTGTATTTATTGCAAATTGTTGAACAGTGCATGCTGAATTTGTTCAATAGAAGTAACAGTACATGATAAAATGCCATCACTCTACGCAGAAGCAACACATAAATCCATTGCAAAGTCATGGAATTTTTGTAAATGCTCCTGTTGTGTTACACATAGAATATATCCAGAAAAGAAATATGGGTATATACTTACAAATATACCTATATACCTGAATGATCTAGTTAAAGCCTTCGATAATAAAGTAATAGGAAGGAATGGCCTAGGGTAAAGTCTGCTTCCTGGCTGAATAATCTGTACCTGGATAGCTCTGTTTCTCTAGGCTATTTTACTGCTGCGGTAGTGTATATAATTCAGTAGTAAGTGGAATGTCACAAAGGCAATCCAGTCATATCCTGTATTTTTACCGTGTGTTACGTTGAAAAGTTAATTTTAGCATTTGATAGCAATGCTGCTTCATACAGCTAAGTGCCTTAATATTTTAGGTAATGTGTTATGTTATGCAGCACAGCAGATAACTTGGCAGTTCTAGTCTGTTTTTTTTTTTCTGCATTTGTTTGCATTTCTAATTCTGCACATACACCAGGTAAATAGAAATACAAAGTATGATGTGCTACAGTTGCAGAACTAAGCTAGGAGAAAGCTTCTTTGCCATACTGTCAGAAAATAATGAATTAGCTAAACATAAAATAAAACTGTGTGTCAGCATGCCTTAGGAGTACTAAAATTTCAAACATTCATTTCCTGTGTAGAAAACTTAGCAGATAATGCCTCTTTTGTTATTGGCCACTGATATCACTTGTAGTATAACATGCAGAAGGCTCCCCTGCCTAAATTATTTTCTACCTTTGACCGTGTTTAAATCCTCTTCTAAAGAGTACCAAATCAGTAAAGTCATGTATTTCCTTAGTACTTTAAGCTTTGGTGCAATAGAAATCCTTCTTTATGAATTCAGATTTATCAGAAGTTGCTTGTTTAGTGCCTTTTTGTTGTCAGTGTAATTTTCTGCAGTTGTCCACAAAAGCATGGTCTTCTTATGTAATTTCTCTGCAGAGTATACACATTACTTGGAAACAGTTTTCCACTGCAGGTATTTACATATTGATGCTTCAAGGTCTTTTTCTTGCTGCCATGCCAAGTTGAGCGTTTGTTTGCCAACAGGTGTGCACCAGTGGGTACTTTTTTGTGTTTTGGAGGATGTTGGTATAGCATTTGTATATCCATCAGAATGCTCTGTAAACAATAGAAACATACTACATATGCTGCTAGCTATTCAGAGTGACACTTCTTGATAAAGTATGTACCACTTGACATATTTAAAGCTATTCAACCCACAAATTTCCCTCCTAGTTATAAAATATATTCTTTATTTGTTTTATAAATAATGCATGGCTTGTCACTGCTTTGAGGGAAAGCAGGCATCAAATTATACTCCCCCACAGTGCGATGCACGAGCCTGGACGTTTTTAAAATCCAAAAGTGAAGTAGGGATGCATCATGCATATGAGCATAGTTCACATGTAAATCAGCAGGTAAACACAGATTATGAAGTTCCAGGCTTAATAGCGCGACTTGCACTTTTATTTTTTAAAGGATTACCTGCTTTTCGGTAATTCACTATGGGACACTGGTGCATGATTCTATCTCAACTGTCCAAAGATTTTCACAGAATGCCTAGATTTTGCCTCGTCTTTTGGTTTGCTCCTCATAACATCTATACTCTTCAGGCAAGTCATTTGGGGACTGATGTCAGTAAATTATGGTAGACATTTGTCATGTTTCTGTTATATGTTGGGCAGCTGTCAGTTCCGAGTCCATGTCATCCACCCCCGCCTTCTGATAATGCAGTAGAGGGGAGAAACAGTTTGTAGTAGGTTTGCAGGTATGTTTACTGATTTACTGTTTGAGTAAACTGACTGTGCTGAACTCTGGTTACTTTGTGTAATAAAATCTGCTAACTACTGAAAATATGCTAAAGCACTACAGATTGTTTCTCACCTCCATACCTCTAAATCGTCCCTGATTTTAACTCAAATTTTAGGTCTGTCTCTCTTAAATCCTCTTAAAACTGTTGACTGGAGAAAACATAATGAATTGCACTTAATAAATAATGAAACTAATTAGAGTTATGGACTTCTTTTAGTTCAGAAAATGTATATTAATTTACATTTTCTTATTCTGTCAATGTCTCATGTTAATAGTGCTAAATATTTTAAAAGTGTCCTGGATTATTTTTGGGTGTGTCCCTGACTGGTTGAGATGCTCTCCACTACTGCATGATCAGAAGCAGGAGATGGATGCCATGCATACCTCTCAACCTCAGAGCACAAGAAATCTGGACCAAGGCAAAACTAGCAGGGGCACAAAGCCCACAAATAAGGGCAGATTTTAAATATAGCACTTATAAACGTGCTAGAATAATAGGTTTTGCATTGCCATGCATTTTTCTGAAGGATATGAAGTCAGAAACTCAAATGTCTGCCAATATTTAGTATCTTCAGTCCTCAATGATCTTACACAAACCCACACATTTTATAAGGAACAGACTAATAACATGAAGCAAAACATCTGGACAGTTGAGAGGTATGATGCCATGGAATCAGGACGTAATCAGACAGTTGTTCACTATACAGTAAACACAAACACCAGTTTACTAAGCATAATAATGTAGGTAAACTGAAGTAACTGAAGTTAAAACTTCACATTTTAGAATACAAAAGCCCACTTTACACAATGATGGCATAATTGTAACAAAAAGAAATTGTGAAAAAAAGACTTTGCACTTGATTTTTAACACTATGACTTTAGCTAGGAAGCTCATAACATGGTTAAAATGGGTTAATTCATCAAAAGAATGTTTTGTAACAATAAACACAAGTTTCGGATTCATATTTCTATTAAAAGTAATCTTAAAATATCTTAATGAATGTGTAACTGATGCTTTCAGTGTTTGGAATGTCCCTCATAATGAGGTATAGTTGAGAGATAATGTGCTAATAAATATTTCTTCTTAATTATTTACATCATACTTGTCAGTCTTAAGCCACTGGTCTCAAACAGGGAAATAATGCCATCCAAAATGTGGAAAAGACAGTAACAACCTTAACTTGGAAGCTGACACAGTGGGCAATATGCGGTGCTTTAGAATTAAGGTGAAAGGTGAATTAAGGTGAAAGCAAAGGTAGCCACCCTTGTGCTTACTTCTTACACCCTCCCTAAAGACTAACTGAGCAGCAAAGCATGTTACTAGTGCATTTAGTGTAACTATGCAGAAAAATAGCAACAACTAATAGAAGAAAGCAATTGCTTCTATAGGCACTGTGGTACTCACTTCCTGACCCACCCACAAGTCCTGCAATATAGCAAACCTTGTTACTAGTGCATTTCACATGACTTTACAAAAACAAACAAAAAAAAAACGTATAGCACATTTTCCACCTCTGGAATAGGCTCCTATTGTAAATTAAGTGGTTTGATACATTATCTTTCTTCAAAGGAGAGCTGGATGATTAGATAGGTATTCACAAACTCATCCCTAGCTTGACTGGCCTGAACCACCTTTGAGTGTTGGACTTCATATCCTTCAGAAAATGTATACCAATGTCAAAGGAAAAATATACTTTAAAAAATGATCAATACACGGTAGGTTCAGGTTAAGGCACTTTAATCTTGCAGCAAGGAGACAAAAATGTGCTAATACAGAGTTTGTCTGACTAGAATCAGGAAATGCAGGCATTTTTATACATTTTCTAATAAGACATTGCCTACCAAGCTGACGTAGTAAATCACAAGTTTTAACATCATTATTTCGTAGTGCTTGTTTATATGATTTTCTGCTTGTACTATCAATTTTTGTGAGAAACTTCCTAAGAAAAACAATGTGGCCTTGGCTACCACAGGTTAGATATATGCAATGTTACCATTCAAGGTACTATGGCTAATTTGAGCACAAAGCAAGTATAGATTGCAGTTCATTTCTCCAACAGTCCTTTGTCTATGTTATCTCTAACTTCTGCAGCTGTGCGTGTTCTCATACTTCAAACAGAGCTGATTGTTCAAAATCATTACATTACAGAATATAGCATTGTTCATTCTCTGCTTCCTGACCTAGCAGATAATCACCTGCTTCTCAAGTACATTTCCAAAAGGCATAAACATGAATATTGCTGTGCTAGCAATTATTAGGTCAGAGGGCATCTTGCAAGTTTCAGAAAGCACACTGCAGTTTCAAAAGCATCTTTTAGTCTCATATGAAATTCAGCTGTATATAAAATAGTGCATATAAAATAGAATGAAAAATGTGTTAACTTATTTAGTTTCTAATTAGCATTAAGCACACACATTAATACATATTTTTCTGACATTTCCTCCTGTTAATACTTTTTAATTCTATTTTCAAAAGAATAAACAGTTTGCTTCTTCTCCTAACCTCTTCCATTCAGGATTTGCAGTTAAGAGAGTCATTCAGTTTAAACTTATGAAAGTGTTTCACATTTCAACAATTCTTCAATTTCAGTACTTTGATACAAAGTCTCAGAAACTGATATATCTATAAATTATTTGATTAACTTTTTCATGCAGGGAATACCACCACAAATGCATGCTCCTAATAGGAGTAATCCCACACAAATGGCAATCAGGATGTTCATTAGGATGGAACCCCACCCTCCAAACAAATTCTGGAAAAAGTCCGTCAGAGGGTTTGGGCCTGATTTGGTCATGGTCGACACTTGCTGGATCACCTCAAGATGGTCGTTTATTTCATGCTGGTTGTCAGGAATATACGAACAACATTCTTCTTTTATTAAAGCGCACGTACCACCTCTCACCGCTAGGGTGAAGTCGAGAGCCATGCGGTTCTGAAGCACCACAGTTCTCATAGCATTCGGTTCATCACTCACTAATTCGAGAGCAGAAAAAGTTGCATTGGTCATAACTTCGAGAAGTTTAGACAGTTTTCTCAGCTCCCAAATCGATTTCACTGCGCCATATGCAGGGGCTATGCCTGCCCATGATATAATGGTGTCACTCAAGTCCATGTGTGTCAGTTTATCTTTGTTTTTTACGGAGTTATGGTTTCTCCATCCTGCTTTGATTCGTCCTACTGGATTCTCGGGTCTCTTAATCGGACTTCTAGGTTTACTGCTGACCTCTCTGACGTTTTGAATTTTTCCCTGAGGCAAAGCTGCAGTGTGTTGTATGGCCGGAACCAGGTAACCCAAAAAACAACTGCCGGACCAATTCTCAGGTAGCCATTTATATGCTTTTTTCCCACAAACAAAATAACAATTCTCTACTTTAGTATTGATATAAGCTTGCCCTGCATGAAACATTTTCTTATCAATAATAGAAAGCTACTTTAAAAGAACAGGATTATGTTGTATCTCATCAACACTCTTATGCATCTTAGCGAAATATGCATCATAGTTTGTATCACAAATAGTTTTAGTCTTACTGGGTTTAATATAACATTTATAAGAAACAGTCACATTGCAATTGCTCCAACCCACCTGAATAGTGTCACTCATGTAAACACATACAATCCCTTTTTGTGTAACAGGTAGGTACAATGCTATTTTGCCTTGTGATTTCACAGGTGTAGTATCAAAAATCAAGTTTTCCCAGGTCTCATTGACCCCTAGGGGGACAGCAGTCATTAATAATCCCCAGTATGCTGTCGGTATAGCAGTGCAAATCCAGCAGTTCGAAATATTGAAAGTCTCAGCATACACATATTTAATTGCTTGGTAAGTGTTAAAGTTTGGATGCCAGTCTATGAGTAATGCATCACGTTTGATCAGTTCAACTTTTGTGGCTGGGAAAAGGAAAGGCCACAACAAAAAGATCAATGTTATCAGTATGGCTATCAGAATAATCATGCAAGTTTTCTGAGGTTGTTCTGCATCTCTATTTACTCTATACCTGGTCATTTTGTTCTCGTTGTACAACAGTAACAAGGTTTTTGTCCAATTCAAAATTCTTAACCAGTTTACAGTGTGTCAAATGAATCCAGGACGCTCGGTCTGCGATCTTGACTGCAGTGGGTGTCGACAGTAGTACCTGGTATGGCCCTTCCCACTTTGGAGAACTCCAGTTCTTTTTCTTCACGACCTTCACCCAGACCCATGTGCCTGGGGCTACTGCTGCTTCCAATGGTCTGGTTTGCTCTTTATCTGAAACAGAATTTAACTGCAAAAGTTTGTTATTCAAAAATCGCCTCATATACCCTGCAAGTGAACTGTCAGCCTCCTGCTCTGCAGGCATGAGAGGCTTCCATTGAGGTGTATAATATGCCCTCCCAAACAGAATTTCAAAAGGAGTTAACCCTTTTGCATTTGGAACAGTTCTCATGCTCAACAGTGCCAGAGGTAGACAGTGCACCCAGTTCTTTTGTGTTTCACTAATCAATTTCCTAAGCTTATTTTTCAAAACCCCATTATGCCTCTCTACTAATCCTGCAGATTGGGGGTGGTATGCGCAATGATTTTTCAGAGAAATCCCGAAATAACGGCTGAGTTGTTCTATAGTTTGATTTACAAAGTGTGTACCATTGTCACTATAAATCTTTTCCGGTATGCTAAATCTAGGAATAATTTCTTTAATGAGGACTTTTGCAACAGTAGCTGCATCTGGATTTTTAGTTGGAAAAGCTTCCACCCATTTGGAAAACATATCTATAATGACAAGGCAGTACTTCTTATTTTCGCATTTGTTCAGCTCTATAAAATCCATACAAATAGTATGGAACGGATACGGTGGTGTAGGGAAACTCCCTTGCTTAGGTTTCAATGCCCCTTGTGCATGATGCTTGTTACAAACATGGCATGCTGCACAAAAATTTTTTGTGTAGTTTGTAAATCCATACGTCGTAAACACTCGATTCACCAACTGTACCATCCCCCCTGTTGAGACATGGCACTGTCCATGGCTCAACAAAGCTGCATATCTAAACAAGTTAGATGGCAAAATCGGCTTCTTCTCTTTGGAGATGTACAGTCCCTTCTCAAGGATTGCTCCTCGTTTTATCCACTTTTGTTTTTCTACATTTGTAGTAAGTGTCTGCATTGTTTTTAACATTTCTAAGTCTAAAATCTCAGATGGTTGTAACTCCTCACTCAAAAGAAATACTTCTGAAGCTAAAGCTGCTTGTTTTGCAGCTGTATCAGCCCTTGCATTACCTTTTGAAATTCTATCCTGTTGCTTGGTATGAGCTACGCATTTGAAAATAGCTACTCTCTGAGGTAACTGAATAGAGTCTAACAAATCTAAAATAAATTGTGCATGATTAATTGGTTTACCAGTAGATGTTATCATTCCTCTATTTTTCCACTGCTGCGCAAAAACCTGTACAGTAGAAAAAGCATACTGACTGTCAGTAAAAATGTTCACTCTCTTACCTTTTGCCAAGGTACATGCCCTTGTCAAAGCAATCAATTCTGCTGCTTGTGCAGATAAGTTGTGTGGTAAAGACTTTGCTTCTAAAATCTCAGTAGCAGAAACTACTGCATACCCCACTAGATTCTGTCCTGTAGGACCCCTCCTGCACGAGCCGTCCACATAGTATGTCACCTCGGCATCATCCAAGGGAACATCTGTAAGATCTTTTCTAGGTAGTGTCTTTTGCTCAATCTCCTGCAGGCAGCAGTGTGGTTTGCCATCTGCAGGAATTGGGAGCAAGGTTGACGGATTCAAAGTTGTGCATCGTTCAATTGTCATATGAGGTTGGCTCAGCAGTATAGTCATACAGGAAAGATGTCTAGCAGGAGAAAGATATGCTACTTTTTCTTGCAGTAAAATAATCACGACTGCATGAGGCACTCTCAATATGAGAGGGTGGAATAATACTACTGAGGCTGAAGCCTGCACTGCCATTGCAGCTGTGACTACTGCTTGTACACAGTGGGGCAAGGATCGCGCCACTGGGTCTAGCTGTGATGAATAGTAAGCTATGGGGCGTTGTTTGTCCCCATGCTGTTGTGTTAACACTGATGTCATACAACCTTGCTTACAATCTACAGTTTGGAAAAATCGTTTATGATAGTTTGATAATCCTAAAACTAATGAAGAAGCTATCAGTTGTTTCAATTTGCAGAAAGCTGATTCTGCTTCTGGTGTCCACTGTAATAAATCTTGTGCTGCCATCGGCTTTTTGAATATCAAGTTGGTCAGCGGAGCAGATTCCAAAGCATAGTTTGGAATCCAACTCCGACAAAAGTTAGTAGTACCCAGGAAGGACATCATTTCCTTCTTGGTAGCTGGTTTAGGTGCTTGTAATATTGCTGTTTTTCTATCTTCATCTAATATTCTGCCTTCTTTGGATATTACATATCCCAGATATTCAACCTGTTTTTTCCAAAGTTGCAGTTTGTTTTTGTTTACCTTGTGTCCTTAAGTGGCTAAAAATTGTAGTAATACTATGGTATCCTCTCTGCATTCTTGCTGGGTGGGGGCTGCCAGCAGAATGTCGTCTACATAAAGTAAAATCTGACTGCCTTTCGGTGGGATAAATCCCGCCAGGTTACTTGCCATTTCTTGTGCGAATATTGTTGGACTCTCACAATATGCCTGTGGTAGTCTCATATATGTATACTGTTTCCCCTGAAATGTAAATGCAAACCAATGTTGGCTGTCAGGGTGTATCGGTATTGAGAAAAATGCATTGCTAATATCTACCACAGAAAAATACTTTTGTTGAGGTTTCAAATCATTCAACAAAGTGTGTGGATCTGGCACTGTAGGTGCCCTGGGTATAACTGTGTCATTTACAGCTTGTAAGTCTTGGACCATACGCCATTCTCTGTTTGCTTTCCTAACAGGAAATAAGGGTGTATTACATGGTGAATCAGGAGATTCTATCAAGACTCCTTCCTTAAGTAAGGCTGCTATTATAGGTTTGATTCCTATTTCTGCATCCTTTCTCAAGGGATACTGCCTCTTTTGAGGTCTAAATGCTGATTTTGGCGTGATAGTAACTGGTCCTGCTGTACGAATAAGTCCTACATCTGATTTCCCTGTTGACCAGAGAGTCTCTGGTATGCATCGTAAGGCTTTTTCGTCTTCCTCTAGTAAGAGTGCTACTCAGCTATCCTCACTTGCCTGTGAGTGTACAGCTGGGTGTGTCTGTGTTATCCAATTTAGTTTCTGCTTTTGTACTCCCTGTTCGGAAAGTTCTAACTCTGTCTACTTTTCCCACCTTGTGACTTTTTCTCCTAGGTCTGCCCATCACGTTTCTATCTTTAGTTAAACTCACATGTGGTAATCGATTAGATTTGTAAAGTGCTAGGAATTCCTGGGGCAATGAACAGCTTACTACACTGTTTCCTTCTGTGTCCCAGTACAAATTTCGTAATACTAATCTGTTAACATGGTTTCTAAACAGTTCTTGCTCATATTCTTTATCAGGTCCTGGTCTGTTACAGTAATATAGAGTGCAATGCAACAAATGCTGTTTATCAGTGTCAAGGGAGGGGGATTTACTGATGGCTACATTCATCAGTTCTTCGGTTACTGCCCCTGGACCAGTCGTAACTAAGTCCTGGCTGTACCAATAAAATGTTTCACCCTCCGGTCGCACTACAAAAGTATCCATTTGTCGCTGTGCTTCCATACCCTGCATAGTTGGAACTACGGCTATGCCAAATATCTGCATTAGGTCTCTGCCCAAGAGATTCACTGGGCATTTTGCAGAAATAACAGTTTTGCTTTTCTGGGTCATCCCTGAAACTGGGTCAGTTATCGCTATGTTGTGGGAGAGTGGCTCCCGATACAGCTGTCCATTAGCTGCTTTCACTAATATGTAGTCGAGTGATTCTGAATTCTCTGGTAGTTTGGATGGATGTATCAGGGTCCATGAAGCCCCTGAGTCACACAGGAATTTAACTTCCCTCCCCTCTACCAGAAGTGTAACTTCCGGTTTTGTGTCTGCTAAGTAGAGCTCTAGGCTCAATAATGCTAAGTCCAAAATTTCATTTTCTTCATTATCTGTGATTTCATGCACATCCTCTACCTCTTCTACTACATCCTCTACCCCTTCTACTACATTTGCACTTGTCTTTTCTTGTTTATTCCTATCCAGTGATTCTTGACTACCATATAGTCAGTCCTCACCCTCCTTGTCTTCTGTGGTTACCTTTTTATTTTGCCTGCAATCCCTTGCTAAATGTCCCTTTTTCCCGCATTTAAAACATTCACCCCTTTTCTTTCTCTCTTCAAAGTCCTCTGATCGTTTATCAGATTGTTTGTTTCCCTGGGTATTTTTCTTACCCTTCTTCCCAGTTTGTACTACAAAGACTTCTGATCCGTCTTCTACTGCAAATACTTGAGTTTTCTTTTTCTTTTTGCTATTATTTTTAGCATTAAGCACACACATTAATACATGTTTTTCTGACAACCAACTTAAAACCTGGTATCTTGGCAACATCCTGAATTGTGCGATAACTAAAATTTGTCCACCAATTTGGACCTTTCTCCTTCTTATTTTGGCTTTGTCGACATTTCAAGATGTTGAGTGGCATGACTGACAGTGTGTCCAGGTCGATCACATCACATTTGGTGTGACAAAAGCCCTAGAGGGCGTGGATGACCCTGTGACATCACCACGGATGTAATCAAGATTGTGCTGCAGTGATTGGTATGGTAAATAAAATAACGTAAGGATACTAAGGTAAAAGTTGTATTAGATAAATGATATATTGGGAACTGCTAGAAAATACTTGTGGGGAGTACAGGAAGAGGAATGGGTAAGTTAAGTGGGTTGGAAATGTTAGTATTAATATGGGGAAACCATAAGGGGGAATAAAAAAGGGGCTGGACATAAGTGTAGAATCTAGTTGTTTAATGAATCATGCATATTGCAAAGTTCATAATCTGAGATGAGTTGAAGCATTCCACAACTAATAAATTTCAGTATGATGAACTGGGAAAGGTAACAATGCTATATTATAGGATCATAGAAAGTTACTAGGCTATTGGACCTGAGGCCCTTATAAGCCTAGGCAAGAGTTTAATCCATGTTTAGACAATTCAGCATCCGATGCCTACCCTATCACCGTTCTCATTATAGATAAATAAGTGAGTCAACAGTTCCACCTTCATGGAAACAATGCATTATCTCACCCCTCCGTAAACAGTGGATATAAAAAGTGTACACACCCCTGTTAAAATGCCAGGTTTTTATGATATAAAAAAATGAGATCACAATAATTCATTTCAAAACTATCTCCACCTTTAATGTGACCTATAACATGTACAATTCAATTGAAAAACAAACAAATCTGTTAGGGGTAAAATATAAAAAAATAAAAAATGTACAATAAGCTGATTGCATAAGTGTGCACATCCTTAAACTAATACTTTGTTGAAGCACCTTTTGATTTAATTACAACATTCAGTCTTCTTGGGTACACACCTGTCATCAATTAAAGAGACTCTGATTAACCCCAAATAAAGTTCAGCTGCCCTAGTAGGATTTTCTAGACATTTACTCAGTTGCCTGCTACAGCAAAAGCCGTGGTTGGCAAACAGCGTACAAAGCATCAAAGGGATCTCATTGTTGAAAGGTATCAGTCAGGAGAAGGGTACAAAAAAAATTTCCACAGCATTGGATACACCACAGAACACAATGAAGACAGTCATCAAAAAGTGGAGAAAATATGGGATAACAGTGACATTGCAAAGATCTGGACGTCCCTCCAAAATTGATGAAAAGACAAAATGAAAACTGGTCAGGGAGGCTGCCAAGAGACCTACAGCAATACTGAAGGAGCTGCAGGAATTTCTGGCAAGTACTGGTTGTTTACTACATGTGACAACAATCTCCCGTATTCTCCATATGTCTGGACTACGGAAGCCTTTTCTTACACAGAAGAACATCCAAGCCCGGCTAAAATTTGTAAAACAATACATCAAGTCTCCCAAAAGCATGTGTGAAAATGTGTTATGGTCTGATGATACCAAGTTTGAACTTTTTGGCTACAATTCCAAAAGGTACATTTGGCGAAAAAAACAACACTTTGCATCACCAAAAGAACACCATTCCCAAGGTGAAGCATGGTGGTGGCAGTATCATGCTTTGGGGTTGCTTTTCTTCATCTAGAACTGGGGCTTTAGTTAAGGTGGAGGGAATTATGAACAGGTCCAAATACCAGTCACTTTTGATCCAAAACCTTCAGGCGCCTGCTAGAAAGCTGAAGATGAAGAGGAATTTCACCTTTCAACACAACAATGACCCCAAGCATACATCCAAATCAACAAAAGAATGGCTTCACCAGAAGAAAATTAAAGTTGTGGAATGGTCCAGCCAGAGCCCACACCTAAATCCAATAGAAAAGCTGTGGGGTGACCTGAAGAGGCCAGTGCACAAGAGATGCCCCCGCAATCTGAGAGATTTGGAGTGCTTTTGCAAGGAAGAGTGGGCATATATTGCCAAGTCAAGCTGTCCCATGCTGATAGACTCCTACCCAAGAAGACTGAATGCTGTAATTAAATTAAAAGGTGCTTCAACAAAGTATTAGTTTAAGGGTGTGCATACTTATCCAACCAACATATTGTATGTTTTTTATTTTTTATATTTTTCCCCTAACAGATTTGTTTGTTTTTCAATTGAATTGTACAGGTTATAGGTCACATTAAAGGTGGGAAAAGTTTTGAAATGATTTATTGTGGTCTCATTTTATATCACAAATAACTGGCATTTTAACAGGGGTGTGTAGACTTTTTATATCCACTGAAGGTAGCTAGGCAATGAAATTCCTAATTACAGATCCATCACGATCCTACTGCAATTATGTAAAATTCTTGAAAGATGAGTCCACTCTCAGCTGCTGTCTTACCTCAAAGACAACAACTTACTGCCAAACACCCAGCATGTCTTCTGCACCTGCCACAGCACCACCACTGCATTACTGTCCTTCCTCAATGCAGTAAACCAGCACAGGAATAATAAACTTGTTTCCACTATTTTTCTTGAACTTTCCAGGCAATCATCAATGTGTCTCATTAAAAACTTCTTAACACCCTAAACACTCAAGGTCTTTCACACTCAGCAGTCACTTGGTTCACTAGTTACCTTATTAAACAAGCTCAATATGTTAAGTGGAACTCGGGTCTCTCATTCTCTCAGCCTGTCACAATAGGGGTCCCTAACAGCTAAATCCCGGGCCCCCTGCTATTTAACATTTGTATTAACAATATGCTCTCTGCATCCCATCCCTCCACGATCATCCAATATGTTGATGACTCAACACTGATCTGTGCAGCATCAACTCTGTCTGACTTGTAAATCCTCACACAGCAATCTTCTACAAATATACAGAACTGGCTCTTAAACCCTCAACTTCTTCTCAATACTAAAAAGACAGAATTAATGCTATTCCTACCCCAAAATCTAGCCAAAACAAATCAACCCCTACAAATTAATTCCATCCAAAGTACTCCTACAGATACAGTCACCACCAGCAAACTGCTAGGTGACTTGACTGATAATAGATTAACATCTGACGCTCATATTCAAAATGTTATAAAAAACACCAAAGATTAGACTCTCTGTATTGAGCAAACCCTTACCTTTCCAACCACTCTCACAAAACCAAAACTGTAGCTTCCCTTCTACCTGGTCCCCATTATGCAGCCCCAATTTTTACCCAACCCCTAGCCTCACAACTTGTCAAACTACAGAAATGTTATAACAAAATAGCCAAGTTTGCTGCACATGTTTCAAACTGCACACAAAGTTGCATTGCCCTTCAGAAGCTAACCTGGCTGGACCTCCCTAATCTAAGTATCAGACAGGTAAAAATAGTCCACAACATCCTCTAGAAACTACACAAATTCCTTTTCACCCAAAATCTACTAAAATGGTATTCGCCCCCCAGATCTTTCTCCCCAAGTAACTGTCACAAAAGCTCTAAATTACAATGGCTCATCTCTTTACTCCTGTAACATAGCAAAACTTTAGAACTCACTTTCAAATGACATTAGCTAATATCATCCCAAACAATCTTTAATAAGAAAATCAAAAACAGTTTCTAACTACTCCTCACTGAAACTACAATCCCACCCTGACTCCACTACTTAAAGCACACTGTCCTCAAACCCTTCCCCCTATGCAAACCTCCTTAAATCCCTGGAAATAAGTCTCTGTATACCCTTCTACTTTCCTCACATTATACTCTATTAACCTTCCCTGCATTCAGATTTCTTCTGCTCTCCTCACATCTCCTCTTGTCACCTACTCAGCTGTAAATTAAGTTTCTCCTTCTCACTTCCATAATATTTCTCTCTCTAATTCATTACTTTTAACTATCACTTTTCTTCTCTCCTCCCACCTCCTCGGGTCTATTAGAACATCAAATGTTCTAAATAGCGAAAATGGAGGACCTCGAAAACATTATTGTGGGGGCTGCGCCCCCCCCCCCCCCACTAAATATATATTCCAACTCCGAGATTGCACTATAGTGAGGAAAGGGCAAATATTCCGATCTTCACTGTACTGCAATAAAAAAAAAACTTCGAGGTCCTGCATTTTCGCTTATGTCAGCGTTCACTATTTAGAACATTCGATGTTTTAATACAGACCTCACTTCCTCTCCCTAGCAGTCCTTCTTTTTATATTTCCTTTTTAAGTTGTTTGTCTAATTAAAGATTGTAAATAATGTCTCTTCCTACAGTTCATACTCATGGAAATGTAACTCTAAACTTTCTGATTACATTGCTAATCCATGTATTTTTCTATGTACTCTGGAACTTTCTTCCTTGAGGCTCCTCTAAAAAAAAATTTTTTTTTTTGGGACAAGCCAGTCAGATTTTCCCAGAAAACAAAATGTAAATAAAAAAATAAATAAATAAAATGTTTGAAATTAAAACTACAAAAAAAAAAATGGGATTTGTGGTGAGTGATGGTGGGCCTGGTAAGTGGTATAAGGGTAACCAAGGTTGACCAGTTCCATAATTCTTCACATCCCAAGTTGTTGGGGGAAGAGTACCTGTTTAGACCTGACTACCACATACAAGAGCAAACAGCTTCCCAAGAAATGCTTTAATTTTTCAAAATCTCTGGGCTGAAAAACATGCATTTTCTTTCCATTGACCTAGGAACCTCCTTTATGCATTATGTCCACTTTCTCTAATAGAGGAAGTCATACTGAACTCTCAGGGCTTGCCCTCACTTTATTAGCCAAGCTAACTGTGGTTTATTCTCATATTGCAGATGGTCTCTTGATCTCACTTACCTCTTCCTTATTTAAATCAGTTATGTCACAGCAATAAAGCAATTTACTTTACCAAAATCTGAAAACATTCATTTTCCTTGATTATATTATTGTTACTAATTTGTAGCAACTCTTCATGAATGTACCCATAACAGAACCAACATAAATAGCTAATAGCTAATACACTATTCTTCATATCTAGAACAGACTTCGGGTCTTCTTCTTCTTCTTCCCTCTGCTTCGTATAAAGTCAGAAAACTTACCATAATGACAGATTTGTGTCTGATACTGTTCTTTCCTCAACAGATGGGTTTTGGATCTGATCTCAGATCCAGCTACTTCCAGGCTTTGGATCCTGTGCCCAGGCTCCTCCTTCTGCCGTTAATCCTTGTGTATATAATGAGCTACCTCAGATCAAGTTTGTCCACCCAAAAAAGCCAATTTAAGTTATAAAATATGGTTGTAAGCAACCTAATAGAGTAGCTGACTTACACAGTGGTAACCTGTATTAAAAAAGAGAGACAAAAAAAGACAGGCCCTTCAGGAACCAGAGTCAGGTCAGCTTGATCCATCTCAGAATAAAATTATATTGTAGACAAATTATACTGCCATAAAAAAACAAAACAAGAGGGGAAAGGTGGGAGGGAAGTTGAAGAAAGGACAGAAACAGGCAACTCACATCAATTCTTATGGTGAACTGAGCCAGATCCAGCATAAGGTGACCTAGCACTTGCCTAGAGCCCACTGTCTGAGAGGGGGCCCAGTGGACAGGTGGCTGCCACAACAGTTACTTACTAATTAAAAAAAAAAAACTTTAATTTTTTTCTTTAAGGTCATGCGTTTTCTTTAAGAGAATGAAAGCCCTTAGAGTTGACCCATGCACCACCTGCTGTTGTTATTTATTTTCCACGTTTGTGCATGTGGAGTTTAAACATAGCGAATGTCTGGTACCTTCCTTGGAGGATTATCGTACAGCTGAATGAACCTCAGGACTGTATTACTGAACAGAATGTGAGTCTCAGTAATGCCCTAGTTAGGCATAGCAGGTTCATTAATATGCTCAGGCTCAAACACTGTACCTTAGTTACAGGAGTCAAGAGCCTGAATCATCTACACCAACTACTAAAGCACTCAAAATGCATTTTCAAAAGTTTAAGTTTCAGTGCATTTTCAAGGAATTGTGAGCTGCAATGGAAGAGGAGTTTGTTGCTGCTCATTCTAAGCCTATTTTCACTGTGCAAACATTTGTTAGCAAACACACTTCTTTCTCATGCAAAAGGCAGTGGGTAATGGGTTCTACTCCCACATCGTATAGATGGATTACTGATACTGTGTTGTGTTTTAAGGGGGGGGGGCGCTGCAGTTGTGTGTGTGTGTGTGTGTGTGTGTGTGTGTGTGTATGTGTGTGTGTGTGTATGTGCATGTGGGTGTGTGTCCTTCTTTGCATGAGATGCTTAGTAACTATGAACCTGCTGTCAGTTTCCCATCTATTCCTTACTGCAGTTTTGCCAGCTTACCATTTTTTATTAACCTAGGCAAATGTATTCTTCAAAGGCAGTATGCACTGAATTTTTAGCTGAAGCACTGAAATATAAAGTTGTTTGCTAGCCGAATCCTATTTAGTAGTTACCGATCTCTTTAACGTGGAATTATTCAGATAACTTTTACTTCTACAGAGATTGTGCATATTGACTGATATTGAGTGCCCTTTTATGGTTGAAATGTTCTCAAATGGGCAGTTATGTTATTATGGCTTCATATATTTAGTTTCATTATTTACTGGAAAATGTTCAAAAGTACAGATTTAAAACACACACTACCAAGTGGTGCTGTATTATACAAGGAGTATAATTTGATACATTTAGGAAGATGATCAAAGAACACATATATGTATGCATGGTTCTAAAAATGTGTGCAAGAGGCCTATGGTTTGAAAACACCCCAAAGGTAAATTTTATCCACCACTGGCTAGATTAATTTTCTTTGAATGTGAGTTTCAATACCTTTTTAATGACTGTGTGTTTCAAAAGCACAGAAGTTTACTGTTAATGCTGTCTGTTTTCATTTTGAGACAATATTGTTTTGTTTAGCAAATGTCCATCAGTGTTTGTGCTGTACATACATATCAAGCAGAGCACCTCACTGGCCCTCTTCAAGAGAAATCTTGATGACTGGATGGTAAATAGAAAGTTCACCCTGGCGATCACTCCAGTGGCTCTACTTGATAGAGGCACTGGGAACTAACGTTGGGTGGCACAATGCCATGGCACTTCTATGGGCTAGTCTTGTAAAGGCTCCTATGAACAACTTATGAACCTATGAACAGTTTGAAATAAAGGTTTTAAATTTAATCCTAATATCTGTAATCATTGTAGAAGTAAAGAAAAAATACTATGCACACTGACAGGTTTGAACCGTGCTTATGGTAAATGGGGAGAAATAGCCAAGTAATGAGACACTGTAATGGCTGTAGAGGTGGTGCTGGGTGGGAGGCTGCTGTGTGTGTAGGGAGGCCCTGATCCATTACCCTGCCTAGTCCCCCATTTTACCAAGATCCATTTCTGATGTTGAGTGCATAACGTTCGTATCTGATGTTGTCTTTTACATCCATTCCTCAAAATATGGGACACAGTCCCCTGTTACTTTTATTTTTGGGAGGCCTCATGCAAAGATATACCAGAGCATAGCTGAACTAAAGGAGGCCCTACATCTAGAGTGTATATCCAGTTTGTAATGTGAGATGAAGGTATGAACCTTGGACCAAGTACCTGCCGCACATATGTAATCAAATGAAACACTGAAGAAAAAGGCTGTAGATGAAACCACAGATCTAGCAGAATGAACTGTTGGAATAGAATTGAAAATAATAACCTTTTCTTTGTAATAAAGGAAATGCACTGAGTCAACCACAGTGAAAGAATACTTTGGACAAGTTTTTCCCAATTTAGCACTGGAAAATGACAGAAATAACTGGTCAAATTTTCTAAAGGGCTTAGTCTGGTGCAGGTAAAAATGTAACTGGCGACGTGTATCTAGTAAATGTACGCTTGTTTTAGAAACTTGGAAAGAAACCTGGAAGATTTATGGATTGATTGATTGATGATTCCAAAGCCACCTGGGGAGAAAAGAGGGGTTGATTCTCAGAGACTCTCTGTCCTTATGGGAATTTAAATAAATAAAATAAAAATTAAATGCAGAGGTTTTTGAGGATAAGGCATGCAGCTCATAAATTCTCTTGGGAGAAGTGACAGCCACTAGGAATAAGCTCTTCCAGTATAAAAACTTTAGATCCACATTTACAGCAGATTTGAGGAGGGGGGTAGTCAGGTCTTGCAAATGAATGGTAGTATCCCATGGAGGCACTAGATATCTATGTGGTGGCCTCAGTAAGAAAGTACCTAGAAGAAAGGCCTTGAGCAATCTAAGAGAAGCTAAGGGTGCATGATTTTCCCTAATGTGGAATGAGGAAATTGCAACCAACTGAACTTAGATAGTGGAATAGCTGGCACCATATTGGAAAAGATGTGAAAGGAAGACCAAAATGGATGGAAGAGGGACTGAAAAAGGATCAGTATATTTTTTTCTCTACAGCCCAAATAGAAAGCATTTTCCATTTATTTTTACAAACCTTTCTAGTGGTAGGTTTCTGAGAGGAAGACAAAATGTGGACAACTGGGGAGGACAGCCTGGACTGTTGAACTATTACTGGAATTGAAGAAATCATGCTTGGGTGTGAGGTTAAATCTGGATCCAAGCCCAGGACTCAACGTGGGTGAATTAGATGAGTCCAGGGGAAGGGAAACATATTTGTTAAGGTTAATAAGGGGCTCTGAGGATTATCTTGGTCTTCATTGCTGATGATTTCTGTAAGAATTTGGCATCAGTGGCTTCAGGGAAATGTATAATGGAGACCTGGTGACCAAGAATGCATTAGAGAATCACATGGTGACTCCCTCTCACAGGGAATTAGAGTGAAGAACTTGCTGCATTTGGTGTTGTGGGGACAAGCAAAGAAATTGCAACAAGGTTTCACCAACAGCTGAAAATCCACTCCATTACCTTACCTCTCAAGTGTCCAGATTTTTGTATATATTTTTGGTCTGTTCCTCATAAACTGGTTTTCCAGCAAATCACAAGAGGATATAAGTCCCTAAATAATGACATACATTTGAGTTTCAGACTTCAATCCCTTCAGAAAATACATGCTAACACACATTTTGTTATTGTAGCAAATTTCTAAGTTTATAAGAGTAATATTTAAAATCTGTTCATATTTATGGGCCTTTGTTCCCCCATTATTTTAGGCTTTTTTTCCAACAAACATCTTTATTAACTTTTCACATACTACATAGGCAATCTTTCATTTATATAAATGAAAAGCAAATGAAATGACAGCAGTTTAGTTGCAAACAGTATATATCACAGACACCACAGAAACAACTACAGTTGCAAACATTATATATCACTTATAATACACCCAGACATTGTCAGTATATTATATGGCTCATTCAAATCTTGCCTCTTAAACCACGTTCCTGCTCGGCATATATTGTTCCCACAATTCCCATTTTTCCTATGTAGTTTGTTCTTTCTCTTTCCTAAAGATCCCAATTCCACTTGTTTTATCTCTGCTTCTATATTCACTATTTCTAATAAAGTTGGTCTAGACTTTGATTTCCATTTTCCTAGCAATTGCTTTTTTGGCAGTGACCATAATTAGACTCAGCAAGGCTTTACTATGTCTAGGCAATTCTAATTCTGCATCACAACTCAAAGAAATCATCTCCCCAGTCAATCCTTTGTTGCATATTTGGGATGTATATATATATATATATATATATATATATATATATATATATATATATATATATATATATATATATAAATCCCCAAAACAGCTTCAGACCGGTGACCGGTTTCGCCTCAAGCGTCATCAGTGTGTAATTCAATTAGGCAAATACCCAGATTTAAATACTTAAAAAGCAAACACCAGCAGCATAAATTTAAAGATACAGACACACATAATATCCCTTTTCAACACTTATACCTAAAGTTGCAAATAAAAACAAAGCCAAGTGATGACATAAATAAGAAACCTATAAAACCCCCAATATAGTGCCCAATAATATATAATATTGTAATACAGTAAACACAATGAAAATTTAATCATATTTATAGAAATCTGTCAAAAAAGGACTCCAATAATGTCCTGTTACTTACTGTCACTATTTCCCATATATTATATCAAATATATAGAAAGAAACATTATATAAAATGTAGCTCTAAATATTCAAAATATCCTGATGGGATTATTATATATACTAAAAAATAAAAATAGTTTATTATACCATCAGATATATATGTTTATAATATTTTGTAAAATTCAATCCCTTGCTACAAACTTACTTACTTCGACTAAGTTGACTTCTACATATAGCATTTTCTTGACTTTATTCAGACCAGTAAACTTATCTCTCCCTCCAGCATTAAGCATTTCTCTGACTGATTGTTTTCTCACTTGATGCCAAACACTTGTCTTGTCTCTACCCACTCTGTTCGCCCTGCGGGCTCACTCCGCTCCCCTACCCTACCCCCAAATCCCACCCACCCCAGTACACTTGACCTTATACTTCCCTAACCACACCCTCAGCCCTAATCTACCAATTACCTCTCTTCACAAACTCTATATCAATTAACACACCTGTCCATCTTTTAGTTAGCCGCAACCTTCCACACCCACTCTTATCTATTCCCTAAGCACTCCACTTATCACAACTACACTTCAAATTTTCTTTTTCTTTTTTTAGCCAAACCTCCACACCCTACACCTCTAACTATGTATAACCATCCTTGGCCTTTTTACCCCAACATTCTTTTCTTCTCCATCGGGCTCACCTTATTACTTACAACTCATTGCCTTACTTCCTATGAATTCTCAGCCTTTGCTACATTTTTTCATCTCCCAAGACCAACTCACCCTTTCTCTCCTAGCACCTCTCTTACACACTGTAACATAACATCCTATTCATCCTTCATTCTACCACAGTTTCATAGACTAACCCTTATTAAATACCTACAAATGAAAAAAAGGACACCTCTCTCTTTATAAATTGGTTAAACTATCACATAACCCTCATAACTGCTTACTTCTACACAGTGACATTCACCCAAACCCTGGTCCTAATTTCTCCACCCCAAATACTCTATTAGCCCCTACTACCACTCCTCTAAATGTCCTAAAAAGCACTAACTCTCTACATATAGGTCAACTCAATATAAGAAGTGTTAATAACAAAATAACCCAACTACATGCCCTATTAGACATCTATTCCTTTGACATCTTATGCCTTACTGAAACATGGCTTAAACCTACAACGAAATACAATGACATTGTCCCTCCAGGCTATAACATTCTCAGACTAGACCGTTTAAATAAAAAGGAAGGTGGAGTAGCAATACTGTTCAAATCTGAACTTAAGATCACATCATTAGATATGCAACCTCATCCTCCTAATAACTCTGAAATTTTAACCTCGAAGCTCCAAATTAATGCTAAAAAATCAATATACATTATCTGCTCTTATATCCCCCCTGGGAACAATATTAGTACTCTTGAAAACACCCTAAACTGGCTTTCACTGTCCCTACCACAAGAAACCATACTCCTTGGTGACTTTAATATTGATTGGAATAGCTGTACATCTCCCATTCCCACTATGCATATAAACCTCTTTGGCTTCCACCAAACCATTACCTTCCCAACCAGGATCCACAAACCTAACAAAAACAAACTACCTTAGATTGGATTCTAGTAAATAAAGACCCCCATCCTTATCAAACAGGTATACTCCCTGACAATATTAGTGACCATTCTCTTACTTACATCACTAGGCAAAAGACCCACTTTCATAATCTAATAGCTTTTAGAATTACCAGAAACAAAAAATATTTCAACCCAAGTTATTTTCAAGCTGAGCTCAAAGCTTGCAATTGGTCACCTCTAAAATACCTACCTCTTGACAAAGCCATTTCACACTTTAACAAAACATTCTTGCAGATCCTTGAGCACCATGTTCCCACTTTTACTGTCAGAATAAACCAGCCCCCTGGCTGTCTAAGGACACAAGGCTAAACATCCAATTAAGGAACAAACTCTGGTCCAAATGGGGAAAAACTAGAAACCCAATAGATCACCTAAACTTTAGACAAATTCGTAATTTCACAAAAAATCCATAATCCTTGACAAAAAAAAACTTCTACCTCAAATTCCAACAAAACCAACAACATAATCTGCAACAGTTTTGGTCAGGTATCAACAAATTACTCCACCCAGGACAGTCCAAAACACCTACCCCTTCAAACCTAACCCAAACCTCTCCCAGGCATATTGCCAACACCTTTAACAAATTTTTCTCTGAAACAGTCCAATCACTAGCAACTACCTTACCACCTACTTCCACCACTAAATTTCCCTCACTAACCAGTCTTTTAACCTTCAACCTGTCCCAACATCTTTAATACACTCCTTGCTTCTTAAACTAAAACCATGTACACCATCAGCTGACCTGCTCCCAGCTGAATTCCTGCAAATCGCAGCTGGTATACTTGCCTACCCTATTTCTATCCTAATAAACAGAACCATCTCTGAATCTTATGTCCCATCCATCTGGAAAATCTCCCATATCATCCCTCTGCATAAGGGAGGTACCTCAAATGAATTATCTAACTTCCGCCCAATAGCCCTTCTCTCCCCCCTTGCAATAATTATGGAGCGATGCATCCATCGGCAATTACTTCAGTATCTCCTACAAAACAACCTTCTAGTTGACTGCCAGCATGGTTTCAGGCCTCACCATAGTACCACAACAGCTCTTCCATCCTTTACAGACTGCATTAATAAAAACAGGAATACTAACCTTCTATCTTCTGCTCTTTTCATAGATCTCTCAAAGGCCTTTGATATGGTTAACCATCAAATACTATTAAGTACACTTGAATCACTTTCCCTTGATCATCAACTAGTAAAATTGTTCCAATCCTACCTTGAAAACAGGAAACAAGCGGTCCTGTGGGAAAACAATCTATCTTCTCAGCTTCCTATCACACTTGGAGTCCCTCAAGGATCCATTCTTGGACCTCTCCTTTTCACAATTTTCATTAATGATCTAAAAACTTCCCTTCCACAAACTACATGCATACAGTATGCTGACGATTCAACTCTGGTATGTGCTGCATCCTCCCCTGCTGAATTACAGGCTAACACACAAACTGTCTTTACTTTAGTGGAAAACTGGTTCCATCAACGATGTCTCCTCCTGAACCCTAAAAAACGAAATTACTGCTATTTACTCCCACACAGAAATCCCCCTCTATCAATTTCACAGTAAAATCAAACAATGGCACATTAATAGCCCTTGAAACCACCACCAAACTCCTCGGTGTATTAATAGACAACCATCTCACCTTTGACTCACACATTACCGCTAGTATTAAATCAATAAATAGAAAACTTGGATTCCTCTACAGAATCAGACCATTTCTTACAGAGTCAGCAAAGATCTCTATTGCACAAACCCACCTTATTTCCACCCTACTCTACGCCTCACCTATATATACCAACCTATCCAAAACTAATCTAAAATGCCCCCTTCCGTACTCACCACTGCCTTAACCTTAAACATCTCGGATGGCTGGAAGTACAAAACCAACTAGTTTACCAGCAACTTATTTTTATTCACAAGATTTTACATCATCCTTCAAACACTCCCATACTATGTAACCTAGTAAATTCTTATAAAAACCTTCCTACCCTAAGATCAGCTAAAAAACTCCAAGTCGCCACTACTAAATCCTTTAACAAAGCTGGAGACTGCCTATTCTCTAATGCAGTTGGCAATTCCTGGAACAAACTTCCAACTGAGATCACATCCCTTACTTCCACCAACCTTTTCAAGAATCAGTTTAAAAACTTCATTAAAACCAAATGGCTTTGCCCCTGCTCTCAGCCTGACTGATACTTATTCTCCTCTTTCTACTCTAACTCTCAAACTGGATTTCTTTTTGCTGAAACTCCTCTACCTTCCATATATGGCATGTTTAAACTTCTTGTTCTCTTTTTTGTATCTCCCCACTATGCTATATGAAGTTCTATGGATATTAAATATCTTTTTGCTTTTTCTTATATAAATTTTTATTTTTATTTTGTATTTTTATGCTTACTGAAATTGAACAAGAACGATTTCTTTTTTGGCTCTCTACAAAAAAAAAAATAAATAAATAATAAAAAAAATGTATTTTACTGGCATTCAATTGTTTACTCATGTAATTATTCTTGTATTTAACATTTTTTTCTTGGGGACTATGCAATTATTTTTTTTGTAATCTCTATTTCTTGCGGATTATTTGTATAAATGTTTTTTTTTCTGTCCTTGTTATTGTCTCGGAGCTTTTCTCCTCAGGCCTCTACTGAAAATGGACATATATCCAGTTAGACTAGCCCGGTCAACAAATGTAAAATAAATAAATAAATAATTACCATTGATCATTCAAACCAGGTTTAAAGAGTGCCCTCATGTTTACAATCCATCGTCGTTCCTTTTGATTTAGTATCTGATGTTTAAATATATCCTGTTTATCCTGCATGGTAACCATATCAATACCTACAAAAACAAAATGTGCTGTGGTATGAACCATCTTATGTTTGTATAACGCACTTCGAAGTCTCTGAGATTTTATGTCGCTAATATGAACAGCAATTCTTTGCTTAAGTATACAGGAGATCTATCCTACATAAAATGCTCCACATTGGCAAACAGCCATGTAGATAACCCATGAGCTACTACATTTTATAAGATACTTGATGTCAAACACCTTCTTCGTATTTACTGATGTAAAAGATTTAGTTTTTGCCATCAGTTTACAGTATTTACAGGACCCACAATAAGTACTGCCCACTATGTTCATGGTAGATCTAGAATTCACTTGTCTACCCTTTTTAAAGGAAGAAAAATGTTGCCCCAATGTCCTACCTTTTTTGTAACCAAAATTACACTGTTCGTCTACTATATTAGTAAAGAAAGGATCTAAATGCAAGACATGCCAATATTTAGCCAAACTGTTTTTTATATGAAAAGTATTAGTACCATAGGTAGTAATGAGTCTAACTTTTTCCTGTTGTGGCCTACCATTTGGCTCTCAATCAACCAATAGTGCTGTTCTATCTATATGGTTTGATGCCCTGTGTGCTACTTGAACACTACTTTTGTTGTAGCCTCTTCAAATAAACCTCATCTCCAAATCCATAGCTTGTGTCTCATAGGTGGTTTTCTGGGAGCAAATACTTCTAACTCTGTGAAATTGAGACCCTGGAATATTTAGGATTGTATGGCGTGGGTGGCAACTGCTGGCATGTAAAAAGGCATTCTTGGAGAATGATTTTCTATGCAAATCAGTAAACAGAAAACCGTCTGCCGATTTACTCACCTTGACATCTAAATAATCAACTTCCTGAATATCAATCCCCCCGGTAAATTTAATGCCATATTGATTATAGTTAAGAAAATCTATAAATTCCTGCCAGCCAGCATTGTCACCCCGCCATACAACCCAACAATCATCCAGGTATCTACGCCACATAATAAGATTGTTTTTAAATCATGTCGTTTGTTCCTTCTCTTTCCTAAAGATCCCAATTCCACTTGTTTTATCTCTGCTTCTATATTCACTATTTCTAATAAAGTTAGTCTAGACTTTGATTTCCATTTTCCTAGCAATTGCTTTTTTGGCAGTGACCATAATTAGACTCAGCAAGGCTTTACTATGTCTAGGCAATTCCAATTCTGCATCACAACTCAAAGAAATCATCTCCCCAGTCAATCCTTTGTTGCATACTTGGGATGTGTGTATATATATATATATATATATATATATATATATATATATATATATATATATATATGTATATACACTCTAAAATCAAACTTTAATAGGGAAGGCAATCTCTAATCTGCAGTCCTAATAAATTCTTGGCCTCTTCCCATTCTATTACCATTCAATTTCTAGTTATTTGCTTCCTATACTTTGGTTCCTTTGCCAGGTTTCTCCAATAAATTCCACCCCCCTCTTGCCTATTATCTGTATCCCTGACCACAGTCATCCCTATCGGCAAAATCTCTTTTCTCTATTCTTGTGCTGGTTTGGTTCTTAGAATACTCCCTGATATTTTATGAATATAATACTGAGCATGATTTTGGTTGTTCTCCTTAAAGAGTCTACATCCAAAATCTCGATCTCTCCTTATTTCTTGAGCTTCCTTCCTGTGTCAGCATCATTCCTTTCCACTTTGAGTTATAGTTTTCTGCTTGTGCTATGTATAAGAGCCTTAACTGTGTTGCTCTAAAATACCCCCTCAAATCAGGTAATCCTAGTCCGCCTTGTTCTATTGGTAGAATCAGCTTATCCTACTTGACCCTTGCTGTCTTCCCTTTCCAGATAAAATCCATCAGCTCTTTTTTAATTGCTATCCACAACTTCTCCTCCGGTTGATAAAAATATGCCTGACCTGTGTCTACGACTAATGGGACTAAAAACATTTTAATGGCTTGTTTCTTAGTATCCATATCCATATAACAAAGCTTCCAGTTTCTCAATTTTTGTATTATCTTCTGTTTAGTCTCTTCCCACATATCCTTAGCTGCGACAACAGAGTAATTTCTAATCCATTCTCCTAAATAAATTTATTATGTCCCCATAAGTATGGATATTATTGGACCAATTCAAGTGTGGGTACATAATTTACCACTATTGCCTTTGTTTTAGCTTCATTAATTTTGCATCCCAAGAAGATTTGAAACTGCCTTACAATGTTCTACAACACTTTAATGTCCCTTTCTGATTTTCTCATGTATAAAATCACATCACCTGCAAATAGACCAAACATTTTCTGACTACCATACCAATTATAGCCTTGGATTTCTGAGTCCCTCATTTTGTTTGCCAGTAGTTCTAAATATAATATAAACAACAAAGGGTAAAGCAGACAACCCTGCCTGGTTCTTGTACTCAAGTAGAAATTATCAGAAAGGACCCCACCCACTTTAATTTGCGCCTCTGATACCTCATATAATCTTCTAATCAACATCATAACTGTATCAGGGAAAGCAAATGCTTCCATTGCCCTGCTCATGAAGTCCCAGTCCACTCTGTCAAATGCATTCTCTGCATCAAGACCCACAAATAAAAGTGGTATTTTCTTACATTCTGTTCTGTTAATATTGTCAAATGTTTGCCTCTCCTCCACAAAACCACACTGAACCACATCTATCAATGTTGGTATCACTTTTGTTATTCTTTAAGCCATTATAGACATAAACAATTTAGTTTGGGACTAGCTTAATGGTTAAAGTGTTTACTTCACAGGCACAAGCTACAGGGTTTGACTCCTACCCTTGAGGGATGCATGGCTAAGAAGCTTATAAAGGCCCCAGTGGTCATTAGCCTAGTATGCACCTATGAAGTATACACCTACAGTGGCATAGCTAGACTTTGTGCAGCCCAGGGCTGCCTTGGAATATGCTGCCCCTCCATCCTCACAAAATCATGGTCAAATGGAGCCTCATACACAGTCCTCCCCCCTGCAGCCATTACAGTGTTCCATTACTTGGCTGTTTCTATCCATTTACCATACACAGTGTAATGTGCATACCGTTTTATGCTTTACATCTACGATAATTATTTGGATTTAATTTAAAACTTTTATTTTAAATTTTATAGCACAAAAACTGATAGACATCTGTTAAAGCAATGTAGTCTCACTCTGAAAACAGACATCATTATGACTTCTCTGCCCTAGAAACTCTCATTCATTGAAACAGCATTGAAACCCACATTCAAGGAAAATGCATCTGACAAGTGGCGGATAAAAGTTTACCTTTGGACTGTTTTCATGTCATTGGCCCCTTGTGCACATATTTAGGACCATGGAAACATACATGTGTTATTTGATTCACCTTCCTGAGTGTGTTAAATTATATTCCTTCTATAATATAACACACTTGTTAGAGCATGTTTTAAATTTATTGTTTTGAACATTTTTTCAGTAAGCAATGAAACAAAATTTTAGAACCAGTAATGACAAAACTGCACAGTTCAGAACATTTCCATCACAGAAGTCTACTCAAACATCTACAGTCCACCAATATCAGTAAATATGTACAATCTCTGCAGAAGTAAAAGTCATCTACATAATTCCACATTAAAGAGATCTGTAACTAATGAAGAGGTTGCTGCTAGTGAACAACTTTATATCTCATTGTTTCATCTACAAATAAATTGCCTGTTGCCCTTGAAGAATAAATTGTCTATGTTACATTAAAAAATTATAAGCTGGTAATATTGTTATAGGGAATGGATGGCAAACTGATATCAGGTTCATAGTTACTAGGTATCTCCTCCAAAGGAGGACATACTCAGGATTGCAGCAGCAACCCCCTTTAAAAGTACAACACAACACAATATCAGCAATCTTTCTACATACTGTGGGAGTAGAATCCACATCCTTCTACATCAAAAGCAAATACATTACCTGTTGTGCTACTAACAATACTTTTAAATTTTTTAGCACAGTAGTGATATCATTTGCTAAACAACAGCTGCACGTTGGTAACACACTTGGAATAAGTAGCACTAAACTTCTCTTTCCCTAAGCTTTCAGCTCCTTGTAAAATGTACTTGACACTCAACTATATCTCTCTCAACTTTGCAGCACACGAAATCTGGAAAAAGCCCAAAACCAGGGACACATTTTAATCATTGCTTGCATAATCTTAGAAAGTTGCTAGAATAAAATGTTTTGTGCTACCATGCATTTCCTGAAAGACAGGAAGGCTGAAACTTAAATGACTGTTGTTATTTAGTGAAATCAGTCCTCAATGATTTGCCAGAAAACCACAGATTTTAAAAGTAACAGACCAAAGTTGTTGTTGTTGTGTCTTTCAGCTTTTCTCGGTTAGGGGTCACCACAGCTGAACTCCGGTCCGCTAATGATTGGCCGAGTTGTCAGCTCTGACGCACAACCTTCAAAAAAGGTACGCCCATTCACGCATGTCTCCACACAGAAAACGCTCTAGCTGAGAATTGAACAGGACAGCGTCTTACTGTGAGGTGACAATGCTACCGCAGTACCACCACCGCAGTAACAGATCCAAGTATGAGGCAAAAATCAGCTATGAATTCAACTCCTTGATTCACACGTGGTAGTAGAGGTAGAGAACTCAGGTTCTTGTTCCTTGTATCTAAGGTACAGGCTTTGAGCCTGAGTAACACTAAACACCAGGTATTCCTAATTGGGACATTTTACACACACACACACACACACACACACACACACACACACACACACACACACACACACACACACACACACACACACAGACACACACACCCTTGCAGCAACCTGCAATTCTTACACACACACTCCCTTGCAGCAACTTGCAATCCTTACACACACCCCTACCCCCTTGCAGCAACCTGCAATCTTTACAAACACCCACACCCCCTTGCAGCAATCTGCAATCCTCACCCCCCCCTTTCAGCAACCTGCAGTCCTTACACATACACCCCCACCCCCTTGCAGCGGCCTACAATCCGTACACACACACACTAGCAGCAACCTGCAAGCCTTACACATATATACACGCACACACATACACGCACACACAATCAAATCTCATGCATACAGTAAAGCCTCTTTGCAGCAACCTGTGAACACTTACTTAAATAGGCAGCAACAACCTGCCATCCTTGTGAATCAAATCAAACACTTAAATAGGCACAGGTTTCTTTCTGTATGAATCACACACAGTAAAGGCCCCTTACAGTAACCTGAATATAACACTTACTTAAATACACAGCAATGAACAGGTTTTTTTCATTTCCTTTAACGTCAAATTTTGCACGAACGGATGGAAAGGAAGGACTTCTGTATGACAACACATGCACAGACGTGATAGAAAGCACGTAAGAACACCATACTATTTTTTTTAAATTAAAGTCCCTTCCTCTACCCCCCCCCCCCGTTACACCACTGTTATAAGTAGTAACTTGCTTCAGTCTGTGCTGTCGCTCCAGTCCTCCTGCATAAAGTCAGTTGCTGATCTACTGGTGCCACCATATTCTTGATGTCAGTGATACTACAGTCTGATGACATGGCGGCTGCTAACGGGTGAAATAAAATCCTAATAAATTGGAATTTAAAGTGGTGACTCAAAATTTTATGGAACTATATTATTTTATGTATCTCTGGCAAAGAGACAGTTGAGAGATATGGGGTAGGGGTGATTTTTCTCCCTTTTAATTTTTTAAGTAGAGATATGTATGCACATGTTTCTTTATGTAAAAATAAATTAAAGGCCAGAAACATGCCCCTACACAAGCAGTAGCCTAGGAGGGCATTTAGTTTTCCTATGTGTAAGGTCAGACATGTTCACATCTCTAAGGCATTTAGGTGGATTAGTGACTTTAAATTGTTCTGAAGGAGTATATATGATAAAGAAGAAAGTTCTGGAAAACTACTTCTGTTCTCTAGTTGCCTAGTAGTCACTGAACAGAACTGTCTGTTAATGTGGTCATTATGGGAGTCAAATAAAGCCTAACAGCAATGTTTACAGACTATTAATAATGGGAACAATATGTTTAATTTTTGTACAGAAGCAATAAAAAGCATGTTATGTATTTTTATCTTAACGTATTACTAAACCTACAAGAAGAAGCTTGGAAGGGAACAAGAAAATTCACCTACTCCATATTTATTTTTCCCTATGTTTTACTAATTGGTATTATCCTATACAACTACGGGCATAACCTCTACTAACATATATTAAAGTACCTTCCACCTCATTGTTACACAAGAAATTGAGAATAAGTCCTGGATTAATTATTTAAGAGCTGCGCAAAAATTGAGGTTGCTGTCTAGGATGATTTTAACAGACCAAACCTGTAAATAGTTGGGTAATCTACCAATATAGAGACACATTGATTTCTCAAAGCTGCCTGTTACCCAAGTTTGTGAAAAGGCTCAAAGATTCAACGGACTAGTGGGCGGGTTGGTTACACTTCCCCCGCTTCAGGGGGTGAGGGTTTGGTGGGTTCCTTTAAATCGGAACCTATAGGTAGAGGCCAGAGAGCTACCCATGTCCTGCAGTCAGTCATGGAAACAGGGTAGGGGTGGGTGTCATGCAAATGATAATGTTAAGAAATAACACCCTGGCATTATCAAAAAAGCAGATGATATTTTTATTTTTCTAATAACCAACAGAAATTCTATTTTCCTATTTGCAACTATATAGGTATTATTCCAGAACTGTCATATTTGTCAGTTTGAAAGAACACTTAACTAGCGGTCTGAGCCATTGATCTTTTATGGCCAATTGCAACAGGTTATCTTAAGATTTTCTCATTATTATGAATATGTCCCTTAATTTAAATTGGATATTGATAATGTTTTTCTACGAAATGACAAACATTTTATTTTTATTTTTACATCAAATGTTCTTAAAGTTTGGAACAGTTTATCTTAGATAGGCTTTATCTAAAATTACAAATTTGTGATACACTCTAGAAGTGCATGTTCAGTAAAATAATATATGATAACATATTTAGCTTTGCAGAAACACTGAACACTGAAATTGCATCTAAGACAAGTTATGGAGTACATATGTAAATGTGCAGTTATTGAAGAAATCAGGAAACTCACATTTCAGCTGTACTGTTCAAATCACCAATAAACATTACTTATAGGTGATCTTAAACATATAGCCTTACATAAAAGATGCATTTGGTGATACTAGAACAACTGCACTAAAAAATCAGGTGTTGCTGCATATTGTTTTCTCTCTATTAAATAGTCACTGGTCTTGGAACTTGTACTATTAAAAATAGAGGCTTTCTAGCCTTTCTGCTATATGAAAGAAAGACAGAAAAATAACATGACTGCAATTGCTGTAAAATAATTCAGTCTGAGGTTGTAAAACTGTATGCAGTAATGAGCACACAATACAATCTTTGATAAACGAGCTGTACTAACTAATGCTGTGTCATGGGACTTGCAACTCTGACCACCCAAATGTATTATAAAATTCACAAAAGCAGCCAGAAAAACGCCAATTCGCAAAACAAACTCCAAAGTTAAAAAGTGTTGACAGACACAGCACAAAGGTAAAACCAAGATTTATTCCAGACACGAACCACTCCAGAAATCAACCACAAGTGAGCGCTTTCATCTCCTAACATCGGAGATTTCTTCAGACTAGTGGTGAAATAAATACAATACACTTAAATATCATTCTAACATCAATTAAAACATAACTAACCCATAAATTAGAATTAATTAGTTAAAAAGACAAGAATGCTGAATGCTAGTGTTTAAGCCCCTTTCTTTTTAAATACATAATAAATTCTTCTCTATTATTTAGTCAGGGGTAGAAACATGCATTTAATCTCACTTGCCAGCAGTATTCAAGCCAACCCAGCTCTTCTTCAATATTAATGTTTATAACTTTGGGATGAATTGCATCTATAACTAAACATTTAGAATTATTTTTACATTTTTTATCCATATAATGTTTAGCCATTGCATTTTTTGCATCACCTCTACCTATTGCATAGTGATGCTCATATATCCTTCTATATAATTCTCTACCTGTTCTACCAATATAGAAGTACATACATTCTAAGCATACTAATAAATAAACTAAATTTTTGGACTTACATGTAAATTTGCCCGGAACTTTTACTATAGTTTTTCCTAATAATATTTCATTGCTATCTGTATATAAAAATTGACAATAATTACAATTAAAACATTTGAACATGCCTTTTTTCTCCTCTATTACCTTGCATTTATTTAACTTAGTTTGAAAAAAATCTTTAAAATTCTTAGCTCTCTTCTGCACAAATCTGGGTTCATCTCCTAATTTATGTAAAAGATCTTTATTACCTTTAAAGATGGCCCAATTATTTCTAATAATATTTTTGATCTCATAAGAATCAATGCTGTTTTGTACCGCTAAAGCTGTCGTGAAGTCCGTACTATATTCTGTGTGGACTTCATCTAACATCACATTGTTTCTTTTAAGAACTTCATTCATGATTCTATTTAACATATATTCAGGATATCCTCTATTACTCATCTTATCGTAAAAACTATTAGCTTCTTTAATGAAAATATTTTCATCATTTGTTAAATTACTGATTCTATTGATCTGGCCTTTAACAATATTCCATTTTGTCTTCTTAGGATGTAAGCTGGAGTAATGTAAATACATATTATTTTGACATTCTTTTTTTATAGATTTTTGAAACTAATCTTCCATCCTTTTTATAGATAGTAAGATCCAAAAAAATATTTTTTTCTTTACTATAAGTATGAGTAAATCTAATATATGAGCAAATATTATTAATGTATAATAAAAATGCTTCTAATTCTTCCACAGAACCATTCCAAATTATGAGAATGTCATCAATAATTCTCAACATTTTTTATGATATTCTTTGCAAAAATACTTCCAAAAATGTTGGCCATCTCCCATCCTTGCATAAATAAATTGGCATAACTAGAGGCTAACACAGCACCCATAGCCACCCCATTGACTTGTACAAACAATTCATCATAAACTTCTAAAAAAATATATGATAAAACAAGATCTATCATTTCCATGAGCAAACTTACACTATTTGTAGAAAATGCTTTAGATTGCAACAATCCCATTCTAACCATTTCCATCCCTTCTTTGTTAGGAATCATAGTATAACGAGAATTTATATCAAGAGTTACTAGTATATCTGCAAGAGAGACTTGTAAATCATTTAATTTCTTTATATAATCATAGCTGTCTTTTATATATGTTGTACCATTTGGTACTACTTTTTATAGATGTATGTCCACAAAAATAGACATACCCTCAGTCTTGCTGTTCTTACTAACAACTATTGGTCTTAATGGAGGACAGTCAATATTTTTGTGGATTTTTGGTATACCAAAAATTCTGCTTATTTTAGGGTTATTGTTAGTAATATTCCACTTTGTCTTGTAATCAACTCTCCCAGCATAAAACCACTCTGTTATACAAGATTCTATCAAGGAGAAACCTTTTCTAACCTCATTCATGTTAACTGGTTTATAGAAACTAGAATCAGATAATAATTTCTTCATTTTAGTTTCATAATCTTGTCTTTCCATCAAAACCATTGCCCCTCCTTTATCTGCTTTAAAAATTAATAAGTTATAATTTTTTAATAAGGCATCGAAGCACTCTTTTTCTCCTTTAGTTAAATTATAATATTTAAGTTTAGAATCACTGTCTAACATTTCTAACAACTGCATTTCGCATACATTCAAAAACATTTCTAATTCTTTACACAGAGGTGGATTATAGCAGCTTGGTATGTAAAAAATCACAGCTATTAAATTTCTGACTTCCAAAAAGAAGTCTGAAATTTAACTTTCTGACATAGTCTCTTAATTCATTAATCATAGTGAGTTTGTTAGCCCTTTGTGCAGGGGCAAAATTCCATCCTTTGCTCAGCACACAGCATTCTTCATAGGAGATATTTTACTCACACAGGTTAACAATTTTAAAATTAACATTATTTATGTCTTCCACTGTTTTTGATGGTAATTCGAATTCTTCTTCGGAGCTTTTCTGCCCCCCCCCCAGTTTTTTTGCTGCTGTTGTTTATTATAATAAGTTTTATCTTTATAACCATCTGCTGTCACTTGGGCTCAAGTTTTGTTTTGATTATCAACTCTTTGATATACTTCAATAATCTGCTTATTCTCATTCACTTTTTGATGTATTTCTTCATTGGTTTTGTTCCTAAAATTATCTTTGGTTTTGGCTTTAACTACTGGTTCATTTGCATGTTGTGTTATTTCCCCTGCCATATTGGCATGGACCTCCGCCACTTTTATAATCTGATTTTTGTTTCCAATTTTTTCCGACCTCCTTAATAAGCTTACTTCTTCTCCAGCGACTTTATTTCCCATATCAAACTCATTTTGGACATTTTCATTGACACTTGTTTCAAGCCTCAGCCCGTATGCTGAAGCCGTACCATTAGCATATTCGTTCTTGTCTCTAAGAAACTTTTTACTTTTTCTTTGACATAGCTCATCATTCAACTTATACCATTTTTCTTGAATCTGCACCATTTTGCTACCAAAATTGTCTCTGGAAGTGTTGTCTTTCAAAATGTCATGATTTTCTTTTATTTTAACAGTTAATTCTTGTAATTTGGTGGTGTTGACTTCATATAGTAGCTCCATATATTGTAAACCCGCCCTTTGATTTATGTTTAACCATTTATCAGTAAATTCCTTTGGCAGGTCTTTTCCCGCTGGTAAGTTTTTTACCCTTGTTGGGCTTTCAAGCTGTTTTCGAAAAACAGATTATCCCATTGTAGGCGTTTCACTGTCATAAGATCTTTCTTTAGCCCGTTAAACAGCTCTTGAATGTTGACGCCGGCACTCATATTAATTTCCGGCTGTACACCATTTTTATCGCAACTCATAAAAGGGTTAGACGGTGGAGCTAAACATCCTTTTAAAATATCTTCTTCATTGTTGTTACAAACAGTTTTTTTAGAAAGCTTGTTCACAGTATTAACCATACCTTCTTCATTAATTATAAAAGAACCGCTCGGTGTGTCATTCAGAACACAACCGGCAGAAACAGTTGTAAAACCTGTAGAGCCTATTGAGGCCACACCTCTCTCCATGCCTGTCAAAACTGCAACGAGAAGCACAAATCCACAAAAGCAGCCAGAAAAACACCAATTCGCAAAACAAACTCCAAAGGTAAAAAGCGTTGACAGACACAGCACAAAGGTAAAACCAAGATTTATTCCAGGCATGAACCACTCCAGAAATCAACCACAAGTGAGAGCTTTCATCTCCTAACATCGGAGATTTCTTCAGACTAGTGGTGAAACAAATACAATACACTTAAATATCATTCTAACATCAATTAAAACATAATTAACCCATAAATTAGAATTAATTAGTTAAAAAGACAAGAATACTGAATGCTAGTGTTTAAGCCCCTTTCTTTTTAAATACATAATAAATTCTTCTCTATTATTTAGTCCGGGGTAGAAACATGCATTTAATCTCACTTGCCAGCAGTATTCAAGCCAACCCAGCTCTTCTTCAATATTAATGTTTATAACTTTGGGATGAATTGCATCTATAACTAAACATTTAAAATTATTTTTACATTTTTTATCCATATAATGTTATGGAGTACATATGTAAATGTGCAGTTATTGAAGAAATCAGGAAACTCACATTTCAGCTGTACTGTGCAAATCACCAATAAACATTACTTATAGGTGATCTTAAACATATAGCCTTACATAAAAGATGCATTTGGTGATACTAGAACAGCTGCACTAAAAAATCAGGTGTTGCTGCATATTCTTTTCTCTTTATTAAATAGTCACTGGTCTTGGAACTTGTACTATTAAAAATAGAGGCTTTCTAGCCTTTCTGCTATATGAAAGAAAGACAGAAAAATAACATGACTGCAATTGCTGTAAAAGAATTCAGTCTGAGGTTGTAAAACTGTATGCAGTAATGAGCACACAATACAATCTTTAATAAACGAGCTGTACTAACTAATGCTGTGTCATGGGACTTGCAACTCTGACCACCCAAATGTATTATAAAATTCCTTTTTTAAAAAAAATAATGATAGGATCTGAAAACAAATTTCTACTACACGGGGTACACTGGAAAGGGGTACACATAAGTGTGTGTATTGCTGTGATGACCCTGCATGCTGCAACAAAAACAGGAGGAGTAAACATATATGTCCCTGGCTCACACCCTCCAAATTACCTTGACTGCAGTCTATACAGCAAAATGAGCTCAGGCCATGAAGTGCCAAGGAGGCAGACATAAAAAGAACCATTGTATATCAGAAAATCAGGAGAGGAAGTCATGACTGTCTGACGTTTTACAAATTTATTGAAAAAATTTGATCTGACTTCTTCCAAAACTAATTAAAAACATTGAAATAGTTGGCTTGAAAACTGTACAAACACCATGTAAACATATAAAAACAGAACTGGTTTCCGATCTGGTCAAATTATTGTCCTTGTTCTGCTTCAAATATCGAGTTACTTGAAATTTGCTGTTGATTCTAAAAGAGAGAGAAAAATGTTTTATGGTTTCCTAGCATCATTCAGCCTGACCGTCAGCTGCTTGGCTCTCTCCTATAGCTCTTGTCCTCCTCCAGGTATTACGTAATGGGGGGAAGGGGTTTAGGGCATGTGTGGTTCTGAAATGTTATTACCCCTGAGGAGGTACAGGTATATAGCATAAATAGAGCTGGTGGCATCACATACACTGACTGAAATGTCAGGGCTTTTCTTAGTTTTAACTCCTCTATCTTCAACATGTTGATGTCACTGGTAGGCCGGCTAACAATGAGGTCTGTCCAGGGGGTTGTCCATCCCAGCCCAATAGAAAGGCTATATACCTCCTGCAGCTCTTTTCTCCATGCCCAGCTTTGCAACTTCTCTTAAAATCATCCTTCACCAGTCACCAAATAGATCTGCCCAGCATGCTCCTTACCCCTGTAGATGAGCATATCCATCCTGCCTACCTGTGCTGTTATACATCTCAGCTGTGAATTGACTTCAGGTCACCTAGGCTGAAGTTAGGGATTTATCCTTGCATGCCATTGGTGCAGTCTTGTTGTCTTTATGAGAGCTATCCTACAGGATACCATAGAATAACTGCCAGAATAAATTCCCTTATCAAACTGTGAGTCAGATCCAGAAGCGAACATTCAGATGGAAAATGTACTGGACACTGGTACCACTAAAACTGAATCAGAGTCTTTGTCTTTCTCTTTTTCCTCCACTAAAAAAAAGGGGAGGCAGTGAGCTAATAAACAATTTACAGGAAGCAAAAAAAAAAAAAAAAAAATCATAAAAGTCAGTGTTAGAAAATCATTCATTTTGTAGGAAATGTGGTAAGTATGAAGATCTTCAACAGGGATTAATCAAAACTGATAAACTCAACAAATGAGGTTTGGGACAAACCAATTTGTCCAGGACCCTCTTTTGGTGAATGGGGGGGGGGGTATTTTAGGAGGGAAGGGGTCGGTTTGGCATGGTTAAGTCAGGTAGTTGGGACTTTGGACAATAAGGGGTTAAGTGGTTTGTGGAGTAAAGGGGAAGTGATGTAGGTTAGGGAGGGACTTAGCTTATATATTTGGGAGGAGAGGAAGCGGTGTCACATTTAGGCATGAGTTGCTGAGCTGGTGAAGCTAACCCATGTCCAGAAGATGGAGGAGTATTATAAGAGTGTGGGGTGGTGCAGATTAGGAGAGAGAGAGAGCAGTGAGGATGGGGGATGGCTGTGTGAATGGAGAAGAGGGTTGGCAAGTGAGCAAGGGCTGCATTGGGTGTGAGTGGGGACAGCATGGCTGTGAGAGTTAAGATGTGAAATGTGCATGCCTCTCACTTGGAACATGGCTGTTTTTTTCCCTGTCTTACCTCTGGTTTCTCAAGGAGGTTGTAGCCGGTTTTGTTACTTGCTTCCCTGCCGTCTCCTGGTGGCCTTGTGGTGCGTTACTTTGACTGGTGGGGTGGATCTGTTCTGCTTGATTTCCATCTCTTTGGGTAGTTAGTTGTGTGCACTGCTTTTCTGAGTTGCCTGTGCCCTGTGCATGGCCGGTGACTTGATGGTTGGTCTGGTGGGCCATGGGTGTGTGGGCACGTTCGTGGTTGGTGGTCTTTGGGGGGGGGTTCTTGGCAATTTCCCAGGCGAATAATCATCCGACCGGGTGACAAAGGTTTTGCCGCATGTGCAGTGGAGACAGGAGCAGTTGGTAGAGGGGGTGTTCCACCACAGTGTGACAGGATAGCTCGGCTGTTTCTGTAAGCCTGTGAGCTCTTTGGAAGGGAACAGCTCTGTCAGAGTTGTGTGATTGCTTAGATCCCCTATATTAATATAAAAAAATTGCTTAACTACCCTATATTATTAAAAAAATGGGGGGAACATACAGGAATAAGGCAACACCATCACAGCGCCTTCGGGGGTTGGGGGCAGGTGGAGGGCTCCACTGGTGGGAGAGAACTTCACATAGTAGGAAAGGAAAAAAAAAAAAAAAAAATATATATATATATATATATATATAGAGAGAGAGAGGGAGAGAGAGAGTACATAAAGAGATGTATGTTTAGTCGATGCTGATCTGGGGTTGCAGTCCTTTGGCAAGCAGCTCATTTGGAATGGTGGTAGGTTGCTCTGACTGTAGTGCACAGGGTCTGTTACCTTTCTAACATGCTGGTTGAAGGACTTGGATGCAGGGATCATGTTGACTATGGGCCAAAGCTATTCAGTTATGTAAGGCAGACATTTCTGATGATGCTGAGTCATTAGGCAGAGGAGACTGGTGCACCTGGTTTCATTGGCCAGATGGATTGGGGGTAACGAGGAGGAGGAGGTCAAAGTGGGTGAACTTATGGCTGTAACTGCTGGCTAATAATATTTTTTTCTCTCTTTTTCTCCAGACGGCTAAGTTACATGGACTGCAGCAGCATTGAAAGGCCATAGTGGCAAAGATGGAAGATCTTTTACAAGAGGTGTCGACTGCAGATGTGGTGGCAGCAGAGCAGGTGCAGGAACGTGGTCAGAAAAGGTGGCGTTCCATGCCAAGAGCTACAGCGACGGCTCAGGGGAAGAGCCTACAAGTATTGAAGGAGGTGGTTACAGCTGGCCCATCAGTTCCAGGTGGGACTCCGGATGAAGGGTCAGGTAATGATCTTGCATCAACAGTTTTGGCAGATGGGGTAGACACTGAGGATGTGGGGGTAGTTGGGGAAGATGGGGAGCCCAGGGGGATGGATTTTGGTAGTGAATGGAATACTGTAGGGTGTGCAGTGGTGGAGGTTGCAGGGATTTCTGGGGCCAGAGGGGGGAAGAAATTAAGGAGGGTAGTGCAGGGTCAGTGGGTAGCACGGAATTGGGTTTCAAGCTAGGTTCTGATTTTGGCCTTTGCCCAGGTGACTGGTTAACCACACAGGCCTTGGGTCAGGGATCAGGTGCAGTCTTTTTGACACCGCACATTCCGTCTTCAGTTAAGGAAACAATTTGGAATGGGGAATATGTGGATGTATTCGAGTTAACTGATGCAGAAGGGGTACAGCGATTTGGTGAGGCTGAGTTGGCTAATAGTAAGGATTTGCTAGCAGCCTTGGTCGCATTGGGGAGGAAGAGGGTAGGTAGAATTCGCCCTAGAACCTGGGATAATTGGGTAGTCGGTTTTGTTTATTACATGGCAGTGCAGCTTGAAAAGGATGGGAGATTGGCTTTGCCCCTTTTGGGTTATTTTCTCCTGATTTGGGAGGCGCAGTGCTTACATGCAGGGAACGCCTGGTTATGGTATGACCAGAGGTTCCTGAAGCGGAAAGCAGTGGATCCTTTTCTTTGCTGGGAGGTGCAACATCCTGTCATCTGGTTGGCTACCATGATGGACAGTTATGGAGGGCTTAATAGAGGGGGGAAAAGGGGGAGAAAGGGTTGGTATGTATTGGACCTTTAATAGTGGAAGTTGTACGTGGGTAGGGTGCAAGTTCTTGCACTCTTGTTCAAGGTGTGGGGGGAAATATCCAGCCGTTCAATGTGGGCGCCGTGAGATCAATTCTATGAATGCGAACTTCATGTCAGGGGAGGGTGGCTTTCCCTCCATTCAGGGGTTTCAGGCAGTTAGAGGTAGAGTTAATTTTCGTGGATTACAGGGAGGTGTTGTTTTTTTTTTTTTTAGGGGGAGTAGGGGAAGGGTTGCCTTTCCCCATTAAGGTGAAGGTTTTATGATTGGATGCTCTGAGGTTTTCCTGACCTTGTGCTTAAGGATGAGATATTAGATGGGTTTCATCAAGGGTTCCCTGTTAAATCTAGGGTGGTTGGAGATGGGGTTGTTTGTAAGAATCTGCACTTAGTGCAGGGCAAGGAGGATATATTAGGGTGTTTGGTGAAGGAGTGTCAGGTGGGTCGGATATTGAGCCCGTTTGATAGTCTGCCTTTTGTTACTTTTAAGATTTCACCATTGGGGCTAGTACCAAAGAAAGAGGCGGGCGAGTTCAGGTTGATTCACCATTTGTCATATCTCAAGGGGAGCTCTGTTAACAATTTCATTGCAAGTGAGGATGCCAGGGTTAGCTATGCATTCTTAAATGATGCTGTCAGGGTAATTAGGGATTTTAACTCATTCACTCCAGAGCAGCTCAGAAAAAGCTGCCGGCTTAATTCCACCATAGGAACAACAGAGCAGCCTGAGCTCATTTTCAGAAAATCCATTTGTAATACTATACAGAAAACAAATGCTCATAACTCTTTAACTATAAGAGCTACACTAAAAGTGTAAACGCGAAAGTTGTTCAGCAGACACTGACCTTTCCAACAGTGCAAATGTTGATAGTGCATATCAAAGTCATAATGAAATATTTGGCAAGGAATGCTGATATTGTGCAATTTTTTTAATTTTTTGGAAAAGCAAAGCACAATATCTTGGTCTATGTACCATGCAGACCCATACAATTTGAATTTAATTTGTTAGTATGAATGTCAGCTTTAAAATGATACTTTAACCATAACTGTGTGACACTCCTTTCATGAGATATTCACAGAAATATGATTAGTATATTATTTCTCATAATTGATAAATAAACAAAGCATAATATCTCATCACCTGTAACAGAGCCTACATATCAGTGTAGAAGTTGTGCATCTGAATGTCAGCTTCAAAATGACGCATCATTTGTGTGATTACCATGCTCCCTCGCAAAGATATGGGCATAATAATGAGAAGTATTGTAAATGTAGAATTTTCATATTTGTACAAGACTAAACAAACTGTAATATCTGTACGTGTGTACAGTGCCTAGACATAGTTCTTTTACCATGTTGTAAGGAGTAACACTGTCTTCAAAATGATGCATTACTTCACACAATGTGGTGCTCCCTTGCAAAGTTATTTACCAAAATATGAAAAAAATCATAATTTCCATAACCTAAGTCAGAAACAAACTTTGATATCTGCCTATGAGTACAACATACAGGTACCATTCTTTTACCACGTTAGAACTATAAATAATCTTTTCAAAATGAGATATTACTTGGCACATTCAGATGCTCCCTTGCAAAGTTATTTACCAAAATATGAAAAATATCATAATTTACATAACCATAAGTCTCAAACAAACTTTGATTTCTGCACATGTGTCAAACATACTGGCACAATTCTTTTACCATATTAGAACCAGCAATACTGTCTTCAAAATGAGATATTACTTGGCACATTCAGATGCTCCCTTGCAAAGTTATTTACCAAAATATGAAAAAATATCATAATTTCCATAACCATAAGTCTCAAACAAACTTTGATTTCTGCACATGAGTACAACATACTGGCACAATTCGTTTACCATGTTAGAACTATAAATAATCTTTTCAAAATGAGGTATTACTTAGCACATTCATATGCTCCCTTGCAAAGTTATTTACCAAAATATGAAAAAATTATAATTTCCATAACCATAAGTCTCAAACAAACTTTGATATCTGCACATGTGTCAAACATACTGGCACAATTCTTTTATCATATTAGAACCAGCAATACTGTCTTCAAAATGAGATATTACTTGGCACATTCAGATGCTCCCTTGCAAAGTTATTTACCAAAATATGAAAAAATATCATAATTTCCATAACCATAAGGCTCAAACAAACTTTGATTTCTGCACATGTGTCAAACATACTGGCACAATTCTTTTACCATATTAGAACCAGCAATACTGTCTTCAAAATGAGATATTACTTGGCACATTCAGATGCTCCCTTGCAAAGTTATTTACCAAAATATGAAAAATATCATAATTTCCATAACCATAAGGCTCAAACAAACTTTGATTTCTGCACATGTGTCAAACATACTGGCACAATTCTTTTACCATATTAGAACCAGCAATACTGTCTTCAAAATGAGATATTACTTGGCACATTCAGATGCTCCCTTGCAAAGTTATTTACCAAAATATGAAAAAATATCATAATTTCCATAACAGTTATTTGCCAAGCTCAGAGAAATAAATTTTACATAACACATTTCATAATAGTGTTTTACTTACTATACTTACCAGTTGTGAATCAATATCCCACCATACTAAGAGATACATATGACCTCTTAGATACCATCAAGGACATCAAGTTAGATATGAGTAAGCAACATATATTCATTACTTTAGATGTCAAAAGTCTATTTACATCAATACCCAATACCGAAGGGATGGAAAGTATCAGACAGCTCTTGAGTAAAGAGACTTCATTTAGTAATGACAGGAATATCCTGATAAGTCAACTATTAGAACTCATTCTTTACAATAATGTGTTCCTGTTTGGGGACAGGTATTATTTACAGAAATGGGGGGTGGCCATGGGCACCCCCTCTGCTAATACCTACGCTAACTTGGTGGTCCTATGGTGGGAGAAGCAGTTCCTTTTTCCTCATGAGAATTTTAGATATATTAAATTGTACAGGCGTTTTGTGGATGATATCATTATCATATGGGAAGGGGATATATCAATTTTTGAAGGTTTCCTTAGGGATCTAGAAACCACCACCAGTTTCTTAAGATTCACCCTTGAGTCATCCACCACCCTAATCAACTTTTTAGATGCGACACCCAGTTTTACATCTGAAGGGGGTATTATTTCATCTTTGTATAGAAAACCTCTGTGGCGCAATTCACTACTGACCTTTGACAGCATGCACCCCAGGCATGTGTTTCAGGGAATAATCAAAAGCCAATTTTCAAGAATCATGAAACTTTGTAGTAGAGAAGCTGATATCATCAGAGAGGCTTCAATACTAGAAGATTTATTTGTAAACAGAGGTTATGATCCTGTAATGGTTGGATATATCAAATATAAAACTTTGGGAGATATATTACATATGGAGTCCCATGAACATAAACCAACAACTCAGGTGATCCGGAACTATAACAAGGTAAATTCTACCCACAGGAATTTGGTCAAATATGTAATCACTTATACCAGCGATATCAATAAGGTACAGCAGGTTGTTCGTGATAATTGGCACATATTGACCATAGATCCCATGACCAGCAGGTTTTTAGGTGAAAATCCAGTCTTTCTTTATAAGAATAGTAAGAACCTAAAAAGGATCCTTTGTGTGGATACACATACCACAATGGAAGGTCAGAAAGTGACTCCAGTCATTTCACATAAGCAAGGCACCTTTCCATGCTATGGCTGTAACAGATGTAAGTATATTACAAAGGAACAGTCCTTTGAACATCCAACCATGGATTACACATTTACACCACGTTTTTTTGCTAACTGCAACTCCAACAATGTCATATATCTTGCCACTTGCATTAAATGTGCAGCGTTCTATGTAGGCCTAACTAAAAGGAAACTACATGAACGCATTTATAATCACCTATATGACATCAGAAAGAGGGTGGAGACAAATGCACTAGCAAAACATGTTATTGAGTATCCGTTACATTCCTTTACCTTTAGGGTCTTGCAGATAGTGAATGACAACAACAGAGAAGGCAACAAGGAGAATAATTTGGCCACCACTGAACTACACTGGATCCTGAAACTGGGAGCTCACTTAGTACCAGGAATCAATAGTTCTGTATCTATGAAACCAGTGCTACTATCCCGTTAGCAGTCTTCATTATTAGTCCTCAGGTATCAATAGAGAGAATTGTATATATTTTGTTATTACTGGTCAGGAATTTATGCCCAGACCAGGTTCTATTAACATATATGTGGGTTGCATTCATACATTTATATCTTCATTCATATTTTGTTTTCATGTATTCACTTTTCATCCAGCTCTTTAGCTGTGTCTATTTGGACACTTGTGTCCTAGTAAAACATGCAGCATATATTACTGCATCTTTTATATTTTTTTGTTTCCTATTTTATCATCTCTGATCTCGATGTTTTGAGATCAGTTATACACAATATGGATTAGAATTCTTGTTTTATTTAGATGTAGTTATGACTGATGCCATTGTTTATTATGGCTTGCAATTGGTGACTACAAGGACCCTTGATTTAAGTCTTGATATGTAGATATGCTTTAGACCAATGATTGATTTTCTAGGTAATATTGGATGTTAGGCACTTATGATTAGATTGAGTGCTTAACCCTTGTCTAAGTTAGTATATAAGTCTGTCTATAGACTGAACATGATTCCTGTTTTTATTTATTATTTTTTATTTATCTATTCATTATGTACATTACATTTTTCATTATACATATTTTCATGCAAATGATATTTGAGTTTTGTGTGTATGAACAATGCCTGTTTAATGGTTTTGTGTTCATTGCGGAACGAAGTATAGCTTCCATCAGAATGGACGGGCCAATGTGACTGTCCCGATAATCACGTCCATTTATGTTTGGTTTTGCTGGCTATGGCTTTCTAGTATCAATATATATTTTTCTAGAATGCAGCCTTTGAACATTGTCTTTAGGTTGATATGAATGTAAGCCAAACACCGTTCCACGCAATGGATTTTAATACAAAATCAGTTTGTTTCATGAAAATAGTATGGTTCTATGCCTACACCATATATCCACGTGCTTGCCTATGCCTTCTATATCCACGTCTATTTAACGCGGATGTGTTTGTGGTGGAATAATCTCTTAGCATTTTATTCAATGCAAAAATATTTAGGCTTATGACTGCATGTATATGGTCCGATAAATAGTTCCGTATTTATTGGAGCAGTAACTGCAGTTTAAAACACAATGGACGGACGAATGTGATTGTTTTGATCACTATGCCCCCAATGTTCGGGTCTGTTGATCATGGTGTTTTAGTGTAAATATACCTTTCAGGAGTTTAGTTTTTTGAATACTACTCCAAGGCTGACATGATTACAAGCCTAAATTGTGTTCAATGATGTGGATTTTAAGATAATTAGTCTGTCTAGAAATACAGCATGGTCTCATATTTTGATTTTTATATTTATACCACAGGTTTACGTACCTACCTATGCTCTTCATATTGATGTTTTTAACGCTGATGTGCTTATAGTACAATAGTTGCTTAGCAACATGTATATGATTTGATTAATTTGCTAATTGGTTTGTCAATTGATGGATTCTCCCGCCTTTGGCATTATAAATAACTAAGCCTATGCATTAAATTAATGAAATCTGAAGAAGCGTGGTTTTAACCGCGTGAAAGCGCTTATTTTTGTTTGTTCATCAATAAAAGATTGCTCAATTCTATGACGGAGTAGCATCTTTTCATTTTATTGAAGGCATTGCATTCCTACGTGCAGTACATGGACAATTTTGGCTCTACAATTTGGTGGTTTCATTTGTTTTAGCTCTTCGAGCTACAGGAATTTCTAGCTGATTGGTCCTGGTGGTTGGTTCACTGCTTCTTTTTGATTACTGTGCTTCCGTTTTGGTGAGTGAACCATTGAACGAGTTTTACCGACTTCTTCTATTGCTTTTGTTTTACTTACTATACTGGTCCAGCTTGGTCATGGGTGTTTTCCATTCTTCTCACAATCATGCAGGGCTCTCCTCACGCCATTGTGGAGGTTGGTCAAGAAGAATGCAATGGCCTCCTCAGTTAGGTGAATGCCATCCCTTCTGAACCAGTGGACATCTTCCCTTCCTCATCTGAAATAAAGCATGGGTGGACACTGACAAGGGTGCACAGCCAGGGCACATGTAAAGAGAAAAAGCAGGGTAAGGACCGCTCCACTAATATGCCGAGGACAGGCATGGGGCTCCAGATGTTGGTTATCTGTAGTGTCCCATAGCTGTGCCGGCTGCCCACTCAGACTGCTGATACCACTATGGTCTCATGACCTCCTTCAGTGCCAGCAGTCTGCCTTACCTCTGCCTTTTCTCTTTACATGTGCCCATGCAGCAATGGACCTAAGGGATGAGGGACTGAAGTAACTCACTAATTGCTGTCCTGACCTACCGGAAGGGAGGGAGACTGAGGGGAGAGCTACATCAAGGCAACATGTCAGAAGACCAAGACTGACCCAGGCTGTGTCTTTTTGCATGTTTTGCAGTACATCACAGTGGCACACCCAAGCCCATGCTTACCGAGGACAGCAGCACTATGGGACTGTGCTGTAGAGTCTCCAGGTTCCCAAGTGCGATCCCGGTGGATCACAAGATCCATGCTGGCCGGGTATGCCCCCTGTGATGCACCCAGCAACACAATATTCGGCGATGGGACAGCGTAAGGTTTTTGGCTGCTCCCTTTCCAGTGACTCCCAGAACAGCAGAAGACAGTCTTACCTTATCTGAAATAAAGCATGGGTGGACACTGACAAGGGTGCACAGCCAGGGCACATGTAAAGAGAAAAAGCAGGGTAAGGACCGCGCCACTAATATGCCGAGGACAGGCATGGGGCTCCAGATGTTGGTTATCTGTAGTGTCCCATAGCTGTGCCGGCTGCCCACTCAGACTGCTGATACCACTATGGTCTCATGACCTCCTTCAGTGCCAGCAGTCTGCCTTACCTCTGCCTTTTCTCTTTACATGTGCCCATGCAGCAATGGACCTAAGGGATGAGGGACTGAAGTAACTCACTAATTGCTGTCCTGACCTACCGGAAGGGAGGGAGACTGAGGAGAGCTACATCAAGGCAACATGTCAAAAGACCAAGACTGACCCAGGCTGTGTCTTTTGCATGTTTTGCAGTACATCACAGTGGCACACCCAAGCCCATGCTTACCGAGGACAGCAGCACTATGGGACTGTGCTGTAGAGTCTCCAGGTTCCCAAGTGCGATCCCGGTGGATCACAAGATCCATGCTGGCCGGGTATGCCCCCTGTGATGCACCCAGCAACCTAAGAGTAGTTGGCAAAACAAAAGTGAAGAGGGACCTTCCTGGCATTGTTGCTGAAGGGCTTGGCTGCTAACTCACAAGGGGGCACAGAAAGAGCACATGTACACTGAAAATGCAGTTGAGGCACTTTGCTTTACCTCTGCCTCTTCCATTTACATGTGTCCTTTCTGCAATGGGCCGAAGGGAGGAGCTAATGTAAAAGCCTAGACTGACACAGGCTGTGTTTTTTTGCATGTGGCCTTTGCCTGAGGGAACCATTACATCAGTGGCACACTCAAGGCCCACAGCACTATGGGAGAGATTTATGGCCATGGTACTCTCCAAAGCATTCAACGCACAGGTTGACCTTGCAAGTTGGACATCCCCATGATGGCTCAGCACGTTTACCCTTGCTGGCACAGTTTTTGCATCTTGATTTATGCCATTTCACTGGAAAGTGAGAGCCATGCTCAAATCTGCTCACAGCCTCTGGGACAGTAATCTCAGTGCATCGTTTCCTCTTTGTGTAACTGGCAAGTAGATGCAAGCCTAGGTTCCTTCGAACTGTAACTGTGTTGCTGGAATAATACGTCCAGAACGTGATAGTTGCTGATGTCTGATACTTTCACGGAATATAATGAAAGCATTGACAATGGCCACATCCCATAAGAACCAGAACAAGTACAGCCACCATTTGCGGGCCTTTCTGGCACTGGGATACTGTGTCCTCAGCTGATCTGCTCTGTCCACCCCATTCATGTAACTGTTGTACATGTTTACAACTGGTGGACATGGCACTGATGTCTTTATTCCATCACGCTTTCTTCTGTATGTGCTGGAGACTGGCAAGGTTGGGTTACAGTTAGTTGACAGGAGGAATACTGGTTTGCTATCCTTCCATTCAGTAGCTAGCAGTGGTCCACTCTGCAATTGCTTGTAGTAGCCTCGAGCTGCTTTTCCAATGGCCTGTCTGTTGAATGTAAGAGGCCATCCTGACCTATTGGTGCGCATGGTTCCACAACAGTATAGATCATCTTTCAGCAATTGCTGTGCTAGTGGAACAGAGGTAAAGAAGTTATCAAAGTAAATGTGATGCTTCTTGCCAATCAGTCCCCTAGTTAAGTCAACTACAACTCTGTGTGCGAGCCCGACCTCTGTATTCTGCTCCGTTTTTCCAGTGTATACCTGGAATTCACGTACATACCCATTGGTTGAGTCTGCCAACACCCAAACCTTAATGCCATACCTCTCAGGCTTACCAGGCATAAACTGCCTAAATGTCAAGCGTCCACGGAAGCCAACCATGGCTTCGTCTACAGCCACCTCACGATGCACATTGTATCGTGTCCTACATGCATGAAGTACTGCATCCAGTATTGGCCGTGCGTGATGTAGCTTGTCATGACCCACAGCACCATGTGGTAGGCTCAGGCTGTTATCATTGCAGTGGAAGTACTGCTGAATTTTTTCAAACCTATCTCTGGTCATGTACTCTGCTATTGGGAAGCGACCATATACATGGTGCGTTTCCCAGTACTGCCTCAATTCAGGAACATGTACAATAGACATGTATATTCTGACACCTAGAAATGTGCGTATGTCTCCTGGGCACACAGGACTCCACCGTATCAACCTTGCCTGCTGCGGCCTGCCTCTGTGCAGCATAGTGATTGGTTTCATTAGCAATACAGGTGTATAGCTCCTCTGGGAACATCAAATTCAGGAAGTCCATCTCTGTGCTATCTGAGCCCAAGTGATCTATTGGTCCTACTGGCCCCACAAATTCCTCAATGTGTAAAGTTTGAAGATGTTTTCCCACGTGATTTTACGTGGTGGGCATGCTCGTGCCTGACTGGGTCGCAAGGAAGAGTTGGAAATGGGAAAGGCTGAAGGGTTGAGAGATGATGCTCTCTCAATGCCAGTAGCAACTGTACTGCTTGCAGTTGGTAGTGAACTGTTGACACAAGTTCCTGCTGAGGCACACCCATATCAGTCTCTGACAAGGAGCTACTTGGACTCATATCTAGAGGATTATCTCCATCAAAAGCACCAAACTGTGGACTACTTCCCACATCATGCACAGTCGAAGGCACATCCACACCCTTATCAGCACTTGCAGTGCCATGCACTGTGGAGGACTGCATAGCTGTGTCAGTCAGACCAGGTGCTTTCGTGAACACAGATAACGGCATGTCATCATCTGCGTCATACTCTGAATGCCCTTGGTGGCCATAGTGTGTGGCCAACTTGTGTGTGGGCACCTTCCTTAGGTGTGCAAGTGGCACATCATCCTCACTGTCTTGGTCACTGTCATAATTACTGGTCAGGTCTGCTTTGGCAACTGGTAGTGGTCTTTCAGGAATGGCGGGCACAGGAGCATCATCCTTATCACAGGCAATGGCCTTTTCACGCAGACGTGCGAGTGGAATGTCATCATCTGAGTCATAATCATCATCCTCACTCTGGTTGGCATTATGTGGTACATCAAGGTGCATACCATTGTCTGAACCACTGCTAGAACCATCACAGTCAGTTTCTTCACCCAACAGGTAAATGCTGCTTGCTTTCTCCTCAACAGATGGCATCTTTGGATGGTGGCTGTGTTGCTTTACACTTGAAATCACACCTGAAAAACAATGCAATACAACATTCAGATGTAATATACCTGCAGAGAGGCACGTGAAAATCTGCACTTCTACTTACTAGCATAGCTAAATACTCTTACACAGACATTAAATTAAGAAAAAAATAACAGATCAGTATAGCCTTTAGAAATTTAATTTAATTGAATCTAAAAAATGTTTGCACTACATGCATGTAAGCTTTACTTCTGATCTTCGTATCTAAACAAATGATAAATGTATTATAACCGCACTGTTCTGCTCACTCACATCAGCAACACTAGAAGTCACAATAGAAGTGACAATACTTTTAGGTGAGCTGGCTTTCTCTAAATTCAGGTAAAAAAATCTATTAAAAAAAGATGCCCTGGTAAGATACTAACCAGCAAAATCATTCAGTGTGTACAGCAAAGTCTCAAACAATCCCCAGTATCCCCTGAAAAGCAAGCCATCACAAAAGTCTAATTGGAATAATTGATGAACAGAATTTACAAGAAGACAAACTGAAACAGTCTCTAACTTAGTATTATGACCAATAAAGGCACTTTAAATTAATCTAATGCCAAACACCAAACATTATTACAATCATATAATGCCCAATACCATGCCCAAACTGAAAAAAAAATACAATTTCCATTATGTTAACTAAAAATATAAAGTAGACAATGAAGGCCATGTATAAAAGCAGTTCAAGATCCTATAACACCATATCACCAGTAATCAAATTATTAATGACCAATCTGGAAGTATTTATAAGCAAGCAAACAGTGATTACAACAGACCACTACAATGACCACCCTTAGTAGATAAAGGTACTCATCTCAAAAAATTAGCACATACCAAACAGTTGGTAATGGAGATCTAAACTTTGCTGTTGGCATCTGGTTGAGCCAGAAAATGGTGTACTGCTGGGTCACCAATCCACCCAGTCAATAGAGAAAATAGCATGCATTTACTTTACTTCAGCAACAAACTATAGATACGTTTCAGGGAAGACCCTAACTAGCCATACAAAGCACTGCAACTGCAAGTAAACCACCAACAGGTTATTACAGAACAAGCACAACAGATCACAGAAAGTTTGAAACCACTCCTATTCTACAAGATTACCAAAAGGTCTATTATGGGCATTTAAAATGAAAAGAAACACTAATGTCCTATACTGCATGCTCCCAACTGCTTCACTTATCAATCATTATAAAACATTAAAGATTCATAATACAAAACCAATGATAATAATGCAAGGCAGTCAATAATAATATATACTCAAATTATTCATAAAGTACACCACAAATCCTCTTATTCTAGCCACTTTCTCAAGAAAAACAGGAATTGAAGATGTAATGTCTACAATTTTCCTCCTAGACTGCTGATATTTCTTGAAATTTTATTCATGACATATGAAAGTAGTGTGGAGGGGGTGGGGGTGTATTGCAATCACTGCAAGTGGAGAAACAGCCAAATGTTAGTCGTGCATTCATCAATGTGATAACGACTTCTGCTTATGTGAATAACAGTGACAGCTGCTGACAGTTTTACCTGAAAAGTGACAATGACTCAGCTATATTGTAACTGCACTGTGCTAATGACTTGCAAAGTTATGCATGGTGCACTGTGCTAATGACTTGCAAAGTTATGCATGCCCAGACACAGGTGATAATTGTTGACATTCATTACATTACCTTCTGCAGGTGTTATGCAACAGTCACAATCTGTTATAAGGCCATAGTCAAATAGTACAACACTTACATATTGCTATATATTATCTGTTATAAGGCCATAGTCAAATAGTACAACACTTACATATGATGATGAATGATTGGGGTTCTGAACAAGCTAAACAAGATAGTCTCCTCTCTTCTCATCTTCCTATTTGTATTCATACTGTACTCAGTGTAATATTTTCAATCTTTTTATTGTTCTTTGGCCTCCGCTATAAACTCTCAAGTTTTGGAATTTGTACTCTACTGTTATTTTACCTATGCACTGTATGCTGTGCACAAATTTGACTTGTACTAGGTTTCTGTGACCCTACTTTCATATTTTCTAAATATAATAATTATTTGTATTATTTCCAGAGCTTTTCTCCTCCGGTGTCCACTGAAAATGGGCCCCTGGCTCAACTGGACTAACCTGGTTAACAAAATATATGTGACACAATCCCAGCAATAAAACCTCCAAGGTCCTCACCTCCAAATGCAAATAATGAAAGTAGAAAAAACAGGAATGAGGAACTCCACGATGGTGCAGCGAATAAAACACTTCTTTATTTGTAACAAAAGAACAGGAAAGATGAGCGCTTTCTCGTACACACTGTACGCTTCTTCAGATCTAAATCATATAAAATGTAGTAGCTCTTATATAGTACTTCCAATCAATCATTCAGTAATTAACATCCTAATTAATTGGGCAGAGTATGCAATTAAACATTCTAGGTGGTACTTAACATTCAGCAGAAGCCGAGAAATGTATTTCCTGTTGCTGCACACAGCAGCATCACATAAACTTTCATATACTAAAAACATTTCATTGTGTAAGATCATAATAGATCATTAATATCCCACATTACTCAGATTCACAGTTTGGCTCAAAAAAGAGAGTCAAAATTGTGTACCTAAAGTATATGAGACCCTAATCAACTTTAAAAACATCTAAAAAATCTAACCGCATTATATGCTTAAACAAAATATATGCATAAAATTAGGTAAAACGATTACCACAAATAACCATTTATGTATAGTAACACTGTAAGACTCCAAAAGTTCTACTTGTAAATGTCATATCGCCCACATCCGTTCACATATTGTGTTAAATAGTAAAACGGAATAACATTCAAAAAAACTGTGCATTATTTTTGACGTTAATAACATTGCTATAAACCTCAATCAGGCACAGCCCTTAAAGGAGGCGTCTGGTTAAACAAAAGCAGCCTGTCAGAAGAACCACAATATATAGACTCATTTAATGTTAGAGCCACTCGTAAGACAACTTGTTAAGCATGACCATAAATATAGATTGTAAATATATAAAGATCGACAGAATCAATTACCTTTCAACTTAGTTGGGTGCTTTTTATAAATGTGAACTTATTATATTATTTATTTATTTCATATGTCTATCCAAAGAAAATATATATATATATATCTATATAAACAACCAAAACATGTTAATAAAATAGAATCTAAAAAAGAAAAAATAATAATAAAATATTCTATTTCAAAACATATGAACAAATATATGTATTTGTATGTGTACATAGTTGCATCATACTAGCTATCTATGAAATAGGGTATATAGATCCTTTAAGTTTATAATTTGTTATTAATTATTTATTAAATTATTCATTACTTAATTAAATAATATATAACCATAAACAAAACCGATATGAATTTATCTAATAAACTATATTCAAATAATCCCAATGCTCAGTATCCGATACCTGAGAACATTGAATATCTTAGGTATTAAAAACTGATGTATTATAAAGTACATGGAAGTAAGTGTCTAAATGTCTAAATATAATGCATCTTGTTAGATGCCTAGAATGTCAGTATATAATATATGTAAAAAATATATATATATATAAATATTAATAACAAAGATCCTATTAATAATGCTTGAAACTAGTAATGGAAGTTCATATCTTATCATATAAGCATCACCTTGTACTTAGAAGGGCGTTAAAAATAGCGATGACATTATAACCAAGAGTTTGAAATACCACTATGAAAGTGGATTCAATAAAGGGGTCCCTAGAAAAAATGACCATCGGTTGAACTAGGTATAAAATTCCACTCAAGTATTTACACTTAGGAGTTTTCCAAAAGTCATTAGTATATAGGGGAGAACATTCTGTTATTTCAGACTTCTTTTCTTCAGGACTGATCTAAGACTAACGTATTGGTTAAGACCTGGAGCATGGTGCGCTTTAAATTTTAATATCCATTGTAGCTCTATACTTTCAAGATCATTAAAGATGTCACGTGGAGAAACAGCCAAATGTTAGTCGTGCATTCATCAATGTGATAACGACTTCTGCTTATGTGAATAACAGTGACAGCTGCTGACAGTTTTACCTGAAAAGTGACAATGACTCAGCGCTATATTGTAACTGCACTGTGCTAATGACTTGCAAAGTTATGCATGGTGCACTGTGCTAATGACTTGCAAAGTTATGCATGCCCAGACACAGGTGATAATTGTTGACATTCATTACATTACCTTCTGCAGGTGTTATGCAACAGTCACAATCTGTTATAAGGCCATAGTCAAATAGTACAACACTTACATATTGCTATATATTATCTGTTATAAGGCCATAGTCAAATAGTACAACACTTACATATGATGATGAATGATTGGGGTTCTGAACAAGCTAAACAAGATAGTCTCCTCTCTTCTCATCTTCCTATTTGTATTCATACTGTACTCAGTGTAATATTTTCAATCTTTTTATTGTTCTTTGGCCTCCGCTATAAACTCTCAAGTTTTGGAATTTGTACTCTACTGTTATTTTACCTATGCACTGTATGCTGTGCACAAATTTGACTTGTACTAGGTTTCTGTGACCCTACTTTCATATTTTCTAAATATAATAATTATTTGTATTATTTCCAGAGCTTTTCTCCTCCGGTGTCCACTGAAAATGGGCCCCTGGCTCAACTGGACTAACCTGGTTAACAAAATGTCAATAAAATTTTTTTTTTGTTTGTTTTTACGTCAGTCCCTGGACAATCACGTGTGTAAGTATAATCACCTACAATAACCTAAAATACCTGCAATACATTCAAATCTTCAACTACAAAATCAGCTGCCAATGGATTGCTCTATATTACCACAAAGTGGTTTTGGAGGATAGCTAGTTGATGAAGAATCTCACTCATGAAACTACTAATCACAAATAGAATACTACAAGCAGAAGTGATTGTCTGCTTATTTTACACTATTTACTCAATGGTGTATCCAATGTCTTATATGCTAGTATATTACACTATAAATACATTTCTGTGCTGTAATGTAACCGTATGAAATTGTCACACTAAATTTCTATGCTTCCCCAGTAACCCATCGAGTTGTTTGTATTGTGTATGCACAATCACCAAAAAGCAAAAACTATTTCGCCCAGCGGTCACTACAGCAGTCAGACCATGTATCCACAAGCACTTCCCTGAAATACAATGAATTATTTCCCTAAGTAACATTACTATGTCCTGGTATACACGCACCTCAATAAAATGTTTCCCCCGAAAAACAGTACAGTAACATTTCCTAGTATGTGACACCACCAGCATGAACATTTCACCCAAGCAACCCCTTCAGTAGAATGTTGAGGTATGCACAATCACCAAAATTATACACTTCCCCAAACGAAATGTGTGTAACATTTCCTAGTATGTACAAGCACCAAAATGAAGCATTCACCCAGTCAAGCCCTTCAATATAATGTATGCACAGACACCAGAATGAAAAATTTCCAAAAAACAACCATTCAGTAACATTTCCTGGTATGTACAAGCACAAACAGGAAAATAATCAGAAATAAACACCCAATGCGCAGTTGGGAAATTGCATCAGATTATCTGTTGAGTAGCCATTCCTTATATTCGGGGTACAGGAGAGAGAGAGAGAGATAGATAGAGAGAGAGAGAGAGAGATAGAGAAAGATAGAGAGAGAGAGAGAGAGAGAGAGAGAGAGAGAAAGAGAGAGAGAGAAATTGGGGACTTTGAGAAATCTGGTAATTACACAATGACAATAAATAGAGTGACATATTTTTACTTCAGAAAATGTATACTAATTCATATTCTCGTAATCTGTCAATGTCTCAGATTAATAGTGATAATATTTTAAAAGTGCCCTGGTTACTTCTGGACTTGTTCCTGATTCTGTTGAGATCTGTCTTTGATTAGTAAAGAGCCATGATAAAGTTTAAAACTGAAATGTAACTTATTATTTAGTGACTTCAGCCTCCAATGATTTGCCAGCATATACTACAAGTCTGAAACAGTAGGAAGAAGAATTATTTTACATCAAATTTACTAAAAAAATATAAATTAGTAATAAAAATAAATTCTAAACAATTTAACATATAGCCTATTCTCCAAACACTATAATGCCCTCCAGGGGGGTCTATATCACTTTGTCTAAAACTATTTATCAGATACCACTTCTTTGAACTTTATTTATTGAAACCTAATCCATCAAATGTTCATAAAATCGTCTAAGGCCAGCTTCAAGAGAAAAACAGCACAGGACACTAAGGATAATCACAAGGCTTTCTTTACTTATGTTAGGAACCTGGGTGGGAATTCCCAGATATGCTCAGAATTAGTCCAAAATGACAAAATATACACCGAACCCACAGATATTGCCAACATCCTAGCTGACAGGTTCAGCGCAAACTTCTCCCCCCCCCCTTCCCCACCAAAAGGGCAAATATTTATCCCAGCAGAGTCCTGCCCCCCTGACATCTCAGATGCTCAGGTAAGAGCCGCCTCTCTAAAAAAACACAGCATCAATGGGACCAGATGGTGTCCCGGCTGCATCCTACATGAACTCCAAGTCGAGCTAAACCCAAACATAAAACTACTGATCAATCTCAGACTTACAGTGGTGTACAGCAACAGTGGTCCTTCTCCACAAAGGTGGTGCCTCAACGGATCCTGGAAACTATCGCCCCATAAGCCTGACTAGCTTGGTCTGCATAGCTATGGAAAGGATCATCATGGTCCTCATAAATAGATATTGGGGACCTACAGACACTGGATCCTACCCAGTTCGGCTTTGTTAAGGGCAGATCCTGCCTCTTAAATCTGGTCGATTTCTTTGAAACAGTCACCAAGGCCATTGACGAGGGAAGGTGGTCCACACAGCCTACCTGGACCTTGCAAAAGTCCTGGGACCTCTCTTGTTCGGTATATATTTCTCGGAGGTACAGGCTAACATGGAAGGACTGTGGCTGACCAAGTTCGCAAATGACTGCAAACTGGATGCCATAATCGACTCTCCAGCTGACAAGCATCCTACAAAAGGGCCTCATAGAAACAGACAACTGTTGCCAGAGCCATGGCCTCAAGCTAAACGCCAAAAAGTGTATAGTCATCCCCTTTGGCAAAAGCAAAGTGCCCACAAATTACCACATAAGTGGTAATCCATTAAGTACGGAAGAAGCAATTAGGGACCTGGGTACCCAACTTAATAGCAATCTCTCATTTGACAACCACGTGGCCAAAGTGGTTAGAAAAACATTTTATATAGCCCACCTAATCATGAAGGGATTCACATCTAGATCAGGGGACGTCATCGTGCCTCTTTACTTATCCCTCATCAGGCCCATAATGGAGTACAATCCGCCTTTTGGGATGTACCTTACCAGACACTTGCAGCAATTGGAAAGACCCCAAAAGTACCTCACCAAGAGGATCAAAGGGCTGAAACAGATGCCATATGCTGCCCGGTTAAAGAAACTCCATCTCTACTCAGTGGCATACCGCCTGCTCAGAGGCGATCTGGGTGGCGAAGCCAAACACATTCTGGCCCTAGGGCAGATAGCCTAGTATGAACCTATGAACCTATAAAGTAGACCCATACATGTATGTATGTATGCATACATGTATTTATTTACCTTCATTTTTTACTGGGAAAGTCCAGCTAGGAAACAAATGCCTTTTCAGCAGAGGCCCAGTTGAAAAGCTCCACAAAACAATTTTATACTGTCATACATTAATAAAGAAAAATTCAGATCATTTAACAATACAAAGTATAAATGTCACTCAGGATAACAATTGTAAACTTCATCGTTTGAAAGAGATTTGGACTACTGTGGCAGAGCATTTGACGTATGATCTGTTAAACTCTTTGAAGGCCTTTCTAAGCTTTGAGTTTGATATAAAACATTGAAAATATATTGGTTGATCTCCCTGTGTCTGACATCCATGATACTGATAGGTATACAGTGCATTGTAGATACATTACCAGACATCTTGTCTTCCTTCAGTAATCCTATACCGAAGTAGAATTTTTTTTCAGAGAAATCCTACTTCCTAACTTGCTCAATATAGCATGGTATCCTCAATTTATATCATGCTATAATGGGTCATCAAAATGGGATATTTGGCACATTCAGATGCTCCCTTTGAAAATTATTTACCAAAATATGAAAAAAATTATAATTTACATAATCATAAGTACCAAACAAACTTTGATATCTGCATATGTGTCAAACATACAAGAACAATTATTTTACTATTTTGGAACCAGCAATACTTTCTTCAAAATGAGATATTACTTGGCACATGCAGATGCTCCCTTGCAAAGTTATTTACCAAAATATGAAAAAAAATCATAATTTCCATAACCTATGTCCCAAACAAACTTTGCTATCTGCCTATGAGTACAACATACAGGCCCCATTCGGGGATCTGGACAAAGCCATAAATAACGGGAGGATAAAGGCCCAAAGATAGGGACAATTTTAAACATTGCTTTTAAAATTGTAAAAGTTGATAGAACAGGTTTTGCCCTATTACAAAGGCTATGAAGTCTGAAACTCAAATGACTATCAACATTTTCTGACCTTAATCCTCATCAATTTGAAAAAAAATGGGCCAGAAAAACAAAATTTTATGACAAACAGAATACAAGGGAAAAATCTGGACAATTGAGAGCTATGTTCACAGGAAGATCAGTATGCCCAATAGAGAGAGACAAAAATACATGCACATTCTCTAGCCCCTCTCAACACCTTGCATCTTGGTGGACTACACTTTGAAGGTGCCATATTTTAGGTTACTACACTACTTGAAAATATCATTAAAATGCACACTTCTTTTTATCATACTACTGTGAATGCTACGGATGACTGAAAAAGCAAACTAAAAACTAGGTGCAAGTCTGTCTATGTACACACACAGAAACTTTCATAACTATAGAATAGACAATTAGCATACAGCTTGGTTAGAACATACGTGTCCCTTCCTGCCCCGGTAAACCGTCAAAGTTACATACTTAGGAGAATGCAGTAATGCTTTCATCTTGTACATAACTGTCAAGATACCATTCCACATGCACGGGTCTGCCGACTCTGCCTTGGATTATATAACAAAAAAATTGCTAAAACAGAAACGAGCATTGGCATATCAGTCAGTGAAAGCACTTACCAAGTGTGAATAAAGAGTCCGCTTTCAGTAGTTCGCTCGTTTCTGATTATATTTTACTTATCCCATTTCGCTAGGACTTTATGCATTTCTTCCAGGAAAAGACATTAGCTTTTTGGTATCCATACTACACAGTTCGCCTTGGTATATCAGTCAAGTATCAAAAAGCTGGCTCGGTGAAAGTAAAAAAATCTGAATGCGATTGGCTATTCCCACCCTCGCGCTAGTAACTACACAGACCCCTCCCACCAAACACAACCTGCCGTGGAAAGCCCGATAATATCTTGCAGATCGCACGCACCTACCACACTATAGCCAAAACAGCGGTGATTTTATCAAAACCTTTCTGCACCCCACAGCATGACAAGGACTGATCGGAGTACTGTTTGAGATCTATTTTAAAGCAGTTATTCCTATAGAGGCATAGCATAAGCTCCTATTACAAACCAACAATAAAGATCTGTACCCTCCAGGAAGTCCAAAAAAGCAAACCAAAACCACGAAGAGTTAACGCTCAGCAACACAGGACCCAGAAGTAAAATCAAAATGCAACATCTCCCCAGCGACCCCTTTCGCAGTTTGCCCTACTATGCACGAGCACCAGAATGCAACATCCATCAACAACCCTTTGAGCAGCCCTTCCAAGTATTCACGACAACCAACATGAAACAGTAGCCCCAGTGACTTCATTAGTAGAGCAGAGTATACACAAGCTGTAAAATCAAACATGACCCATGCAGTATAATGTGCACATACCAGTTCTCTCCAACCACACATTACCCAATTTTCTGAAAGGTATGAAATCTGAAACTCAAATGTCTGCCATTATTTTCTAACTTCAGTCTTTAATGATTTGCCACTAATTTGCCAGAAAACGCAATTTTATGAAAACGGACCAAAAGTGTAATGCAAAAATATAAAGTTGCCAGACAATACAGCTGGGAACCTGTCAAAGAAGGGACACCATTTTAATATGAGCACAGTTAACTTGAGCAGCTGACAAAATTAGAGAATCTACATGCATTAAAGTAATGTATAACTCTGATCATTATAACTCTGATCATTACAGTTATTTATAAAAGTAAACCCTCCAAGTTTTCTTCCAAAATTGCTATTTTGCAGAGATTATTGGGGGAGAGCAACATTTTGAGCCAAAATTGGGGCCAGTTGAGTGGTTTGGGTACTCCCAATTCTATAAAGCGATTTGCACATACCTCTCAACCTCTTAATGCAGGAAATCTGGACAAGGCCAAATATATTGGGGGAACATACAAACAGTACTAAAAATTGATCTTGTATAAACTTAAGACAGTTGATAGAATATCAGGTCTTGCTTTAGCATGCATTTTTCTGAAGATTATGACGTCTGAAACTTCGGTCATTATTTAGTGACTTCATGCCTAAATGATTTGCCAGAAAAGTTTTATTTTGCATTTTACAGCACAAACACCAGTAAATATCTGCTAAACAAAGCAATGCAGTCTCACAATGAAACTAGACTTACCATTAAAACTTCTCTGCCCTTAAAACTCACATTCATTGAAACAGCATAGAAACCCACATTCAAAGAAAATACATTTTGTCAGTGGTAGATAAAGATGAACTTTGGGATGTTTTCAAATCATAGCCCCCTTGCACATGAAACAGCAGACCTGTCACTAGTGGTGTTCCCCAGGGATCTGGCCTGGGACCCCTACAGTTTTGGCATCTACTTCTCAGAGGTCCAGGCAAAGACAAAAGGCCTGTAGCTGACCAACTCTGTGGACGAGTATAAGTTAGGTCCAGTCATTGACTGCCCAAATGATGTTAACATACTGCAAGAGGGTCTCTCAGCAACAAAATGACTGGTGCCAAAGTCGTGGTCTTAACAAACTCAAAAATATATCATACCATTCAGCAAAAAAAATGGCCCTACTGATTACCACATCTACGGCAACCCTCTAAGCACGCAACCTGTAGTGAGAGACCTGGGTACTCATGCTGGCAAAAATCTCACATTTGACCATCATGTAGTGGCAGTGGTCATGAAAACCTTTTACTTGGTTCATCTCATAAGTAAAGGGATTGCATCCAGAAAAAGGAGGTTATTACTTCTCTGTCCTCCACTCTCATTAGGCCAATAATTCAGTATAATGCCCTGTCTGGTATGTACCTCTTCAAACACCTGCACCAACTGGAAAGGCCACAGAAATACCTCACAAAGAGAATCCATGGCCTACAACACCTATCCTATGCAGACAGGCTCAAATCACTATCACTACTCGGTATCATACAGATTGATTAGAGGTGATCTGTGGCTTGCCTACAAGGCAATATCAGACCCTGCCCTGCTAGAGATGCTCCACATCAATAAGTCTAATCCCTTGTGCATTACCCGCCGATGCAGCATCAACACAACCTGCTGGAGAGACAGATTTGTCTGCCAGAGGCCGCCCTGTCTCTGGAATAAGCTTCCCATACTTGTCAAACAGAGTACCTCGCTTACCCTCTTCAAGTGCAACCTTGATGAGTGGATGGGAAACCACAAATATGTCCCAGGGGTTCCACCTGTGTCTCCCACTGACAGAGGCGACAGGTGCTGAATGAGATTTCTTTTGGGGATAAACTCTTGGCTAAGCTTATAAAGGCCCAGGGCTATTAGCCTAGCAACCTCCTATGATCCAGCACAGCGATACCAATCTAGACTCAGCAGGTCTGAATCTAGCTGATGGTATACAAGGCAATGAAAACACAATTTCAAAATGCGGCATAAAAGCAGTCACGAACAGCAAACATGAAGCAGTAATTCAGTTAAATGCAGTTTAAATGCAGTTAGCAAAGTGCAGTGCTGGCTTAAAATATTCTTAAGTTTTCAGTTTTTTTTCCCCCGGTGGACAGCTTGGCTTTCAATGCAGATGCACTCCAGACCCCTGGCTAATTTGGTTAGCTAGGAGCGAGTTTGCCTTAAAAACAGCATAGTGTGAAAAATTAAGTACTCCATTTTCTAATCTGCATGTACTATGATTTCTAAACCTCAAAGGCTGACAGGCATGTCTGGAGTATATCCAGATTTGTAGCCATACAACTACCCACAACTGTAAGAATCACAAATACCGAGGTCTTGCCTCAAAAACAGAAAACTAATTTTGCTTAATGTAACATGTTCTTTCAGCCATTCCATAAATTCTGACTTTCTGGACCCCAACTTTGAGACGAGTCATTTAATTCTAAAGAAAAAATATATTACCGATCAAATAACTACTGAATAAATTGATATTTAAATGTGTTATCACCAACAGAAATCGTCAATACACCTCAGACTAAATATCATACTTCTCACATGACTACACTATTATTAGTTTTTAAGTATACGCTTTTTACCAAAAATGCAACAAGAATGACTTTATTTGGCACAGTGATATCAAAACATTACACTCAAAACACAAACTGGTGTCCACAAAGCAAGAACCGAACGAATACTTTACTTAACGCAATTTATTTTCAACACAATAAAGGCGTTTTCGCTCATGCCAATGCAGAAGATTCATCAGAATGTAAGAAAAAGTTCGCCAACTTTTTAAATTTAAAATAACAGAGTGACGTGGCATAATATCACTTCCTGCAAATCACTCTCATTTAAAATATTAAAAGTGCGATAAAGTAAACAAAAGGGCATGTTTAACCCATCAAATAAAACATCACATAAATCGTGGTAAAAAATAATAACTACAGTATACCAGCTAGTCCGTTCCCAGAAGGGAGCACATATAACCCAACAATAACAGTTTACATTCACAAAAGGAACCGCATGAATGTACTACTTATGATCTTGTATTTTAAAATTCTGCTAAAATAAGAACCTAAGATATGACGTGCTTTGGCTCTCTACTTTAGGCCCTTAAAATGCTGCAGTAAACATATCGACTTGTTCCAATACTGTACGTCTAACAAGAAAAAAACAATTGCAAAATAATTCATTTCTTGGGAAACACAACCAGTTCCGATCACTCACCGTGTTCATTAGTGAAAACTCCGCACCACGAAAAGGGAAATTGCTCACTTCCAACTGGCTGGTACGTTATCTAACCCTTGCAAACCATGATAGCGTTATCAACAGAAACATAAGAAATGCTAGAATCTCAAGCCTTTTCAAGTTTAATATAACTGAAAGCACTTTGCTTGTTCTGCCCATGGCTGTGGATGGTCTAGCAACATCCAATGCTTCAATAAATATGCCATCCCAACAACATCGCAGCTCAATTGCAAACTTTTATTATAGACCACTATTGAGAACGATCGCTGAAAATTAAACACGTCCCCTATATCAACCGTGATCTCAGCGACCAACATCATAACAAACCACCAAAACCCTGAGTAACAGATCAAAATGTAAAAGACCTGGAAATTCTGCACTGCATCATAAACCCAAGTGTCTAAACTGTTCTTCTGATCCCTAACAACATACCTATGAAGCTCGCAAGCAACCAGTCTGCACAAAACAGAATGCAAAAGTGGACCAAAAGCACAACCAGCAACGCTCTCCAAATACGTCTACCTTTACAGACCCGACAAGACACTGGCTTTGCCTCATGAACTCTCTGTAGAGCATGAAGTCTCAAAGTCACCTGCATGTCTCCATGTCCAACACTGGCTTCAGTGACCTGCCACCGACCAGCCAAAAACCACACTCCAACTGACATAGCCAACACCAAGTCAAACCCCAACTCCCAAAGAGACCCCAACCATAGCTGCCCCCAACCAAATATACAAGCCGAATGAGGGAACCCATACATGCGGTTGGCCCCTTTCCCTTTTATTTATTTTTTTATTTTTTTATTTTACATTGCACTGTGCATGTGTAACCTCCTCCCTGTGGAATTCACCAAGCTGTTTTATTTAAAAAACACACACATGTAATAAATGTTAACATTAGATATTCTGCAAAAGTAGAGTGGCATCTGCCATGTCCCCACTGCTATTCCAGCCAAGAAAAGTCCACCAGCTTGTGAAATGGCCACCGCGGCTCCCTCCAGCCCACAAACCACCACTAAAAGAAGCCAAGACAGATTTTTTTTACTTTCTCATATTTATCTTACCAATATACTCACTGGCATGCTGATATACTCGCCTCACCACTCAGAACACACCAGGAAGCAGGACATACACGGCAGGTGAGAAAGGCAGCCCAATTTGCTCCACGACAATGCCCACCACTCATGAAAGCCCGGTACTGGTCCGCCCACACTTAAATGAAAAAGTATGTACGTAGGTTTTTTTTTTTTTTTTTAAAAGCTACCCCCTCTTCTAAACAAATTGTACTGAAATCAGTATGCCTCCCGACGTCCCTGATCCGGACCTCAACTTAGGACGAAAGGCACAAGCACGAAAAAAAAAAAAGGGTCCAACTGTAGACAGCATCTTGGAACAAAGAAAACACAGGAATCTTGGCGTTAAAAATAAACCGGTGGTATTACAGGAAGAAACATGTACAATACCTTACCAATTGGGTAGGGAACGGCAGGAAGAGAAGGTAGTTGCTGTGCTGAGCTGACCGGTAATTCGAAACTGGCTGAACGGGAACTCCTCGTAGTGTAAAGTAGAGGATCCAGTAGCAGGTAAAATCTCCAGTTCTTCGCAAAAAGAACGAAATACCTGCTGCTGGACCCGCTATTTATTAGGGGCAAACAAAAGAAGCTTGGTTATGGGGTGGAGGTGTTATGCAAGTGGTGGCTCGGAATGCAAGAATCCGATTGGCTGCCACCACTTGCTTAGCAAGAACTTTTCAAACGTTTTTTTTAAAAAATCTTCAATGTGACCTTAATGTTAAAACACACTGAATCGTAACTAGATATGATAAATTACATATTTAGTTACGATTTCAGAGTGTTTTACATTAAGTTGCAGTAAAAATTAGCAGTACATTTTCACTCGCTTGTGGAAGCACTCGGGGTGAATGGCTTGAAAACTGTATCTTCTCATGGCGCGCTCGGCCTTAAAGGCACAGGCGCCATGAGAAGGCACTCGGGGTGAATGAGTTAAGGAGCCTTGGTTAGTAAAAGTGGACATCAAGTCTGCCTGTCGTTTACTGCCAAGGAGGACTGGCCGTTACTGGGCATGGTAGTGGGTGACAAATTTTATTTTGACAAAGCTATGCCAATAGGTTGCTCAGTTGCATATGCAACATTTGAGAAATTTAGTACGATACTTCGATTCTCAGCTAGACTGTTTTCTGTTTGGAGACATGTGTGAATGGGCATACCTTTGTTGAAGGTTGTGCGTCAGAGTTGGCAACTCGACACGTAAAAATCTACTGCCAATCATTAGCAGACCGGAGTTCCGCTGTGGCGACCCCTAACCAGGAAAAGCCGAAAGACACAACAACAACAACTTCATTGGGTGTGGCAGCAAAGGGTTGGTATGCAGAAGGCTGTACATTACTTGGACAATTTCTTGCTAGTTGGGGAGGGATGAGTAGGTGCACAGGAAGGGCTGTTCGAATTTCTGAGCAAGTGTGAGGACCTAGGTGTCCCTTTGGCTCAACATAATTTGGAAGGTCCAGCAAGAACGTTATAATTCTGGGGATTACTGGTGGATACAGAACAACGATTGTTTTGCCTGCCTCTGGATAAGATAGACAGACTGAAGGCAACAATAAGGTCAGTTGTGGCTAAGGATAAGGTACAGATCCAGACAGTTATGGAGTTGTTAGGGTTTCTGAATATCGGGCGGTGTATCCAGGGCATAGTTTCTGTAGACTAGTGGCATTTTTGTTAAAAGGGGGCAAGAGTAAACACCACTGGGTTAGGGTGAATAAGTTGGTTCAGGAGGATTTGTTCCTGTAGTTGTGTTTTTTGGATCATTTCAATGGGGTTTCCTTTTGGCAGACAGACTGGGTGGGGCAAGAGGAACTCCAGTTATTCACGAATGCAGCAGGGGGTATTGGCATGGGGGCTTATTTTGGTGGACAGTAGTTTACAGTTAAATGGCCTCTGCATTGGAAGGAGGAATTGAAAAGAGAGGTTGTGTTTTTAGAGTTGATGCCAATTTGGGCAGCTTGGTAGTTTGGAAGGAATGTTTACAAGGGAAGCGGGTAATTTTCCATTCAGATAACATGGCAGTGACGCAGGTTTTGCAGAAGAAGACAGGCAGGTCAGAACTGCTATTGTTGATTTTACATAAGTTGGTTTTAAAGAGTTTGTAAATAAATGTTTCATTTACAGGACTGCATGTGCCGAGGGTGAGGAATGATATTGCTGACAGCTTGTCCCGATTTCAGTTTTCCAGGTTTCGGCTGTTGGAGCTAGGGGTGGAGGAAGTGCCGGTACTATTGCCAGAGGAGGTGTGGAACCTTGGGTTGAGGTAACCAGGAGGTTGGTGCGTCATTCTTGGGCAGTATCTACAAGGAAGGCTTACAGTAGGGCCCTTTGTGAATTTGATCAGTTTGTTTTACAATTGCAAGAAGCCGAAGGGGAGAGGTTTGAGGAGTTACTGCTTCGTTATTTAGCTCAAGCTTGGGGTTTAGTTAAAGCCTTACAAAGGGTTAGGGTGGAATTCGCTGCAATTAGCATATTCATGCGGGAATTTGTGTTACATGATTTACAAAGTCATGGATGGTAGGGCATAGGTTGAATGGATGGGGAAAAGTGGCTTGGGAGTGCAGAGATATGCAATGGCTGATGACGAGGGTGTTGTTGAAAGTTTTGTTGAAAGGTTTAGAATTACTGGAAGATAACTCCTTGAATTATGTCATGTGGGTTACATTGTGTGTATGGTTATATTTTGGTGCGTTTCGAGTGTCTGAATTGTTAGGATCATTACTTTGGATGGATGTAATGATAGGTTCTGGGTCGGTTATTATTGGGTTGCAGAAGACTAGGACAGATCAGTTGAGGAAAGGGGCAGTGGTAGTGGTCAAAGCAGATAGGAATGTTGGGCTTTGCCCAGTAAGGTGGGCTGTGGAATTAAGACGGATTCAGGTGGGGGCCTGTATGATTTGGTCTTCCGTTCAGGGGATAATAAGGGAGTGACAAGTGGTCAGCTCGTACATCTCATTAGCAGGGTTTTTCGTTGTACGGGTTTTCCAGCGGAGAGGTTTGCATCTCATTCCTTTCGCATTTGTAAGGCTTCAGACTTGGCTACGGATGGCAGTTCCACTGAGGTTATTAAAAGAGTGGGGAGGTGGTCTTCTAATGCATTTTTATCTTATATTAGATAGGTTTTGCTTTGTATATGTTATTCATTTTCTTTTCTTTTAGGAAAGCAGTATGTCATCCTGGGTCATTCTTATATCCACTGGGCAGAGAAGCGGGCAGCAGGTAGTGTGGATGGTAAAAACTTGAGTTTGTCTCAGTTAGGTTGGACAGTGACTTGCCATGGGGTTAGAGGGCTTAGATAGGATCAACTGATGCACGAGTTTGAACAAGTAAGGTTGAGAGCAGGTTATCCGCGAATATTAGTGGCGTACTTGGGAGGTAATGATCTGGGAATCCTTTCAAAGAAACGGTTGGTGGATATCATTTTACAGGATTTGTTGAAGTTGCAGACGTTGTACCCTGGTATGTGTATAGTGTGGTCGGAGTTAGTTCCACTTTTGACTTGGGGGAATGCGATTAGTTAGTGGGCTATTGACTGGGTTAAGAGGTTTGTTAACAAGAGATTGGCCAGGCAACTAGGGGTCTTAGGTATGTATACCATCGAGCATAGGGACTTCTCAGATAGTGATGTAATTTGGTTTCAATAAGATAGGGTGGATTTGAGTGATGTGTGTTTGGATTTGTTTAACATTCACTTGAAATTGTTTCTAGAGGGTATGGTGAAGGCTATGGGATAAGAGGGGGAATGGCCTGGTTCAGGCTGGTGGGTAAAGAAGAGGGACAGGACTGTCCTCTTCTGCTCCTCCTCTAGGTAAAAGTGGTCATGGCTTTGAGTTGGGGATCAAATGAGTTGCTGGACGCTGCTTGATAATAAATTAACTTATTTGGATGATGGTTAATTTGAAAGGGTGTGCAGGTACGCTGCCCGTTTAAGGTTTGGCAGGGTGAGTAGGTATGCTGCCCTGATGGATGATTGAATAGGGTGAGTGGGTACACTGCCCTGATGAATGACTCAGCCAGGGTGAGTAGGTATGCTGCCCTGAAATCATTCAAGGATTGTTAAGTTTACCGTTATTCGTTTTATGTTAATAAAGTTAATGATTAGGTTGTATTAATAAAGGTCGTCAACTGACTTTTGGTGTTGGTGTGAGTTATTTAAAAGAGGGACGGGACAAATGAACAATGTAAAACTATTGCTATTCAAAGCTGCCTTATTCAGTTCACTGCATAAAAACGTGATTATATATACTGAAAAGAGAACTTGAATGCCTTAATATAGCAGTGTGAAACTCTTGAAAAAGACGTCAATGCTGGAGTAAAGAGGATGTGCAGTCATCAAGTGGTTTAGAAGAACAGGAATAGAGAGACCCCGTTAATGAGAATTTTCATGCCTCCAAAAGTCAGGCACAAGAAAAAAAAGGGATAGGACTATGGCGCAGTGCAAGAATATTTCTAGTTCTGACAGTGATGACTATCAGACTGTAGCCATCAAATGAATAACAGATAACAAGTGCGCTTAATCTATAAAGCTGTTATGCAGGTTTCCTCACCTGCAAGGTAAGAGTCAGCTCAGTAGCAAAGAAGGATAACACTGTTCCCATGTCCACAGGTTAAAAGCTTCAGTTGTAGCTTTTGAAGATGAGGTGCTTCATAGATAAGGATTGCTTATACTATAACGAGTTTCTGTGAAAGGTAAGAATAATTAAAAGAGAACATATACGTTTTTAAAAAGAAAGCACAGAAAATATTATACTAGGAGAGAAGTTGGTCAGAAAACCTAGATAAATTTTGACTACCAGACCCCCTGAGAATTTTATCACTGGTTAATGGATGTACATTCTATGGCTGATGAGTTTTAATACAAAAAGCATGATGATTTATAAAATGCATATTTTCATAGCTAGGCTTTCTATGTTAACACACATTCTTATCTGTTATTTTTTTTTTTTATTCCGAGCTGTTATCATACTCAGAATTGCACAAAGCCAAACCCATTCCTGGCAAGCACTTAGCATAAATCAGACCTAGATAGGTGGTACAGCGGTAGCGTTGTTACCTCACAGAAAGAGGTTCTCCCGTTCGATTCTCGGCTGGGCTTGGGAGTGCCTTCTGTGTGGAGTCTGCATGTCCTCCCCGCGGTTGGGTAGCATTTGAAAGACATGCGTGCGTAAATGGGCGTGCCTTCGCTGAAGTTTGAGCATCGAGCTGGCACCTCTGCGTTTTGTAAAAATCTACTGCCAATCATTAGCGGACCGGAGTTCCGCTGTGGCGACCCCTTACCGGGAAAAGCCGAAAGACAAACAACAACATAGAATGACAGTCAATTAGAGGGTACACATGCATACACACACATACACACACACACACACACACACACACACACACACACACACACACACACACACACACACACACACACACACGTGTATGTGCAAATACATAGACACACACACACACACACACACACACACACACACACACACACACACACACACACACGTTATTGTCTTTGCTTTCTCTTCATTACTTTTAAAGCTCAAAAAATCCTTGATAAGTCTGAAATAGTTAGCCACAGACAAAGTCATCTGCAAATAAAGCTACTGGGGGGATGGTCTCTCCAAATATAACTCTGAATTGCAGCTTCTCTAACCTCACTGATGACTGTCTCAATATGAAGGGCAAATAGTGGGGGACAGGAGACAGCCTTGCTGTGTATCTCTATTTAATGTTAGTGAGTCAAACAACTAGCCCCCAGCTTTATTTCTGCAGAATTCCCACTATAAAGTTCTTCCAGCAGTCTTATCAAACTTGGTGGGAACCCAAAAGTCCAATGCACAAACCCTAAGTTCTGCCAGTAGTCTGCAGTGCTATCTCAGTATCCAATGATACCAGCATTAAGGGTTTACCCAACAGTTTTATGTCACACTGAACTAAGATAACTGCTGATATTCTCAGATGTTGATGACCAGTAAAACCACACTGGTCCTTATCTATGACTCTTGGTAAAACTTTTAACTTCTTAACCAGCAATGATGTAAATATTTTATAATCATGATTGAGGAAGGGTTAGCAAGATCTTTCACTTCTTTTGGGATCATACTCATCATTTGTCATCATCATCACACTAAAAATTGCGTTTTTCCATGACAACAGGATAGTGCTTCCCTTTAAAACACTATTAAACAGTTACTTCATCAAACTGGCTAGTAAGGTGTCTTCCATTTCCAGTCCTTTACAGGAATGCCACCATCACTTGAGACCTTTCTAGTCAACATCCAAGTGCTTATCTTTCTTTCGGTTGTAGAAGCCCCTGTATTTCTTCCATGTTCAACTGTGGTAATCTGACGTATGACTTAAATTCCTTCATCAAATCCACTCCTTTAAGAAAATCATCTTCTTTTTGGTATAACTGGATAGAAATGTTGGAAAATATCTAGCATTTTCTCAGGGATATTAATCAATTTTTCATTCTTGGACTTCTTAATTTTAATATTAGTTTTTCCACCATCTGTGTTCTAGCTCGTCCTCAGCAGAGTTATTATCAAAACATATTTGCGTCAGGATGACACACTGTCTTTTCCCTTTCGATTGTCTTGTTGTCAGTAGTTCTATAGCTTCTTTACATGTCTTCCTATTATATTCCCATATTTCAATCTATTTTAACTAAGTCTCCATTTAAGCTTTGCTTGTTTTTTAATGGTTTTCCACCTGACTGTGATTGCCACTTCCACCTGTATTGCCTCTAAGTTCATCCCCTCACCCAGAATGAACTCATCCATTCTTGAAACACTTTATTTTTGACGTGGGCAGGAAACCTCCATAGCACGTAAAGTCATCTATCTGAGGTCCATTTCACCATCAAGGACATATGACCATGGTCCAAAAGGAGTATTTGATGTGTCTTCATACCCTCTAGTAAATAGCCATGCTGTTTTTGAGATACACAGCCTACTGAGCACCTACTGAGCCAAGCCCAGCTCGCAAATGTTGTAGAGCAGAAAGTGGACTTATTCCTCCTTCCTTCCAAATCCCATGGATCCTTCAATTCAAATAACCCACAATATGTTTGCAGCTGTTTCCCATTCTTTGTCAATTTGAGACTTCATGACACCCGCTACACCCTTAGTGTTGCAAACCATATTCTGATCACTCCCCACCAGTAGAATTCCTTGATGACAACTCACTATTTCTCCCAAAATGTCCCTAATGTCTCTTTGGGTGATAAATGTATATATTTATTTATTTTATTTTTATTTTATTTTATTTGGAGTTTGTTTACCAGGATAGTCCATTGGGCCACAAGGAACACATTTTCAATGGAGTCCTGGGGAGAAAAACTCCACTAAGTACAAATATAAGAAATTTCAGAATTACAAGATTACAGAACAACAATCATTACAAATTTTACAAAACAGTTAATCAGACATTAGAGAAAGAGAATACATGGTAACAACAGTTACAATAAATTGGCATTTGATGGAGCAAATGCATGAAAAAAATCCATTATGTACAAATTAAGGTAGTAAAAAAAGAATGCAAGTTCCTTCAGGAGATTGTGGGCTAAAGAAGGCTATTAGCAGATATGTTAGGTAAAGAAAGAACTATAGTAGGATGGGAGCAACAGCATTCCCATTGTGAGATTAGGTGTGAGTGAAGTAAAGTTTTAAAGATACAGAGACTGTTAGTGGTACGGATAAGAGAATTCCAGTGATGTGCTAAGTAAAAGGATAAAGATGTTTGCCTGGAGGGAGGGCAGGTTTATGTAGCTCTATTAGATTTAGGAAGTTAGATTGAAGGCATCTGTTTGGACGATGCATTTGGAAGGTAAAAGCAAGGGAGGGACAGAGGCAGGGGCAAAAAATAAGTTTGTGTGCTTAGATAAGTTGAATATAGGTAAGATAATTGGGGAGTTCAAGCCAGTTCAGTTGGTGCAGGGAGATACAGTGATGGGTACTGGATCTGTGGCTAGTTGCAAATTTTGAGATTTTATAGTAACAGGACAAGAGTTTTGATTTGCAGGAGGATTGCAGATTGATAAGGATAGAGCCACCATACAGGAGGGAAGGGATGAGGCATGTATTAGCAAGAACGAGTCTGGTGGAGGGAGAGATGAAACGGTTGTGGTGATAAATCATGCAAAGTTTCTTGTGAGTTTTTTTTAAATATTTACATGAATATGGTTATCAAACTTTAGTTGGTCATCGATGAGGATTCCTAACAGTTTAGCAGTGGAGACTGTTTCAAGAGGAGTGTTATTTCAGCTGGTGATAGAGAAAAAGTTTTTGTCTAGGGTGATGCTTTTAGAGGGGGGGGGATATCATTAGTTTAATCTTGGTTGCATTTAGTGCTAGGTGGTTATCTAGCATCCATATTTCTGTACAGGAGAAGGCATCTTGGGTTAATTTTGTTAATGAAGAGGTGGAGGTTGCAGAACAGATTATTGTCACGTCATCTGCATATTGGATGAGGTTGGCATTAGGGCCGGCATGGTAAAAGTCATTAATGAAAATACTGAATAGAAGGGGGCCTAGAATTGAGCCTTAGGGCACACCTACGGGAGTGTTTAGGAATGGTGAAGTAGCTTTCTTCCACTTAACTGCTTGTTGCCTATTTGATAGGTAACTGGTGAACCAGTTACTAGAGGAGTGCAATAGATTTAGTTTAGAGAGCTTAGTAAGAAGAAGGTCATGAGAGATGGTGTCGAAGGCTTTAAAGAAATCTAGGAGGAGTGTGTATACAATATGACCAGAGTCACGGTCTTTGTTTATGGTTTCTAGGAAGGAGAGGAAAGTGGTGGTGGTGCTATGGCCGGGTCGGAATCCATGCTGGGTGGGAGTAAGAAGATTACTGTTTATTAGATAGGGTAAGAGTTGTAGGTGGATGCATTTTTCGAGAAGTTTTGAAATAGAGGATAAGATAGCGATGGGACAGAAGTTGGAGATTTCATTATTGTTACTGCCATTATGGAGTGGAATAATAAAAGCCTTTTTCCAGAGCTGGGGAACCTTGCATTCTGAAATTGATCGATTTATTAGAATGCAGATGGGGAAGGCAATGGCTTCTGCGGCTATCTTTAGGAAGTTGCAGAGTATTTCATCAGGTGCATTAGAGCAAGGTTTCAATTTTCGAAGAATGTTTTTATGGTGGAGATGGGGATGGGGTTCATGGAGAAGGGAGGAGGTTGGGGCTAGAGATACTGGAGGAGAAGGGGATGTGATGAGGTTGTTGTGGGGGAGCAAGGTTATCAGTGAAGGATGATGTTAGTTTGGATATGGAATCACTAAAGAATGAGTTGAATTGCATAGCTATATCTGAGTCAGAGGCATTTGGGTCAGGGCAAGGGTTTTCTTTTTTACCTGGGTCAAGAAGAGAGGAGATTCCATCCCAGAATTATTTAGGGTTATTCTTGTGATGGGCATGGAGAGTGGAAAAATAGGCTTTGCGGTCTGAGTTAATAAGTTTTTTTTTTACTTTGTTGCAAAGTGTTTTGTATTCATTAAGGGAGGTAATAGATTTTGTTTTATGGTAGCGTTTCCAAGCTTTATCATGGAGTCGCATGGTGGCTAGGGTATTTTTACTTAGCCAAGGGACGGAGTTACTTTTAGTGCATTTTGTTTTCCAGGGAGCGAAGGAGTCTAGCAGGATTAAGAAGGTTTTATTGAAGTAGGTAACAGCATTTTCCAGGGGTAGTGTTTTGAGTGGGTTCCAGTTAGTACTTTTTAGTGCATCAGAGAATGCATTGGGGTTAAAGTTTTTTAGGTACCGAGTAGAGCTGTAGGTGTGAGAAAGTTTTAGGAAGGTGGGCAGGTGATAGGCAAAACTGGGAAGGTGGTCACCTAGTGGATCTGGAAGGGTATCACTATTGGAGAAGTAGTGAGGATGGGAAACTAGGATCCAATCTAGGGTACTGCCAGAAATTAAGTCTTTGGAAGGTCTGGTTATGGAGTTAATAAGCTGAGTGAAGTTATAAAGATTTATATTTAGAGAGTTAGTAGGAGATTGAATTGTGTGCCAGTTAATGTTAATATCCCCCAAGATTATGGTTTCATTATTGATACTGATTGACAGCCAGGAGAGAATGTCCTCTAGGATTGGGACATTGTCTCCGGGAGGGATATAGAGGGTAGTAATACAGATAAATTTGTGTTTGTTTACTTGAAGAAGGGCTAGAATTAATTCAGCATTGCCAAATTTGGGCATAGGTTTGAAGTAAGGGGTCACTGAGAGGGATGAGAAGTAAAGAAGAGCTACACCACCTCCTTTTTTATGTATTCTATCATTTTTGATAACACAGTAGTTGGATGGGGTCACTTCTGAGTCTTTTATGGGTGGTTTAAGCCAGGTTTCTGAGATGGAAAGAATGTCAGTTTGTTATAGACAAGCCAGGAATGGAGGTTAGTGATTTTATTACATATCCTCTGAGCTATATATATATGAGATAGATAGATAGATAGATAGATAGATAGATAGATAGATAGATAGATAGATATACAGTGCCTGTTGTGACCTGTCTTTCTTTCCAATCACCTCTAATGACTACATAGTTGGTCTTTCTTATCTGGAAAACTTCATCAGCTAATATATGCGCTTCCTTGTTGATCAACAACAAAGTTTCCCTACTGTATGGCCCCATCAGTTCCAATGGAAAACCTGCCATGTGACCTTTTTGGAGAAAGTCGCAAGTTCTTATGTTCCTAGACTGATAGAATTGCCTCTTACAGGAGATCTACATCTACCTGCTGGTTTCTTAAATGGGCAAGGGCCCACTCTTTCTTTCTTGGATCTACTAGTCCATTCACATTCCAAGTTACTATTTGTAGTCTCTGCATTGTACAACCAGTTTATTAACATTCCTTATCCTTGTGCATGCTTTCTCCAGAATTGGGATTGTGACTAGTAGCAAATGTTTTACCAACGTACATTACCCTTTTCAAACATTTTTAGAGTTGGTACCCCATGTGTGAATCATAATAACTGTCACATTCTGTAAGTAAACTTATCCCAAAAAATTAGAGATCCCAACTCCCTCAAAAAATGCAGAAATTTTGAGCAGAAACAGAAACTGCAGCAATGTACAAACTTACAATGCATGCAAATACTGAAGAATGTTGTTGTTTTTCTTTCGGCTTTTCCCGGTTTGGGGTTGCCACAGCAGAACTCTGGTCCACTAATGACTGGCAGTCAATTTTTATGGTGCCGAGTTGCCAGCCCGACGCCCAACCTTCAACGAAGGCACGCCCATTCCCGCATGTCTTTCGAACGCCACTCGACCGCAGGGAGGACATGCAGACTCCACACAGAAGGCGCTCCAGCCGAGAATCGAACGGGAGAACCTCTTGCTGTGAGGCGACAATGCTACCGCTGCACCACCACAGCTCTACATGCAAATACTGAAGAATACTGAACAGAAAATAACACTTTGAGCAAACACTCCTTTTATGCAAATTAGTACTGGGATTATAGAAGTTTATATATCAGTAGGCAAAATAATGCTTCCATATATTTTTACACCCGCCCCAACCCCACCAGCACCACCACCACCACAGTTAATGTCATGGCTTCACACCTCTCTTACCTGGTTTCCTCATAATTACTGTACAGCTGCTCTCCCTGACAACAATACAGGCTCAATAATAAACATCTGATTTCACGACACAAACTACAAAATAATCCAAAATACTGCTACAGGTCTGGAAAGCAATGACATTCAGCCGAAAAGGGGTCTATATTATAACATTAAAATCTACAAAGATCAAATGTTATAATATCGAACCCTAAACACCGAAATCCGCAAACATCGAACAGTCAGAATAGCGATTTTTTTCCCAGGGAAAAAAAATCGCTATTCCGAGAAACATACACACAACACAAACACACACAAAAAACAGCAATCCACACACATACACTTAAAATCCTACACCTAAACCTAAACTAAACTTTACATACACTACTAGCTATCCACTTACCTTAACCTGACCCTAACCCTAAGGTCTGTCACTATCACACACTCACCTCACACGCGCCCTAACCCTAACTCACCTAACCCGCCCCCTAACCCTAACCTACACACAACCGCACACTTACCTGACCCGCTCCCTAACCCTAACTCACCTAACCCGCCCCCTAACCCTAACCTACACACAATCGCACACTTACCTGAACCCAACCCGTAACACTCCAACATATCGAACGCTGAAAACAGCAAAGCCACAGCAACGGCCCACCGAAAGAATTCGGTGTCCTGCACCTTCGCTGTTTTCAGAGTTCGACAAAACTGGTTTGATATTATAACATTCAAACTTTATAAAATTCGATGTTATAATATAGACCCGCCGAAAAGCTAGTCAGTCCTTCGATAAACTTTATTTCAATAAAAATAAGCGCTTTCATTCACTTAAACCATATGTGAACTTCTTCAGACCTGGACCTGTAGCAGTATTCAGGCTTAATAATAAGCTACTTTAAATGTTCAGCCTGAATTAATTTGGGAGTGCCAACTATGAGGTGTTTTGTTGGTTACTAAACCAGAAGGTGAATAGGTATTGGACTTCCTTAGCCCCCCCCCAAAAAAAATAGGAGATGTGCCCCTCAGCAATTTCATCCTATTTCCTCTAAACCCAGCCAACTAAACCAGTGTTCAAAGTACAATCTACTCCTGAACTCAGGAATCCTGTGGTATAAAACTACTCCAAATAACTTTGTAGGTTTGTGCTGATCCCAGGTTGATCCTTCCAGTAAAACAGCCCTATAGCAGGTTAAACTGAACTAAGCATTACATTACTAAAATGAAACACCATGCCAGCTCAAATGTCCATGGAGAGTATTCTATTTACAAGTTAGCTGTAAAGACTATAACATACAAGCACTTTTGCAACAAAAACAATAAAATACATAACAGTTCACACCAAAGGTTGGCTAACATAAATACCAGAGGTCTTATGTTCTTTGACGAAGAAGTAAGCCCTGTCTTCCCAGAGAAACATTCAGATCCTGACACAACAGTGTCTTATACTAAGCATTTTACCTTTGTAAAGAGGAAAATGGAGGTTAACTGGCCCATGGGTCCTTGCTTTACAAAATTCAGGCACAGGAAAAAAAGATATGTGAGCATTAATCAAATTAGGTGCATAACTGTGTGATGTGCTTACCTTATGAATGCTGCCTCATCAGTGGACTGTGTTACAAGATGGTAAAGAGACAAAGGCACAGCTGAGCATTTGGTGAAAATGTTAAAATTGGTAAAAGCTGTACAGAATCATGAAGAAGGCTTAAATAATTTAGGAATCTCTGTTTTAACACTCCAATATGCCAAAAAATGGTCAACATCCTGTGCAGGTAGTAAAAGGCCTAAATTGTCACTTGTATTCAGACCTGAATATCCCTTTATGCTTGAGAGTGTGATAAATCTTATTAACATTTTTGGTAACAAATGTGGAGAACTGGTTTTCAGTGTGACTAGAAGAACTGAAGGCAAGATTAGCCATACTTCAGATATGCCAAATGGAGACTGAAGTCACCATAATAATTCAGGTAATGTAATAGAATTAATTGTGATGTTGAATATAAAGAAGACCACTAAATGCAGATCAAACTGCATCAGTGATCTTTACCAAGCATCTGGAGACATTAAGGTTAAAATTATATTCCACACCCTGTTTGGATACAGATTAATCCATACCTTGGTAGCTAGCCCACCAGCAGAGCTTCTTTCTATGATTTAGAACTACCTAAAATATCAAGCAAAGCAATGAAATGGTTGGATGTAGAAATCATGCCACTGTCAAGTGATTTCATGCTGTAAAAAGAAATCTGTTTCACTGACAAAAAGGAAGTATAGTCATGTGACATTAATAATAGTTACCTTGATCTATCTCAGGTGGTAAGTGTACTAGAACACCCAAAAACTGTGCTTATTTTATTTAAAATATTTCTGAAATGATTAGGGAGAAGATGGAATTCAGTAACGATAAATGTTAAGTTGTCTATCTTGCCTTCATTTTTGCTGGTTGGGTTCGGAGCCGATCCTCGGTTCCGACTCAGCCATTTACTAAAGCTCGAGAGCTATTTACTGGCTCAAAGCCTCCCCATATCCCACAATGCTTGGCGCTATATACCCAGATCTCGTTTGCCGCTTCAGCAACGAGGTTGCGAGTTTACTGGCTCAGGTCGTATTATTCTTTTTTTGTAATTTTAGCTTAATATTTACCTTGTATTTTTAGTTCATTTAGATAGTCTTTCCCTCTTAGTGTAGTTAGACTGTGTATCCCCTAATTTATCCCACCTAGGAAACTCGTTTTTTGTTAGAGAGTTTTCTCCCCCCCTTGTTTCGTCTCTTTAGCGGCTAACCCCTCCCCTTTTGTTTTTTATAGGAGTAGTGTTTAGCCTTATAGTATTTGTATTTTTTATTAAGAATAGTTGTTGTTGTTAAAGTGTGGTAATACTTTTTTTGTAATTATTATTGTTAGCTTAACTAGTGCGGGTGTGTGAGTTTTGTGCTGTGTGCCTTGTTTAAGCACTAGTTTACATTTTTCTCTCTTTAGTATCCCCTTGCACTATGTCTAAGGATACTAAAGTTTCAGGTTTCAAGAAGTGTGACTCGTGCTGTCAGAAGATGTCTCTGACAGACGGTCACACTTCTTGTGTGTATTGCTTGGGTTCCCTACACCTGCAGGACTCCTGCTCGGTCTGTCACGCCTTCAGCCCGAGAGTCCTGCAGGAGCGTAGGAACAAGCTCATTTTGAGAGGCTTACTTAAGCCTGAGGGATCCCCGGTGAAGCCTCAGTCGGGGAAATCCTCAAAGCCCGCCAAACCGTCGGCTCCCAGTTGGGAACCGTCGCCAGGCGGAGCATCTTCCTCCTCTTTGGTTCCGGCTGGAGCCGACACCTCTAGGCCTCAATCGGCTCCGACTTTAGTGTCGGAACCATCTTTGGGTCGAAAACGTTCAAGGTCCCCTTCCCTTGAATCGGTTCGTTCAGCTCCGAGGTCACCATTGCTTCAGTCTGAACGAAGCCATAGGTCCCAATCCTCTCGGTCCTCCAGACTATCTGATCATGACTTGGAGAGGGTGGTCAGTAGACTCCTTAAATCGCAGGCCCTGGCCCAAATGCTAACCAACCCTTCTCAACAGACTGTGGCTGTCCCGGTGTCTTCAGCAATTCCTCCTCCAACTCCCCCTTTGTGTTCGGAGCCAGAGCTGGTTGGGGCTCGAATCTTGGAAACGTCAGAGCCGATACCACACTTTTCGGCTCCTTCGTTGGCTCCGATCTCTTCATTGGTTCCGTCCTTGGAGGGATCTGGGCGCCGGGAATCCCTCGTCGGCTGCGAGGGGGTGAGTGGCATCGGACCCTTGTCTGACCCTGTTCTCCCTCTCGGAGCTTCGGCGCAGGTGAGCTTGGCCCCGACATCGGCCTCGGAGCCATCCCTCTCAGTGCCGGCAGGGATTCATGTCTCTTCGGAGCGGGGACCTTCTGCTCTGTCTGATAGGGGCGCCTTTGAGGCCATGAGGAGCGTGATGACTCCTGAGTCGGCTCCTCGATCGGCCCCTTCGGCTCCTCCCCCCATGGTGCCTGCATCGGTCTCTGTCCACCCTCCTGACCCCAAGCGTGGAAAACAGACGCTCCAGGTCGCCCCATTGGGCGTATCTTCCTCTTCCGAGACCTCCCCTGATCTTTCAGAGGAGCCCCCTCGGAAGAAAAAATGTAAGAGGAAACATGTTGAATCCGCTGAGACAGTCACGTCTGATACCGACTTGGAGGATTCAGAAGAGTCCCCTAGATCCTCCTCTGAGGATGTCTCTTTTTCAGACATCCTAGAGATCCTTAAGCAGAGGGGGAACTGGACTGCCCTTAACCATTCTGAGGACGAGTCGGTATACCTGGACGCGTTTGGTTCTTGCCCTTCCACCTCCTGGGTGTCTCCACCCTTCGACCCGCTCATGGAAGTAGTGGCTCGAAGGGCGTGGTCAGCCCCGGACACAGTGGAACCAACTCCCCGTAGGCCCACTAAGTTCATTACAGCACCATACAACAAACAATTTTTGGCAAAAGGTGTCCCCGTTGATGCCATGGTGGTGGCAGCAGCAACGAAGAAGGAGTTGGCTGACCCTTCGATGCCTGTCCATCCACCTAATAAAGAGTCTAGGACAATGGACAGGTACGGGAAGCGGATGTTTTCCTCAGCGACCTTTTCCATGCGGTCGCTGAATTATCTATGCCACTTCACCCGCCTTCAAAGGGATCTTCTCAAAAAGCTGGGTGATACCCTTCAGGATCCATCAGCTGTGGGGGCTCAAGACAAGATAAACTTCCAGCTGGCGACCCTTAACTCAATCGTCAACTCCTCCATGCGGCTCATTTCTTATGCAGCCGATGGAGCGAGTAGGGCCGCAGGTACAGGCGTGGCTTTGAGAAGACATGCCTGGATGTGGTTATGTAACTTTGCTGACCCCTTTAAGGCATCCTTCACCAATACCCTCTTCGATGGTTCGGCTCTGTTTGGACCACAGGTGAAGGATACCCTTACCAGGTGTGAGCAGGAAGGCAAGACTGTCTCTGCCGTGGGAGTCCGTTTTTCTACTCCCTCTAGACCATACCCTAAAGGTCAGAAGAGTGGGAAAATGTGGTTTCGGAAACCCCAGGGAGTCGTGCCTGACACACGTGGGGAGTTTCTTTCCAGGAGCAGAGGAGGGAACAATAACAGACGCCGCCCGAGGGGCAGAGGGGGTCTGCAAAATCAGGGTAGCAGGGAATCTTTCTCTGACAAGCCCTTTCAGCACCCCTGAAGGGCTGCCCGACTGTCCACCTTCGGAGGCAGTCGGGGGAAGATTGTCACTGTACCCAGAAGCCTGGCAACTCCTCCACAAGACAAATGGGTACAGTCCATCATATCCGAGGGTTACAAAATCCCCTTTGTCCACACCCCTGTTCAAACAATCAAATCCCTTCCAGATGTTCCACCCGGACTAAGGGAACAAGCAGTTCTAGAAATTTCAAAACTGCTAAAAAAAAGGGCCATCCAGCCAGTCCCAGCAGACCAGCAAGGATCCGGAATTTACTCCAAGTTCTTTTTGGTACCGAAAAAGACAGGGGACTGGAGACCCATTTTGGATCTCAGCAGGTTAAACAAATCTGTTCAAAGAACGAAGGTCCGGATGGTCACGATTCAGTCCATTCTACCCTTTTTGGGTCAGGACAATTGGATGTGCTCCATAGACCTTCAAGATGCGTACTACCATATCAAAATGGACAGGCGCTCCAGAAGGTTTCTCCGCTTCCGGCTGGGAGCCAGTCACTATCAATTCAGAGCCCTGCCCTTTGGTCTCACCACAGCCCCCAGGGTGTTCACCAAATGCATGGCAGTGGTTACGGCTCACTTGAGACGGTGAGGATTCCAGGTGTTTCCATATCTAGACGACTGGCTCCTTACTGCTTCCACCAGGCATCAGCTACTACGAGCCAGGGATTATACCATCCAAACTTGTTTCGAGCTAGGTATCTCAATAAATTTTGAAAAATCTGCATTGTCACCTTGTCAGTCTATAACCTTTATAGGCGCAAGATTAAATACAAGAGAACTGTCCGCAAAACTTCCTCTAGACAGAGTGTCAGACATTCGCCAGCATGTGCAGGTCTTACTGCAGTGCAAGAGGATTCAGGCCAAATTTGTACTAAAAATGTTGGGTCTCATGACAGCAACAATCATACCAGTTCCCCTGGCTCGTTTCCACATGCGGATTCTTCAGTGGATGCTTTTTACCCAATGGTCCTTTCAGCAACTGCCGATGTCTCACAAGATAATAATCACTCAATCATGCAAAGACCAACTGGCTTGTTGGATGGTCTCCCCTCTATTACTCCAGGGCAGACCGTTTGTTCTTCCTCCTCCTGTTGCCACAGTGACCACGGATGCATCCCTGATCGGGTGGGGGGGGTGAGGCATTTTCAGGGCAGGACTGTCCAAGGCACTTGGCAACCTCTAGAGTACCACCTGCACATAAACGTCTTGGAGATGAGAGCAGTGCTTTTAGCGTTGCAAGCTCTTCAGGACTCTCTACCTGCCGGGACCATTGCAATTCAAACAGACAATATGTCTGTAGTGTGGTACATCAACAAGCAGGGTGGAACCAAGTCCTATCCCTTATGTCGAGAAGCACTCAGACTCTGGCAGTGGGCGATCTCCTCTCAACGGTTTCTGATAGCAACACACATCCCTGGAAAGTCCAACGTCATAGCGGACAGGCTAAGCAGAGCTATTCTCATGCCTCACGAGTGGTCTCTCAATCAGTCAGTAGCGGACAAAATTTTCCGCAGATGGGGTCAACCTTGCTGCGACCTTTTCGCAACTCCTCTCAACAGCAAGTGCGACGATTTCTTCACTCTCTTCCCCCTTCCCGACCACTCCCCCAGAGATGCTCTAGTCCACGATTGGCCCCGGGGTCTTCTGTATGCATTCCCACCTTTTCCCCTAATTCCCAAACTAATTCAGAAGGCGACCGCTTTGGGATCCAGGATGATCCTCATTGCCCCTTACTGGCCTCGACAAATTTGGTTCCCTTTCCTGCATCGTCACCTGCTGGAGCAGCCTTGGAATCTGGACCCAGTGCCAGACCTATTGGTCCATGAGTCGGGCGGGCTGCACCGATCCTTTCAGTCTCTCAACCTCACGGCTTAGTTGCTCCACTTCCAACCTTAGCCAGGCTTCCATATATTACTCAGCCGGTACGTGAAATTATCCTTTCTTCACACAAATCTACCACCAGGAAGACTTATGCTAGTAAGTGGAAATGTTTCTCCTTCTGGGCAGAGGCTAGGAATATAGATCCCTTTTCAGCCCCTGTCCACCACGTTCTAGATTTTTTAGCAGAACTTTTTCAAGCTGGCTCCTCGTCTGCCACCATTAGGGTCCAGTTAGCTGCTATTGCAAATTTCCACGCTGGCCTATCAGAAACCAGCATCATGTCCCACAAACTTTGCAAGGCCTTTCTTAAAGGGACTTTTTTGCTTAGGTCCTCGGTCAGAGATCCCCCGCCTCCGTGGGATTTAAACTTGATATTAGATGTTTCTTGATTCTTCCCCCTTTTGAGCCTGTTCACATATTCATTTTAAGACAGCTATTTTCAGACGTTGACTAAGGGTAGCATCTGTCTGTATTTGTTTACACTCACACTGTCTGAAGAGACATCTGTGGGAATCAAACCCAAGACTACACCTGACTGTGGAAGCAAAAAGGATGGAAGAAAAATTGTGCTTTAAGTCACCCAACAGAATAATATTATGTTCTGCTAAGTTCAGATCTTCATTAAGACAAGACCAGTTTATTTTATATAGGGAAGCAAACGAACAGCTGAGCCAGGCATTACAGACCTGCAGGCTCTTTACTGCATCGCTATCCCAAACCAAACTTGATAGCTTTAACCTTTGACAGAGGTGAGAAATTGTAACTACCAAATTTTTTAGCCTTACACAGATTTAAGAAATGGCAACTACTGCCAACTGGAGTAGAGGTCTGAATCCAGCTAGGATTCTCAGCTACTTCTAAGATGTGAAACAAAATATAATCACTGGAATGCATGATGGACAGGACAACACTTTCTAACATATCACTATATGCTGACAAGAGTTACACAGTAGAGGTAAGGGATGAACAGTGAATCATGATATCCTCCACTCTTGATTCAAACTGAGGAATCAACAAACGGTTACCTGACACCAAACGAATGGCAAGAAAAATAGTTACAGAGCCACAGAAAAGATACAGAACACAGTCTATGACTTCATCTTAAGTAGATATTGTAATTAACTGGAATGAAAGTTTTCAAATAAAGAAAGCTAGATCTTATTTGTATACAATCCAAGCCTCTGAACACATTATCTGTGAATTTACGAAAATGTTATGAATTATATGCCCAAGCATAAAGTCCTGTTAGGTGTCAAGCAGAAACCTGCAGGTTACAAAGATTCCATAAAATGGGCTTTGACAAACTATTATAAAATTTTGGCTAAAACAGGAAGAAGTGAGCCAACCCTGTATGTAAAGTTCATCAGAATCATTGATGAGTGACGGTAGGATAACTGCATCTTTCCATATGTTGACGTTGTGCTCACCCTTGTCTCTCATGGCATCATCCATTTTAATTGCTAAAATGCTTGCAAGTTTAAGGAATTCAGTCAGGAACCTTCACCAGATATGAACTTTAAAATAAAGCCACTGCAAGATGAAAAAGATTCCCTGTCATAACAGCCCAACTATTCAACAGCAAAAAAGTAAAGGCTAATGTTTGTTTGTGTCTTTTCGGCTTTTCCCGTTTAGGGGTCGCCACAGCAGAACTCCGGTCCGCTAATGATTGGTATTTGATTTTTATGTGCCGAGTTACCAGCCCTGACGCACAACCTTCAACGAAGGTACGCCCATTCACGCATGTCTCCATGCAGAAGACGCTCTAGCTGAGAATCGAACCGGACAGCGTCTTACTGCGAGGCGACAACGCTACCGCAGGACCACCACCACGGTGCAAAAAAGTAAAGGTTAATGTTTTAGCAAATATCCTCTTCAAAACAATTCAGAACAGATTTGAGGCATAATCACTTTTCTTCAAAAACACTGACTGCAGCTCTTGGCCTTAGTACTTAGGATCTCACTGTTTTAAATAAACCATGCCCACTGATGTAGCCTGTAATAACCTCAAGCAGAAAATAGGTTTCACTGTTCAAGTCTATTTTGCTCCTTTTTATGTTGACTTATCTAAGTATTTTTTTTTGTAAGAAAACATTACATAAATGCAGTGGTTAACCACAGTACTTCATTCTACAGACTTCTTTCTGTGGACAACAATCTTAGAATAACTCCCTACAGGTTTTATTACAGTTACTCATGATTTCATCATACACATACATAAGTGCCTAATGTGTTTTTATTCAGTCTTCACTGTTATTTTACTCCTCATGGCTATGCCACTGTTCAAAAGTGCTTCTCTTTTTCATTATTTATGGAACATTCTGTACTAATGCATAGAACCATTAAAAATGAATCATGTGACTAAAAGAAACTTCTGAACTGATGATGAATGCATAAAGCTGAAAAAAGGTGCATCACATGCAGGGCAGTGCAACTGGATTTTAATGATTGTTCGTGTTTATTGATAAGCTACACACACAAATACATTTCATCTTATAAAGTCTACACTCGTAGAATCTCTATGGCTCCATTTTTAAGATCTCTTACTGGCTAGTACTGCTTCATATGGCCTTGAGAGCAAACATTGGCTCACTTTCACCTCACAGTCCTGTAATTTATAAAAACCTGCCAGGAACAATCCTGTAGTCATAACATTCGGCAGCCAGAGAAACAAATTTATATTACAATAAATTCTTACTTTTCAAGGTTAAAAGAAAGACAAAAAGCAAATGGAAGTTTCTCATATATATGTAGATATATATATATATATATATATATATATATATGGGTCTATTGCTTTTCATCGAATACCACGTATTCGAAAAAGAGCAGTAGACCGCTAAGTTACGCAAAATTGCACTTATTCAAAAGTGCACTTTTGCGAACTCAGCTTTTACAAACAGATCACACCACAGTGGAGGTAAGCAGGAAAACGTGCTATGTCCTTCACTGTGGAGCGGTAGTTACAAACCTTAGGGTTAGGGCATGGGTCATGGTAAGGGGATAGCCCTACTAGCTATCCCCTTACCATGACCCGCTCTCCAACCCTAAGGTCGGTAACTACTGCACTAAACATCAGTAGTAGCCCGTTCGCTGAAGCAGGTTTCGCTAAAGTGCACTTTCGATTATGTGCACTTTCGCGTAACCCAGGCTCTACTGTGTGAGTTCAAAGAAGTGTATTTTCAAACTTAAACAGTAGATCCATATATATATATATATATATATATATATATATATATATATATATATATATATATATACACACATATGTGTGTGTTTATTGTACCCAAGTATTTAGTAGAATTTAATTGACCACTCTATTTGCTGACATGCTGATGATGTGTAGATATTTCTCAATTACAGTTTTCAGTGAATAGTGTAATAGTTTATTGTTGTTAATACAAACTTCACTGGAATAGTTTGTGGTATGATTTTATATATACACACATATAAATATAGATATGTATATAATTATATATACATACATACATATATATATATATATATATATATATATATATATATATATATATATATATATATATATATATATATATATATATATATACACACATACATAGAGAGGGATGCTTGAGAAAGAAAAACGCAAGATGCAGTTGACACTACAAAACAAGGGATCTTGTATTTCACAAATTAACAAACGTTTAAAATGAATATTTTAAACTCACAGTTCTAGCTCGCTATATACTTCAGTTTGCCATTGTTAACTTTTAAATGGGAAATAGTTACTGTTAATTAAATAGCCTACTTAAAAGGCCTTATATATAAACTTCTCTGCTATCTATCAATTTATTTATTTTAACCTTGTAGTCCAGTAGGCAGGCTGGTCCTCAGACCATTTCAGTCAGTTAGGCATTCACAGGTTTCAAAAGATAGCTGCAGTTGTTTATTTGTGCAGTTTAGTTCCAATAGTGTGACAGTTTATTTGCAACTATAATATGCTGACTGCTTTCTCATATTTGTGGAATGTGTTTGCAGAACGCCACGGATATACTATTATGTATTTATTTATTTGCATTTGTTGACAGTTAATGTCTAACTAGTCAAAATATCCATTTTCAGTGGAGGCTTTGGGATAGAAAGTTTCACAAGAAGAACCAACATGTAAAGTATTACATAAATGTTTACAGTAACAGATATTTAGTAAGGTAATACTTGCTTTAGCAAATACTAAACTAATGAAATATTCTATAAAATATTTAAAAAATTTGTGGTAGCAAAACAGAATTCATAGCAGTAGTATATACCTCTGTGAAACAAATGAAATGAAAGTAAAATATTAAGAATTATTACATAATCTGCACAAAATGGTGATTGTGCAACATTTTTTGTGAAGGAGTAGTCTGAAGAGGTGTTGAATGAAATGCTGGTCAATTTAAAAAGTAATAGAGGTTATATGAAAGTTTTAGTATAATAGGCACCCAAGGTAGATGGGGACACAACTGGGCTGGGCTGCACAGCTAGACTTACAAATGCCCCTGATGGTCATAAGCCACTAGTATATAAGACAAAGTGAGATGCTGTGATTTAAACAAGTACTTATGATCACAATACACCACATACCTCCAAACTTCACTGCACTAGCCAGGGTTTCTCATTCCTAACTCTCAAACTATGGCAATCCCTTCCTGAATAAATAACTGAAATGCCAGAATACTTTTACTTCTTATGCCAACTCAAAATAATTTCTGTAAGAGAAATTTAAATGTAATAAGACATATGACTAATCAAACCTCTCACTGCATTTATTCATTACCCTTTAAACTGACCCCCCTGTAGTCCTCACCAAAACACCATACAAACACCCTGAAATTCTGAATAGAATTTTTCAGCCCCAAATAACCCCTTCATCCCTCTCAACTGTACAGATGTTTGCAGAATGTCCAGATTTTTGACTCATATTTTGGTCCACTTCTCATAAAATTGCAATTTGCTAGCAAATCATTTATGATTTTTAAGTCAGAAAATGACAAACATTTGCATTTCAGACTTTATACCCTTCAGAAAATTAATGCTAATGGAAAACCTGTTATTCTATTTTCTAAGTTTGCAAGAGCAATATTTAAAAATTGTCCTCATTTTAGAGCCTTTGTCCAGATCTCCTGCTCTAAGAGGTTGAGAGGTATGAGCCCCTTCCATATTTAATTTCCATCACTAACACTAGACTCCCCGTACTTGGCTGGTTTTACTCCACTCGTTCACTTTCTACTGTTGCACTATACAAGTTTGCTTAATTTCTGACAATGCTACAGCTTTTCCATACAATACATTGTTAGCATAATGAAGTAATTTATAACTTACTAGCACTCATTATTGTATTACTCAGTTTTCATTACATATTAAAAAAAATAGATTTAAGACAGGTATCACTCATGATGCTGCTGTTTTATGGCCTTGCACAATAAATGTTTTGCACAGCCAACGGTGACAAGACTACTCACTACTGTGTCACAATTCTCACATCATTCCCTACTCTGGATGTGTACGCGAGAATTTGTAATATTTTTAAAATTGTCACAGGCTATACATTTATGCACAGTTAGGATTTTTACTACAAGCATGCATACGCGCAGACACACACACACACACACACACACACACACACACACACACACACACACACACACACACACACACTTACCTTACCTTCTCTCTTACCAGAATAGCTGTTTTAAATTCGACGCACAAGTGTGGAATGACTTTACAAGTTTTACATCTGTGGTGGCTTGGCATACCTCTCAACTGTACCGAATTCCTCAGTATAAATACCGGTTTTGACAGCAAAATATTGGGGTGCCACGAATTTCCACAAGAGAGAGACCATGTCCATTGCTAGAAATGGCAGATTTTATGCACAGATTTCTTAATTCTGTAAGTTCTTATTCAGCAGTTGCATTTGTGGCTGTGTGTTTGAGAGAATGTACAGTCATTCATGTTTGTGTGAGAGAATGAAAACAAGCAGATTTCTTATTCGGCAGTTACATTCATTGCTCTGTTATGTTCTTATTCAGCAGTTACAGCTACATTAAGTTCTTATGCGGCAGTTGCTTTCATTGTTGTGGTGCAATTAGCAGTCCATGCCATCTCATTGGAAAAGCAGATTTCTTAATTTTTTAGTTCTTATTTCAGCAGTTGCATATTCTTGCTCTGTTAAGTTCTTAGTTGCAGTCGCAGAAACAACAGCAGATGGTGTGTTTGTGTGTGTGCATATGTGTGTGTGTGAGAAATGCCCCAGTTACGTATAACTAACTGGTTGTTAGAGTTACACAGACTCAAACCCTAACTGGTGGTTAGAGTTACACAGACTCAAACCCTGTACCTTAGGAGCAAGAGCCTAAATTCTCTACCCATACCAGCACTTGTGATATTTCTCAAATGTCCAGAGTTTTATAGAATGTCTGGAATGTTTGGCTCATACTTGTGGTTTGTTTGGCTCATACTTGTGGTCTGTTCCTCTTAAAATTTTTGGTTTTCTGGCAAATCAGTGAATTCACTCTTCCTATCTTTCAGGAAACGCATGGATTGCTAACACAAGATATTTTATTCTAGCAACTTTTCTAAGATTATACAAGCAATGTTTAAAATGTTTCCCTGGTTTTGGGCCTTTGCCCCTCCCCCAAATACATTTTGGCTTTTTCCAGATTTCTTGTGCTGCATAGTTTTTCAGGGGGTGAGATGTTTAGTGCTGCTTATGCCACATCTGTTTCAATTTGTTGTTAGTAGCACAACAGGTAAAATGCTTGCTTTTGATGCAGAAGGCTGTGGGTTCTACTCCCACGAGATGTAGATGGATTGCTGATACTGTACTGTGTTGTACTTTTACAGAGGGTGGATGCTGCAGTCCGGAGAATATCCTCTTTGGTGGAGATACCTAGTAACTATGAACCTGTTATCAGTTTGTCATCCATTCCCTATTGCAATATTACTAGCTTTTCATTTTTTTAATGTAACATAGGCAATTTGTTCCTCGAGGGCAACAGGCACTTTATTTATAGATGAAATAATGAAATATAAAGTTGTTTGCTAATGTGGTATTATTTAGATGACTTTACTTCTGCAGAGATTGTGCATATTTACTGATACCAGTGGATTGTAGAGGTTTGAGTAGACTTTTATGATGGAAATGTTCTGAATTGGGCAATTTTGTCATTACTGGTTCATGCATTTTGTTTCATTGCTTACTGGAAAAATGTTCAAAACAATAAATTTAAAACTCGCTCTAACAAGTGTGCTGTATTATACAAGGAATATAATTTAATACAGTCAGGAAGGTGTATCAAAGAACAGATGCATGTTTTGTGTGTAAGGGGCCTATGATTTGAAAACAGCCCAAAGGTAATCTTCATCTGCCACTGGTCAAATGCATTTTCTTTGAATGTGGGTTTCAATGCTGTTTTAATGAATGTGAGTTTTAAGGGCAGGGAATTTTAATGCTAAGTCTATTTTCATTGTGAGACTGTATTGCTTTGTTTAGCAGATTTCTATTTTCTATTAGTGTTTCTGCTATAAATTAAAATGTAAAATAAAAAATTTTAAATGAAATCCAAATAATCATTGTAGAAGTAAAGCAGTATGCACATTAGTGTTTATGGTAAATGAGGTGAAATAACCAAGTAATGGGGCATTGGAATGGCTGCGAGGGAGAGGGCTGTTTATGGGGGGCCCTATTCGACCATGATTTTGTGAGGGGGGGAAGGGCGGCAAACTCAAAGACAGCCCCAGATGGCACAAACTCTGGCTATACCACTGATCAGTAGGCCATGCAGAATGACTTTTGGCAGTCCTAGCAAACTATAATATTCTTTTGTTAAGAATAGAATATTGCCTACCAGTAAATGCCCTACTTTTACCACAAACCCCATAATACTGCAAGTCACCAAAAGCAAAATCCTAAGGTTCATCTTCTTCTCCCTCCCCAGTGAACATCATTGCTACTCATTTTAAAAAAGAAATGGTTACCATTTACTACAGGGTCAGGGGGACCATATTTTGGTAGTCTGTTCTTCAGTTTGCATTTGAAAGTTGATATTCCACAATTTCATTGGAGTGGGTGGGGTTGCATAATTATGTATGCACATTTATGTTAATCAACATACAGATTTGTACCTATTTTTCATGGGCCTTTGTCCAGATTTTTGATGTTTGCAGGCTGAGAGGTATGAGCTCGGTCCTCCTTAAAGGAGAAGACGCCGTCACCATGGTGTTAAGGATTTTTTTTTAATTAATTAGTATTTTTGAAGTCTGCAGCCCCTAAAAAAGTGCCACCGGGTATGGACCACATTTCTCACACCCTCCTAGCTATGTCGCTGACTTTATAATCATGGTTTAGTATTGAAATGGGCCTGTATGAAGTTGGATCTGATGGATCTTTACTCTCTTTAGGTATTACCATTACCACTACCTTCTTCCAGGATGCTGGTACTTCTCCTACTCTTGAAATACTATTAATAAAAAAGCGTTCCAAATCTTTATCAGTTTTTTTCCCTACTAACTTCCAAACTTACACAGGAATACCATCTATTCCTGGTGACTTTCCTGTAGATTTGTTATACATATCCATTTTTACCTCATCCCTGCCTATCCTAACTGTTAGTAATTGAGCCTCACCTACCTCTGTCCTTGGCATATTTAATTATTTCATAAACATTTCCATTTGAACCTTTTCTTAATCTCAATATTTCTCTGCTTTACACAAACTTTTATAAAATTTCCGAAATATTTCTAATACTTCTACAGGGTCTCTTGTTATTTTGCTTGTTATAGGTTCCATTTGTTTGGGGACAACCCTTTCCACTTTCCGTTGCCTGAGTTGTCATGCTAAAAGTTTTTGTGCTCTAGAATTATTATCAAAAAACAGTTGCTTAACAGCAGTCTTTCTAAACTCGTGCATATTATTGAGGTAATCCCTTATTTTCTGTTTAGCATTCTGCAGTTGCTCCTTTTCTTATTCTGAGAGATTCCCCCTATTTTGCAATACTTTAACATTTGTCAATCCCTCTAAATAATTCTTGTTACTATTTAACCATATCTCCCTTTCTTTTATTTCCACCCTAGTTTTAAACTCCACTTTAATTTCATCCCACTCTCTAGATATGTTTTCAGAAGAAAATTCTATCTTCTCTAGTAGCTCCTGAATTAAATCCAAAACCCATTCCTTAAATTCCTCCCTTTTCAACCGATAGGTGGGAAAGCACCAGTGTCTCATTTTTATTTCATTACCTTGCGTTTTTATTTTAGTTATTATTGGCACATGATCTGAAATAGTTATTGGGTGCATTTCAGCACCATCAATTAAATGCACATGTTCCTGTGAGATATAAAATCTATCTAGCCTAACCCAGTTTTTGTATCTTTGTGAGTAATATGCAAATTCACTCCAAACTCCTAGCACCGAATTCTCATCTTCCATGCCAAACATTTTCACACATTTCTTCAAAAATCTACCCTACTTTGTTTTATTTTCCCATCTAGGCCCCCCAGATACATCTTCACTGTTGCAAACCATATTCCAGTCTCCACTTATAACTAATATTCCTTGCTGAAAGCTGATTATTTCGCCCAGAATTTTATGAAGTTCCATTGGCCCCTTAGTACTATGTATCTTCTATTATTATCTTTTTTCCCTCTTCTATCACTACTAGAGCTCCTCTTGCAATTAATGTAAGTACTCCTCTTTTCCTTTGCCCCAGATATTCTGCTGAAAAACCATCCTGAAAACCTTTCTTTATCAAATTCAAATGTTCAGTTCTTTCCATGTGTGTCTCTTGCAGCATAGCTAATTGCACTCTACATTTTTTAATATAGTTCATTACTCTTTGTGTTTATATTTATCTGTAAGACCATTCAGACTGAAAAACATTACAGAAAGAATCATGTTATTATATAGTTATTATTACCACCTTTTATGTGTAATTGCTTTTTGTTAAATGTCTAGTTCCAGCTTTTATGTTACATGTATATACTGTTTGGCAGGTTGGTCTTTTATACAGTTGTTTCCTGTCATATCCACTTGTGCCTATGCCACATCTTACATAACGTTTTGTTTTTTTGAAAGGCCTCAAACAAAACAAACAAGCACCCCCCCCCCCAACAAAACTGTCCTAAAACCTATTAACTTAATAATAACACACAAAACTATGTTCATTTATTTTATTTATGTAGTTTATTTTACATTTGTTGACTGGGAGAGTCCGACTGGATACATGTCCATTTTCAGCGGAGGCTCTGGGAGAAAAGCTCCACAGATTAAGAACAAACAACAATGAGGTTTCTACATAGCAAGCAAGATTTTATAGGAAAACTCATGATTTAACAAGATTCTATAGTTTTAAAGTTACAAATTACAATATTCATTGGCAGTCGCAAGTTTTAACAAAATTCCATAGTTTAAGTTAGAGTAAAGTAGTATTTAGAATGTACTGGTTTCCAGTAATAACACTGACTGAGACAAATGTAAGTAAAAGAGGGTTGGGAGTGGATGTTAGGGTTAGTTTTGTGAGATGTGGTTGGGTTTAAAGTTGGAATGTGTATAATTACTGACTGTTGGTGTGGGTGTTCGCAGGTGAGGCACTATAAGGAGGAGTCACGATTCTTCTCGAAGGGATAGAAGTGAAAAGAAGCATGAGAGTGGGTCAGAGGGTGTGTATGATATGGGTCAACCTGGTGGGTAGCAAGGGCATAGCCATGCGAGTTTTAGGTGTTCTTTTAGTAGCTTTTTGAATGTAACCATTGAGTTGGCTGAGGTAATAGCAGAAGGTAATGAGTTCCAAATTTTACCGATGTAGTTAGGGAAGAGGGAGTCACCTGCTGTGTTATTGCTTTTGGTCACCTTGATTAGTCTTTTATAACTAGAGTGAAATTGTCTGGTATTAGTTTTTAGTTTAAGTAGATTAGATAGTGCTGTTTTTTTTTTTCAGGAAGTAATAGGAGTTTCTGGGCAGAAGAAAGCTGATGGAATGAGAGGGGATTTGGAAATTCAAGCCAGTTAAGTTGATTTAGTGAATGATAGTGGTGGGCACGGTAGGGGGCACCAGTAGAAAATTTGGCAATTTGATTGCAGCAGATGTTAAGCTTGGCATTTCAGTTTTGGGTAGGTTGGTGAAGATGGGAACGGCTAGAATAGTGTGGAGATGAGGTGGGTTTTTAGCTATGGTTATTCTAGCAGGTTGGATTAGAAATTATTTGCTTTTATAAAGACTGCCATTTTTTGTGAATGTTTTTAATAGTTTGATTTATATGTAAATGAAACTTGAGGTTGTTGTCAATGGTCACTCCTAGCGGTTTAGTATGAGTGTCTGGAGAGATGATAGTCCCATCTCTGGACACAATATTGAATGTGTTGGACATTGGGATGGATTTATTTGGTTTAAATAGCAACAGTTTGGTCTTTTTAGGATTAAGTAATAGGTTTTTGTTAAGAAACCAGGTTTCTGTAATTTGGAAGGCTTTTTGGGTAATGGAGAGGAGTTTGTGTGGGGTGTTGGCTGAGCAGACTAATGTTGAGTCATCAGCATATTGTATAATTGTTGCATCTTGGCATATGCTGTGGAGATCATTAATGAAGATGGAGAATAGAAAGGGTCCTAGAATGGCCCTTGTGGGACTCCAGTGGTAATAGGCAGCAGTGAGGATAGGTTGTTGTCCTATCAAACTGCTTGTTGTCTACCATGTAGATAGTTTTGGAACCATGCTAGTGCATGATCACTAAGGCCAAGATTAGTAAGGGAGTGGAGTAGTTTGGGATAGTTGACCATATCGAAGGCTTTTGACAGGTCCAAGAGTATGGCAGATATTAGTTTACCTAAGTGCCTGTTTTGGTTGATGAGGTTTGTAAAGGAAAGAAGGACTGTGGTTATACTGTGGGCAGGGCAGAATCCATGCTGGGTAAGAGAGAGAAGTTGGTTATTAAGTAGGTATGGCATAAGTTGGTAATGTATACATTTTTCAAGAATTTTTGTTAGTGGGGACAGGATGGCAATAGGGCAATAGTTGATGACATCAGTGGATGTTCCACCTTTATGTAAGGGGATGATGTAGGAGGTTTTCCAGATTGGTGGGATGGTGCTTTCTGATATAGATCTGTTAAGCAGAATAGAGATTGGGTAGGCAAGTTCATTAGCAGCCGACTGGAAGTATTCTGCTGGGATGCCATCCACTGCTAGGGTAGTAGGTTTAAGTTTGGATAGTAATTGTTTGACATAATTGGTAGGGATGGGTCGAAATTCTAAGGTAGTTTGGGGACTGACTGGAGGTTTGGCGATATTGGTAATATTAGTAGTGGGTTGTTGTTGAACTAGTTTAGAGATGGTTTCTATGAAGTATTTGTTGAATGATTCAGGTATGTCGGTGATTTCGCCTGTGGAGGTTTGCGATGGGGTGGATAGTTTGCCGGGGTGAAGTAGTTTGTTTATTCCTTCCCAGGATTTATTTGGGTTGTTTTGGTGCCTGTTTTGCAGATATAGGAAATAATTATTTTTATCCTGGAGAATATTTTTTTTGGTTTCGTTTTTAAGTTTTTAAAATTGTTCTCTAGTTGCTGAAGTTTTTGTGGCTCTCTAGTGATGCCAAGCTCTATTCCTTTGAAAAATCGTATTTTTAGTCTCTTTGGTGATCCAGGGGGCAATATTCATTTTGAGTTTTGTGGTACGAGATGGGGCATGGGCATCTAGGATTTTTAGAAAAGCGTTGTTGAACTGGATTACAGCTTCTTCTAGGGGTATTTATTTTAGTATGTGCCAATTATGGTATTTTAGTTCGAGTTTGAATTTGTTTGGGTCAAAGTTATTTTTGTTCCAGGTAGTTTGTATTAGTGGGGTAGAGTTGGCATGAATTTTGTATTTTAGTAAGAAGGTGGCTTGGTGGTCACTAAGGGTGTCCGGACGGACTCCTGCTTGGTATGGAGTACTGGTATTAGTTATCAAGATCCAATCTAGGAGACTTTCTTTGATTGTAACATTTCCTAGCCTAGTGCTAGATTGAATGACTTGGGAGAAGCTGTAGAGATTAATATGGTTGGTGGGGTTAGTGGTTAAGCAAGTGTTTCAGTCAATATTAAAGTCACCTAGGATGATGGTATCTTGAGAAAGATTTTGATTAACCCAGTGTAGGAGGGATTCTAGGGAGGGAATGTTGTTGCCTGATGGTATATAGCCAGTGATAACATTAAATTATTTTTTGTTGCTAAGTTTGACTTTGGCTAGGAGAAGTTCAGAAGTATTGAGGGAAGGGATTAGAGGATTAACAGTACACATTTTGAGGTTGTTTTTGTAAAGTAATGCTACCCCACCCCCTTTTTTGGATAGTCTATCTTTTCGTAATACGTTGTAGCCAGGTGGGAAAAACTCGCTGTCTGGTGTTGTGGGTTTTAACCATGTATCAGTTAAGGATAGTAAATCGGGGGAATAGGTGGATATCAAAGCATGGAGTAGTTGCACTTTGTTATTTATGCTTCTGATATTTAAGACAAGTAGTAGAACTTCTTCAAATACTGAAGTTTTTACTTCCTAATAAGAACACAAGTTCTAAGTTGATAGCTACACGAACAGCCTAAGGTTAACCAAAAAGAAAGGTTAGTCATGCTAAGGTGCGTGGTACAGCCTGTGCTATTAGTAAGTGCTATTTCATTTATATATATTTATAGCTCTCCTAATTGAGAAAACACTTGAATGCCTTCAGTAAATACTTTCTCCAAGCCATTAGCCTTACAATATTCAATATTCTTTTTCATTTACATGTTTTGTAATAAACTTGTTACTGGATAATGCCTAGGGTTTTAGCCAACTCATTTCCCTATTCAAGCGTGGGAAAAAGCACACTGATTTTTCTTTTGCATAGTCTCTTAACCAGACCCTTCCACTCTCCTCCCATCTCCTCCCCTACTGTTTTTCTTTTCATTCCAGTGCCTATATTTCTTAAAACTGAACAAAGAAAAACAAAGAAGGGTGAAAAAAAATCACCTGTTTATATTAGTATCTCCATTGCATTTAAAAAAAGTGAGAAAACTTTACTTCAAGTCTAATTGGTTTTGTATTATCTTTAAAGCTGTCACACCTGGGAAAATCCCTGATTGCTTTCAGAGAACATTATTTACTATTCAAACTCTCTCTTCTTTTTTTTCTATTCTCTCAGTCAAACTCCTTCCACCAGAAGGTCTCCAGTTTCTCTTTATTAGTTGGTCTCCATGCAGAAAGGCTACTTAGTATGCATACATACAACTGCCATAAAAAAAACTCATAATATTCAATATTCTCCTTCATTTACTTGCTCTCTGTCTTAAAACAAAGGTCCTTGATCATTTCCCTATGCAAGAATGAAAAAAGAGCACATTAATTCAAACTTTGTCATGACTATCAGGCTCCCTCTCACTATATTAATATAGCTTCCAGTTTATACTTTCAGACAAATACTCTACTTTGACCTAATCGCATACTCTTCCTGCAAACAACCAAGAAATAGTATATCACCAAACAAAATAAACCAGACAATACCTTTCCACCAATACTATTCCTATGGAGTGGTGATATCCATCCCAACCCTGGGCCATACAACAGCCCAAAGAAACCTACTTTCACCTTTCAGTCAACCCTCCATCAAAATCCATCCACAACTGAAACAAGCAATAAACTAAAAATGATCAGTGTTATCATCCACAGCATCTCCAACAATCTAACTCACTTCCAATCCTGGATAGCCCACTGAACATCATAGCAGTCACAGAAAATTTGCTAAAACCCTGCATCTCCAGTGCTGCCATCCTCCCACAAGATTAGAACATTTATAGATGTGAGAGGAAAACAAGAAAGGCTAGCAGTGTCGGCATAATCTACTGCAACAACTTAACAATAGCTCCAGTAACAACAAGACCACCACCTCTTAACAACAACAACAACAAAAAATACTACCTGTCCTACTGAAAATAAGCCAAAACAACTCCATTTGCTTCATAGTAGTATATATTCCCCCACAGAATAACCAGTCTCCCCTGAAGGAAATACTATCCTGGGCCTCCGCATATATCTCCCAAGAGACTATTTTACTTGGAGATGTTAATCTCAACTGGTCAAACTCCAGCCCAGTACAGCCAACAACACAATCAATCTACTCAAATTCACTCAGCTAAACTCAGTACCATGTTGGCTAAATAAAACAGGTACAAAAGGATCCCTCCTTGAGTGCATTCTTACTACCCACCCAGATAAAATCATCTCATCTCAGGTAACCTTCCTAAAACCCTCAGTGACCACCACCCAACCTGTATCATCCATCAAGGTTTGTTTTCATTTCTATAAGTGTATGATTGCCTATGTAGTAAGTGATGGTTTAATAAAGATGTTTCTTGTTTAGAAAAAAGACTCAAAACACACCTCCACACCCCTTTAACTAACAGGAACTTCAAAAAACCTCAAAGAAAATTAAAATGTCAACTACTTTATAGCCACCCTACAACAATTAATGTGGTCCAATCATCAAACCCTACCCCTAGAAGATGCTGTGCAACACTTTAATACCACTTTTCTCTCCATACTAAACAATCAGGCTCCTAGCAGAGGAAAATGTATCAATAACAACCCCACCCCATGGTTAGTGTTGAATACCAATGCATTAATGAAAAGTAGAGACAAAGCCTGGAAAATCTAGCAAAAAAACAAGACCACCACTAACTTTCAAAAATTCCAAGAACTTCATTATCTAACACAAACTGCACTGAAAAAAAAAAAAACTACCTTAGACTATAAAACAACTTGTCTAACAACCGTTGTAAGCTTTTGTCAAAAAAAATGAATAATCTCTTAAAGCGTGTCAAGCCTCTCAAACAAGTTCCTTCCCACTACAATATAATTACTGAATTCAATGACTACTTCATTAAAGGGGCACTATCTCGTTTCTAAAATCCCATTTCTGCCTCGGACCAAAGCTAAAACACTGTCACTCACTTAGCTAATCACCTCCCTTTTTGTGACATCACTCATGACGTTCTAACAATCCCGCCCTTGGCATTTCTAGAGTCCTTTCTGACACTTCGTGGTCTGTTTTCACTCCTCTGTCAGTACCAACAGTGCTCATATTCTTTCCGGTACATTTCCTACTCATTTGTTTTAAGCATTAATAGTTCCAATTTACAAGAAAATGCTTGTGGATTCAAAAGCTGTTATAAGCGTAAAGGGAGAGTGTCAGATATGCAGCTTTGAGAACATATTTATATTTATCACCAATGCATACTTTAAGTAGAATAAAGGAAGTAGGTATCATTGAATTTGTATTGTTTGCTCTGCTTCCATTATGCCCAATTTCACCGTTTTTGTATCTGGAGTATCCCGCTCTCAGTTTTGACAAATAAGACCACATCATTAGAGACACCCCTTCCCACCCTCAGTTCTTTAATTATTACCCTGCTTGAACTTTACCAGGTTTGTTTTCATTCCTAATGGAAAATAGGTACACGGCTAGTTTTGGTTCCGATCTAGCTGCTTTCCAAAGCTTGTTTGCAAAATTGAAATACTTTGATTTTCTTGCTGCAGTGTAAAAGAAGAAGCTCTGTTAAAAAATGCAGCAATTAACTTGGCAGCAATGTCAGTACTGTATGTAAAGCTCTATACCAATTACTTCCTTTTCTTTGTTCAAGAATGAGGGAGCAAAGTGATAGTGTGAAGACCCAAAGTCTTCAGAGATCAATTACAACTCTACTCATCTTTAAAGGTTAATAGAATAACGGACTTTGCATCTCCTCTGAACAAGTGCAAACTGCAATGTATGCTGTTATTGACAGCCTCCATAATTTAGTAGGAAATCAAAAATTTTGCTTGGGACAGGACAAAAGGTATAAGGCAAAATCAGAGACAGTTGAGAGGTGTAGCTATTCTGGATATTTTAACAATATGCTTGTGCAGCAAAACAGTAAATCTCCCGAGACACATCTGGGGGAAAATGTAAGAGTTACTTTGTCAGTTTAAGCAAGATTCACCCCAAGTCTCACTGAAGGTGCTTGTAAAGTGTCAGTGGAACTTGTAAAATGCTAGATAATGTAAGGCATCAGCTGCATAGCTCCATACCTCTTATCCAGAATTAGGCACGCTTCCAAGATAATCATGAGTAATCAATTACACTTTTGAAAATGTTAGTTCTAGTAAAGATGTTGAAAGAATAAGAGCATGTGAATTAAA
>NC_056747.1:1246439767-1246462267 GCF_019279795.1 Protopterus annectens | reverse complement strand
GAATATTCATAATAAAAAACGAATATTCATATAGAAGTAAAACAGTACATACAATAAAAGTGGTGTAAGTTCACAATTTCCATTTTAACTCACACTTAATATTAACATTTTCATTTGAGCCTGGAAATACTTCTGAATTAAGAAGTAACTGCCACTTTAGTTCCCTTAATTCTAGATATAATTCCCAATCACCATAAAAGCTTTCAATTTGTTCTAAAATAATAAAGTTAAATTTGTTAAAGTTAAAAGATGAACATGCTTTACTGTGTTTAAATAAGGCATTATAAAAATTCTGTGTTCTTATTGCTCCGAGGTGCTCTTTAATTCTGTCAGAAAGTTTTCTAGTGGTTTTCCCAATGTAAAAAGCTGAACAAGTTTCACAGATACCTGCATAAACAACAGCAGTGGTGTGACAGAAAAAATGTTTGGGATATGTAATAGAGTATAGTTACAGTGAGGAAAAGTGTAACTCTTGCCATTCAAAATGTAAGGGCACACTACACATTTCTTGCAGGAATACAAGCCTAAAGGTACAGTGGAAGTAGTGTTACTGTTTAACAAAAATGGAGAGTCTCTATTCTCTAATTCCATTCTGATGGTTCTTGTTCTTTTAAATGAGAAAGAAGGAGAAGTGCCAATAGCAGAAATCATGTGTTGAGATTCAGTTAGTAAGTCCCAGTTATTGGAAATAATATTCCTTATATGCACCATATCCCTGGAGATGGGTAGAGGAAAACTAAGGGACATGTTAGTACTGTCAAGGTTATTTGACTTAGGTTTGAATCCATATAATAAAATAGGGAAATGTTTAATTTACCTGTCTGATGTTATTTCAGTGTAAACAGAGTCAATTAAACTTTCAGGGTAATTTCTTTTTAAAAACATCATTTTCAACAATTTAGCATTAGAGTAGAAATCAATGTCATGGCTAATAATTCTTGAAATTCTTATAAACTGACTTTTAATTACATTCTTTTCATAAAATATGGATGAGAACTAGAGAAGTCAAGTAAATTGTTTTTGTAAGTATTTTTTCTGTAAATAGTGGAACATACTTCTCTAGAAGGCAAAATACTTACTGTAGTATCCAGGAAAGAAACAGAATTACCACAATCTGAAGTAATAAGATTCAAAAAACCAATGCTCATTTTCATATCTGATATGAAGTTATCTAAAGAAGTTTTGTCACCCTTCCAAGAAAAAAAGATGTCATCAATAAAACGTTTATACACATGAATCAAATCAAAATTAGACAAAGTGTGTAAGCTTTCCATCTCCCAAGTGCTTAATACAATATTGGCAAAAGCAGGTGCTAGTTTCGAACCCATGGCTATGCCTTTTGTCTGTTTGTATATATGACCATTGAAAAAGAAGAAATTGTTATTTAGGACTATTTTAACTAGAGTGTACAAAGTGTTAATTTTAGTTGGAGAAAAGAAGTGTATTTAGTGAGGAATAACTTAAAAAGGTGTAGACCCTCTTTGTGTGGAATATTAGTATATAACCCTTCAACATCAAGGGTGGTGAGAATGCAGTTGGACAACTCAGCTTTGTTCTGAAAAAGAACATCTAGGAAAGCCCAGGAATCTCTGAGGTAATACTTGGTTTGTTGTACCAACGGATTCAGAATACAATCTAGAAAATCTGCAATTTTCTCTGTTTTAGTTTTCCTGTTTGATATGATATGTCTAAAAGGAGGGTCTGATGTATTTTTATGAATTTTAGGGATGCCAAATAATCTACCTAAATTAGGTGAAGGGACCAACATGAACATGTATTCTTCAAAGGAAATGGCATTTGTTAAATGTAAGTTTTTTAAAATGTTGTCAACTTTCAGGAAGTGTTTATTAACTGTTTGAACATCAACTTGACAAAAGAACTCGTTGTTATGTAAAGTGTTTTCAATTTTTTGTATGTAATTGGCTTGTTCCATCAACACTAAACCTGTTCCTTTATCTGCACGCATGATGCGTAGTGTTTTGTCTGTGGAGAAATATGATAATGCTTTTCTTTCAGCATAGGAAAGGTTAAACCATTTTTCAGTGTTATTAGATTGACACAGTTTCCTCAGATCTCTTTCACAAATCTTGAGGAAAGCTTGCATGGAATGATGAAGAGTAGGGTTAAATAAACTTTTAGGTCTGAAGGACCTCAAATGTAATGAAATATTCTCATCTAAAGCTAATACAGATGTTTCAGGTGTATCAGAGTCTGAGCTGCTGTCATGGTTACTATTAGAACTGTGTAAAAAACACAAATTAAGCTTTCTTGCATACAGTTTAAGATCTAGAATCAGATCAGGTAAGTGTGCTCTTTGCGCAGGTATAAAATTAAACCCTTTTTGTAATAATTGAATGTGTGCGTCAGAGAAATTTCTGTTTGTCAAATTAAAAGTTGCAGCATCCATTTGAAGTAAAGTTCTGTCCAGATTATCAAGTGAAGTTGGATCTCGAATGTCATTTGGAGAACAATCGGAGGAAGTGGAAGCAATGGGAACAACAGAGATTGACCATGAATTTAAGTTTTGGACAGGCTCCTCGTGATGATCCTCGATGCTGTGGGTGGAAGTCTCAATGGTCTTTTGCTGGTAAGTATGTTTCTGGCTCTTCCCCTTCCTTTCCCTCTGAAAGTCATTTCTGTGTCGTTTACTGCACTGTATTCTGGTGGTAAAAAATCTTGAACAGTAATGGGGTTAGAGTTAGGAGCTTGCTGGTGGTTACTAGGTTGATTAATGGGCTGGTCATTGGTTTGCTGAAGTACTGGTTGGGGTGAACGTATGGGTTGCTGTGGTAAAACAGAGGGAAACTGTTGAACAGAATTAATAGAATTAAACTGAGATCGATTAATTCCAGTGGATCTTGTGGTGAAATTTTTATTAAATCTGTTGTGATTGGAAACGTGGTTAGATGGATTTGCAGCAACATTGAAATGGTATGAATCTCGTTGTTTGGAGCGTGCAGCAGCAGCGTATGAAATTGGGTTTCTTACAAAATTTCTGTCACGGTAGATACGTTGGTTACCAAAGTAACCGGTATTGTAAACAGTTGCTCTGCTGTTGTGCTGATAGCCGTTAGAGTCACTATTAGAGCGCGGGAACTGCCGTGGTGCAGAAGAGCTGTTGTTATTTTTATATACACGATAAGCAGTCCCATTATTATAATCAAACAAGTCCCTGTTAAGTTTCTGTCTTTTTCGTTGAACAAGAGAGTCGACGTGTCTGTCAATCCTTTGGTGTATTCCCCTATACATATGTTCATGTATATGAAAGTCCTGATGTTGTAGAATCTTCGTGTTCAGAGCATTAATCTGTTCTTTCATTTCAGACATGCGAGCCTTGTTGTCTTCATTTACAATAGCTAAAGATTTCAAGTCAGTGTCATTGAACAGTTTTATAAGTGTGTCATGTAACTTTTCATTTCTGAAGGCACTATTAGGAAATTTAATGTACCGTAACCCTTTAGGTACAATTTCATTTATGAGACATGAATCAAAATATAGAATGTCGTATTCTATATTTTTGTAAACTTTAATCAACCTTTCAAGCCTGAAAATATCGGCTTTGCAGTCACTGTGGTATTCCGTCATCTCTGCAACATCTCTCTGCGGGTTACTACGTGGTTGTCTTTGACCAGTAGTTAGAAAAGGGTTGTAGTCAGATGCAGAGCGAAGTAGGGGCATAATATTGAAGTCAGAGGACATGTCTTGCACAGGGTGAGTAGTACTAGAGTTAAGAATATTGGAGATCTTCGATGGTGTTGTCACTGAAGGGTGCATTGTCGTATGCACGGAGGAGAGAGGTGTAGTGGAAAGGTTCGCATTGCTGTTAACACCTGTTGTGAACTCTGAACACGATGGATTAACAGGAGGCACAGTGGAAGTAGAAGCAGGCTGTGAGTTATGTAACTGGCCTTGATTAAAGTTTAAGGCTGAACGCACAGAGGAATCATTTATCAAAGTGGTATAGGTAGTAGCTGCTGTAGTCACTGTGGTGGCAGTAAAAGTAGTAGTAGAAGGTAACAGATTTACTGACCTCGTATTTAGAGATGGTTGAGAAGAGATAAATTCATTGACTTTAAGTAGCGCTTCATTTGCTTTCTTGGTGGATTCATCAAGGTTGTTCATCAATTGTAGTAACTTATTAGGAGTTAAGTTGACATCCTGTGTGACAGGAGCGAAGGATAAATCCAGTACTTCAGGGCTGCTAGAGCCAGGTTCAGTGGCTGCACACTCATCCATGAGTGCTGAGTATAAAGTGTACGGATTCCAATGAATATAATAATAACCGTAGCTCTTAGAAGAGAAAGAATTATATAATAAAAACTTCTATCTTAATGTACTATAACAACTGCAAAATAAAGTAAAGAGAAATAAATAAATAAATCACGCAGAAACCGAACAGTTAGTTAAGCTTTCGCTCTTATTGGATGAAAGAGCTTCTTCAGAATAACTCCTTCAGGTTATAGCATACAGTATAAATCATAAGAAATGACATGCATTTACAGTAGCCAATGAATACAGTGAAAATATTGGAACATAAATACAGAGGCCAATAGCAGGAGCAGAATCCTTTCTGTTAAAATTCAAATAATGCTTATAACTGGAAAGAGAATGTGGAATGTTATGAATATTCATAATAAAAAACGAATATTCATATAGAAGTAAAACAGTACATACAATAAAAGTGGTGTAAGTTCACAATTTCCATTTTAACGCACACTTGATATTAACATTTTCATTTGAGCCTGGAAATACTTCTGAATTAAGAAGTAACTGCCACTTTAGTTCCCTTAATTCTAGATATAATTCCCAATCACCATAAAAGCTTTCAATTTGTTCTAAAATAATAAAGTTAAATTTGTTAAAGTTAAAAGATGAACATGCTTTACTGTGTTTAAATAAGGCATTATAAAAATTCTGTGTTCTTATTGCTCCGAGGTGCTCTTTAATTCTGTCAGAAAGTTTTCTAGTGGTTTTCCCAATGTAAAAAGCTGAACAAGTTTCACAGATACCTGCATAAACAACAGCAGTGGTGTGACAGAAAAAATGTTTGGGATATGTAATAGTATAGTTACAGTGAGGAAAAGTGTAACTCTTGCCATTCAAAATGTAAGGGCACACTACACATTTCTTGCAGGAATACAAGCCTAAAGGTACAGTGGAAGTAGTGTTACTGTTTAAAAAAATGGAGAGTCTCTATTCTCTAATTCCATTCTGATGGTTCTTGTTCTTTTAAATGAGAAAGAAGGAGAAGTGCCAATAGCAGAAATCATGTGTTGAGATTCAGTTAGTAAGTCCCAGTTATTGGAAATAATATTCCTTATATGCACCATATCCCTGGAGATGGGTAGAGGAAAACTAAGGGACATGTTAGTACTGTCAAGGTTATTTGACTTAGGTTTGAATCCATATAATAAAATAGGGAAATGTTTAATATACCTGTCTGATGTTATTTCAGTGTAAACAGAGTCAATTAAACTTTCAGGGTAATTTCTTTTTAAAAACATCATTTTCAACAATTTAGCATTAGAGTAGAAATCAATGTCATGGCTAATAATTCTTGAAATTCTTATAAACTGACTTTTAATTACATTCTTTTTCATAAAATATGGATGAGAACTAGAGAAGTCAAGTAAATTGTTTTTGTAAGTATTTTTTCTGTAAATAGTGGAACATACTTCTCTAGAAGGCAAAATACTTACTGTAGTATCCAGGAAAGAAACAGAATTACCACAATCTGAAGTAATAAGATTCAAAAAACCAATGCTCATTTTCATATCTGATATGAAGTTATCTAAAGAAGTTTTGTCACCCTTCCAAGAAAAAAAGATGTCATCAATAAAACGTTTATACACATGAATCAAATCAAAATTAGACAAAGTGTGTAAGCTTTCCATCTCCCAAGTGCTTAATACAATATTGGCAAAAGCAGGTGCTAGTTTCGAACCCATGGCTATGCCTTTTGTCTGTTTGTATATATGACCATTGAAAAAGAAGAAATTGTTATTTAGGACTATTTTAACTAGAGTGTACAAAGTGTTAATTTTAGTTGGAGAAAAAGAAGTGTATTTAGTGAGGAATAACTTAAAAAGGTGTAGACCCTCTTTGTGTGGAATATTAGTATATAACCCTTCAACATCAAGGGTGGTGAGAATGCAGTTGGACAACTCAGCTTTGTTCTGAAAAAGAACATCTAGGAAAGCCCAGGAATCTCTGAGGTAATACTTGGTTTGTTGTACCAACGGATTCAGAATACAATCTAGAAAATCTGCAATTTTCTCTGTTTTAGTTTTCCTGTTTGATATGATATGTCTAAAAGGAGGGTCTGATGTATTTTTATGAATTTTAGGGATGCCAAATAATCTACCTAAATTAGGTGAAGGGACCAACATGAACATGTATTCTTCAAAGGAAATGGCATTTGTTAAATGTAAGTTTTTTAAAATGTTGTCAACTTTCAGGAAGTGTTTATTAACTGTTTGAACATCAACTTGACAAAAGAACTCGTTGTTATGTAAAGTGTTTTCAGTTTTTTGTATGTAAGTGGCTTGTTCCATCAACACTAAACCTGTTCCTTTATCTGCACGCATGATGCGTAGTGTTTTGTCTGTGGAGAAATATGATAATGCTTTTCTTTCAGCATAGGAAAGGTTAAACCATTTTTCAGTGTTATTAGATTGACACAGTTTCCTCAGATCTCTTTCACAAATCTTGAGGAAAGCTTGCATGGAATGATGAAGAGTAGGGTTAAATAAACTTTTAGGTCTGAAGGACCTCAAATGTAATGAAATATTCTCATCTAAAGCTAATACAGATGTTTCAGGTGTATCAGAGTCTGAGCTGCTGTCATGGTTACTATTAGAACTGTGTAAAAAACACAAATTAAGCTTTCTTGCATACAGTTTAAGATCTAGAATCAGATCAGGTAAGTGTGCTCTTTGCGCAGGTATAAAATTAAACCCTTTTTGTAATAATTGAATGTGTGCGTCAGAGAAATTTCTGTTTGTCAAATTAAAAGTTGCAGCATCCATTTGAAGTAAAGTTCTGTCCAGATTATCAAGTGAAGTTGGATCTCGAATGTCATTTGGAGAACAATCGGAGGAAGTGGAAGCAATGGGAACAACAGAGATTGACCATGAATTTAAGTTTTGGACAGGCTCCTCGTGATGATCCTCGATGCTGTGGGTGGAAGTCTCAATGGTCTTTTGCTGGTAAGTATGTTTCTGGCTCTTCCCCTTCCTTTCCCTCTGAAAGTCATTTCTGTGTCGTTTACTGCACTGTATTCTGGTGGTAAAAAATCTTGAACAGTAATGGGGTTAGAGTTAGGAGCTTGCTGGTGGTTACTAGGTTGATTAAGCATCACAGCACAGCAATCACAGCATCGAGGATCATCACGAGGAGCCTGTCCAAAACTTAAATTCATGGTCAATCTCTGTTGTTCCCATTGCTTCCACTTCCTCTGATTGTTCTCCAAATGACATTCGAGATCCAACTTCACTTGATAATCTGGACAGAACTTTACTTCAAATGGATGCTGCAACTTTTAATTTGACAAACAGAAATTTCTCTGATGCACACATTCAATTATTACAAAAAGGGTTTAATTTTATACCTGCGCAAAGAGCACACTTACCTGATCTGATTCTAGATCTTAAACTGTATGCAAGAAAGCTTAATTTGTGTTTTTTACACAGTTCTAATAGTAACCATGACAGCAGCTCAGACTCTGATACACATGAAACATCTGTGTTAGCTTTAGATGAGAATAATTCATTACATTTGAGGTCCTTCAGACCTAAAAGTTTATTTAACCCTACTCTTCATCATTCCATACAAGCTTTCCTCAAGATTTGTGAAAGAGATCTGAGGAAACTGTGTCAATCTAATAACACTGAAAAATGGTTTAACCTTTCCTATGCTGAAAGAAAAGCATTATCAGATTTCTCCACAGACAAAACACTACGCATCATGCGTGCAGATAAAGGAACAGGTTTAGTGTTGATGGAACAAGCCACTTACATACAAAAAATGGAAAACACTTTACATAACAACGAGTTCTTTTGTCAAGTTGATGTTCAAACAGTTAATAAACACTTCCTGAAAGTTGACAACATTTTAAAAAACTTACATTTAACAAATGCCATTTCCTTTGAAGAATACATGTTCATGTTGGTCCCTTCACCTAATTTAGGTAGATTATTTGGCATCCCTAAAATTCATAAAAATACATCAGACCCTCCTTTTAGACATATCATATCAAACAGGAAAACTAAAACAGAGAAAATTGCAGATTTTCTAGATTGTATTCTGAACTTGATACAACAAACCAAGTATTACCTCAGAGATTCCTGGGCTTTCGTAGATGTTCTTTTTCAGAACAAAGCTGAGTTGTCCAACTGCATTCTCACCACCATTGATGTTGAAGGGTTATATACTAATATTCCACACAAAGAGGGTCTACAACTTTTTAAGTTATTCCTCACTAAATACACTTCTTTTTCTCCAACTAAAATTAACACTTTGTACACTCTAGCTAAAATAGTCCTAAATAACAATTTCTTCTTTTTCAATGGTCATATATACAAACAGACAAAGGCATAGCCATGGGTTTGAAACTAGCACCTGCTTTTGCCAATATTGTATTAAGCACTTGGGATATGGAAAGCTTACACACTTTGTCTAATTTTGATTTGATTCATGTGTATAAACGTTTTATTGATGACATCTTTTTTTCTTGGAAGGGTGACAAAACTTCTTTAGATAACTTCATATCAGATATGAAAATGAGCATTGGTTTTTTGAATCTTATTACTTCAGATTGTGGTAATTATGTTTCTTTCCTGGATACTACAATAAGTATTTTGCCTTCTAGAGAAGTATGTTCCACTATTTACAGAAAAAATACTTACAAAAACAATTTACTTGACTTCTCTAGTTCTCATCCATATTTTATGAAAAAGAATGTAATTAAAAGTCAGTTTATAAGAATTTCAAGAATTATTAGCCATGACATTGATTTCTACTCTAATGCTAAATTGTTGAAAATGATGTTTTTAAAAAGAAATTACCCTGAAAGTTTAATTGACTCTGTTTACACTGAAATAACATCAGACAGGTATATTAAACATTTCCCTATTTTATTATATGGATTCAAACCTAAGTCAAATAACCTTGACAGCACTAACAGGTCCCTTAGTTTTCCTCTACCCATCTCCAGGGATATGGTGCATATAAGGAATATTATTTCCAATAACTGGGACTTACTAACTGAATCTCAACACATGATTTCTGCTATTGGCACTTCTCCTTCTTTCTCATTTAAAAGAACAAGAACCATCAGAATGGAATTAGAGAATAGAGACTCTCCATTTTTGTTAAACAGTAACACTACTTCCACTGTACCTTTAGGCTTGTATTCCTGCAAGAAATGTGTAGTGTGCCCTTACATTTTGAATGGGAAGAGTTACACTTTTCCTCACTGTAACTATACTATTACATATCCCAAACATTTTTCTGTCACACCACTGCTGTTGTTTATGCAGGTATCTGTGAAACTTGTTCAGCTTTTTACATTGGGAAAACCACTAGAAAACTTTCTGACAGAATTAAAGAGCACCTCAGAGCAATAAGAACACAGAATTTTTATAATGCCTTATTTAAACACAGTAAAGCATGTTCATCTTTTAACAAATTTAACTTTATTATTTTAGAACAAATTGAAAGCTTTTATGGTGATTGGGAATTATATCTAGAATTAAGGGAACTAAAGTGGCAATTACTTCTTAATTCAGAAGTATTTCCAGGCTTAAATGAAAATGTTAATATTAAGTGTGCGTTAAAATGGAAATTGTGAACTTACACCACTTTTACTGTATGTACTGTTTTACTTCTATATGAATATTCATTTTTTATTATGAATATTCATAACATTCCACATTCTCTTCCAGTTATAAGCATTATTTGAATTTTAACAGAAGGGATTCTGCTCCTGCTATTGGCCTCTGTATTTATGTTCCAATATTTTCACTGTATTCATTGGCTACTGTAAATGCATGTCATTTCTTATGATTTATACTGTATGCTGTAACCTCAAGGAGTTATTCTGAAGAAGCTCTTTCATCCAATAAGAGCGAAAGCTTAACTAACTGTTCGGTGTCTGCGTGATTTATTTATTTATTTATTTCTCTTTACTTTATTTTGCAGTTGTTATAGTACATTAAGATAGAAGTTTTTATTATATAATTCTTTCTCTTCTAAGAGCTACGGTTATTATTTTATATATATATATATATATATATATATATATATATATATATATATATATATATATATATATATACATATATATATACATATATATATATATATATATATATATATATATATATATACACACATATATATGTATATATATATATATATATATATATATATACATACCTATATATATCCAGATATATCTGTATATATCTATATATCTACATAGCTACATATCTATCTCTCTCTCTCTCTCTCTCTCTCTCTATATATATATATATATATATATATATATATGTATATATATACATATATACAGGCATATATACACATACTTGTAAACATCCATTTCTGTACATATACATGCACATATAGGCACATATACTGGCCACCTTTCATGTTGGGAATATGAATCATTAAACAGTTGTGAGACATACAATTTTGTAAAAATATTGCACAGTGTTGTGTTGAATGCATTTTGCTGTCCTCAGGCCATATAGCTGTAGCAGGCCTCACTGTCTCATTCGCACAGCATTTAACCACCACATGACATATACCTGCACTGCTTGCTGTTTTCAATGCCACACACTACATCCTACATAGATATGTCCACATAGCAACCTTCAACTACATATATATGTCTAGCCTTCACTAACAGTTGCAGTATGTACCTTGCCCTATGCTCATCTGCATTTACATATAGATATGGACTGCGGACACATATGCAGGGTTCACAGTATGTACAGTACCCTTCATACACATCATTTGCATCCCACCAAATGCATATCTGAAGCATACCTTACCTTTGTATTTCTTACCTCTGTCTGTTGTACCTGTTGACGTTTATTTTTCTTTTTAAATATTTTTTTTTGGTGTCTACAAACACCTCTGTTTGTTTATTTTTTTGTCTGTCTCGCTTGCTTGCTCTCTCTCTCTCTCTCTCCATATGCTGCAATGATATAATTGCATGTGTGGACAGCAAGTACAAGCTGCTTTTGTAGGTATCTGCACACGTGCATGTGATGGTCTCTGCACCAATTGGTGCCCACCATTTAGTAATTGCATGCAGCCTGCTGTGTGCTAATTGCAGTTCTCACTGTGATTTCAGGACACTGCTATAAAATGATAGGTTAGGTAGGCATAGGCCTTTTAGTTTTGCAAGGTGGGGACCATGCTTGTTTGCTGTGGACACTGTTGTGTCAGTCAGAAGGCTGGTATATGTCTCATATCTGAAGCTGGGTTGTAGACAGTGAAATGCATGTTGTACTGAAACCTGACTGTTGCTTCTTCCAGTACACTCTTCTCAGTGTGTCAGTTTACTCACACCTCTTAATGCTAACACTGGATACATGGGAGTATGTACTTTGTTTTGGAATTAGGAAATTAACTAGCATACAACAGTGGTTATTCCAATGTATTGCTTTGGCTTTCCTATATTTCCTTCACATTCACTCCTTGTAATGCATGTTATATTTCTGTCTGTCTTGAAATGTATTGCTCTGGCTTTCATAGTTTCCCTTTACATTCACTCCTTGTAATGCATGTTACATTTCTTTCTTGAAATGTATTGCTCTGGCTTTCGTATTTCCCCTTTACATTCACTCATTTTAATGCATGTTATATTTCTGTCTTGAAATGTATTCCTCTGGCTTTCATATTTTCCCTTTACATTCACTCCTTTTAATGCATGTTATATTTCTTGCAGCACCAAGTTATTGTATATCTGCTGTGGCTTAGTGGTATGTCATGCAGACTGGTGAGTCCAAGGTGTGGGGTTTAAGACTGACAAGGATATTTTATTTTGCTGCTGAGCAGTACAAGGGCCTTCTCATACAGAGTGACTAAGGCACTTTTAAGCAGTTGTAAGCGGGTTTGTGCGATGCTTATCTACGCTTAGCTAAGCGCACACACGCTTACAACTGCTTAAAAGTGCTTACAACTGCTTAAAAGTGCTTACTCCCGCTAACACCCACGCTATTTTCTTTTAAAGAAAAGAAAATGGGGAAATCGGAAAGTGGTGAAAAGGGGGGCACAAAGAGGGTAGGACAGTAGGAAAACAAGCTCAGGATGTGCAGGAAGGATGTAGGGAAGGCCCATAGCTGCCCAATTCTTTACCAGCAACAGCTGTGCATATGTTAGAAATTTAGAGTGAGATTTGCAACCTTTCACCCCTGAGAGAGGAGTGAGGACAACAAAGTATGTTGTAGAGCCAGTTGTAATTATCAGTTTACATGTCCAGCAGACACATGTGCGAAATGGGCAACTATGTATGGGGCTTAATTTTTTTTGTGGGAACAGAATGCCCTTTTTTTTTTTTTTTTTTCAGGTGAGACTGGAATGTAAGGTACAGGAAGTAGGTATATTTGGGGAGGTAGGTTGGGGAGGTTAACAGACAAGACAAACAAGATGCATACAGGTGGGGGGTAAACACAATTGACGGGGACGGATGTTTGGATATCGCAAGCCCATGAACCCACGGATGGCAACAGTGGAACTGAGATCCCCACCCATGGGCAGTTACCACTGCGCCTTCACAGCCCAGGCCGGGGCTGTGCTGGGGGCTGGATAGGATGGGCAGGCACACCCGTGAGTTGTGCCACTCTCGGCTCAAGCTGGTGTAGGGGATCAGTCACGGAACGCCGGATCTCACTACGCACCACAGACCTGACCCTTTGGAGGGTGAGTGGAGGCTCACCTCCGGCCATGCTTGCAGCGGGGGGGAGGGGCCCATCCCCTGCAGCGCTTCCACCTGAAGGTGGCACAAGGGTCACCGGAGGAGGAGGTCCCAGCCTGGGCACTGGTGCTAGATGCACTCACCAGCTGAGGTGGGAGAGGTGGGTCCGCTGGCACCCGCCTTCCCAGTTTTCCTATGTTTAGCAGTATTTAATGGCATTTTGGGTTAGTAACAAACAACACCATTCCAAATTAGTTGTAACAGCATGCATTAGTATTCCCATTCACCAAACACACATGGATTCCAAAAGTTGAACAGCAAGCATAACACATGCATATTTAAGACAACAGTGGACATTCCAACAGCATGCAGGGTTGATTGGTGGCAACAGGCCATCAGGTTTGGATATGTGAACAGGGCACATGCATCAACATACATGCAGATATGTATAAACCAACAGGACAAATGTCCATAGGAATTAATTGTGAATACACATACCCAGTTTTGTGTGGAATAGCATCATTTGTGAACATATGGTAGGGTGATAAAATATTGCATTAACAACTTAAAATACCTATATGTATACTATACATTCCTACTAGATGCAGATATATATCCCCTGCATGTATTAGTACAGTTTCCTGTATGTAACCTTACACATGTTGGTGATGGAGATGTTACTGCAACATTAATATACATTCCATTTGTATTCATCCTGCTACATTTGAACAGTTACGTACAGTTCTAGCAGCACACTGACATTTGTGGGATCACAAGCACAAGCTGCTCATGTACCGGATTAACAGGTAAATACTATACATGACACAGTTGAGGACTATAAATATTCTTCTGACATATTGGCATTCCCATCAGCCAGTTTATATGGGCCTAGACAACTGTGGATGTTCAGCATTTCATACAACCATACTATCAACGTAATGCAAGGGTACAACAACATATCCGACATGTGGGACAGTCACAGTCTAGGTATTGTACTTTATTAAAACATTTGACTCTTTGGTTGTGGCTGTCTCATTCATTTCATTATGTTGTGCATGCAGTATACCTTTATTACAGACTTCAAGGTCTTTCTCACACTCTCTCACTTATTTTATATTTACATTTCAGGATGGTACTTAATTCTAGGCTTTATTAACATTTATTACTGGGTTACAACAATCCTTTCCAGCTGACTCACTTATTTCATATGACAGTATATACAAGGATGTATTCAATACTTGTCTGTCCTTTATTGATAGATTAGAAGACTCATTTTCAGGCTGAAGCAGTTATCTGATATTACAATACAGGTGGGAACTCTATTTGAGACTTGTTTACTCTTTATTAATGGATTACAATACTCCTTTTCAGGCTGCATCACTTATCTGATCTTAGAATACTAACAGAAGCTTTATTCTAGGCTTATTTGACCTTTATTACTGGGTTACAACACTGAACTCTTTTACAGGCTGTCTCACTTATTATTCTATAATAATACTAGCTGAATAATTACTAACCTGCCTGGTGGCTCAGCCTTACCAGCCTATCAGCATAGGCTTGCCGATTCGCGGAACAAACACCTGCAACTGTAATATAAATGAAGGGATATTGGAACATACCTATCCATACTATAGGCTAGGATAGCATTTCTTACATACTTAATTACATGTATACTTACTCAGTAGTGGGGCATTGGGCATTTGACGGGCCTCCTGGATCCATCGGTTCAGTTGGTCCTCCTTTCGTCGCTTCAGGTCTGCATGGTGGTGACAGACCTGTTCACCAGTCCTCGGAATGCCTGTGGCACTGGTGAGATCATGTGCCATCTGGTTCCACACCTCTGCCTTATACGCACCCCATTGAACCTGGCTCTGCATAAGTCAGCCTTCACGATGATGGACTAGGAGCCAAACCATATATTTGGATTCCTCAATGCCCCACCTTTGCGCTTTAAAGCGATTTCCCTCTCCGACACCTGCCATCCTGACTGCAAATGGGTACCACAATCAGTTATGGTGTGTATTCCCACCTATGGAGCTTATATATGCCGGTTTTCCCGCACTTATTTGTGATTGGCCGTTTTGGAAATTTCTCAGCTAAGAGCAAACCTGCTTTGTCATAGTTATATTTTCATTCATTCCTATATGTATGGTAATACTGCATTTCTAGGTACAAGTGTCATGGCTTAGTGGTTCAGTACTTTGACTATGGTGCACAGTATCTCGGGTTCGACCCTTGTCATTGCTTTTTTATTTTACTACTGTCTAGACAGGCTAGGAGGTGTGTCTGTGTAAAGGCGACTTTGCTACACGTTGCCCAACATTGCCCGATGGTAAGCTGGTTGGCGCACTGCGCAGCTCCGTGCAAACGGCTTACGCTGGGTAAAGCGTTATTTAGTTATGTGCAGTCATATTAAGCTGGGTTAAGTGCTGTTTGGCTACGGGCACTTATTTTAAGCTGGGTAAAGTGCTGCTTGGCTACGGGCACTCATATTAAGCTAGGTACAGCGCTGCTTAGCTACGGGCACTCATATTAAGCTTGTTAAAGCACTGCTAAGCTACAGGCAATTATGATCCTTTTTATATATACATAATATAGGTTTTGTTCACAAATACATGGGCCATTTCATTACATTTTGCTTAAATTAAATTTATATATGGAGGGGGATGTTGTGGGTTTCGAACCATGACTACCTATTCTTTGGGCGACATCTCTACCGCTATGCTATTGCTACTTTGCTTAATTTGCATATGTAAATCTTATATGCTTTTCAATGTCATATCTGCTAACTGTGGTTGAGCGAAGGGCATACCCGCGCAAACGAGCGCAAATGCGGGCAAACATATTGGAAATTATAAAAAAAAATTGAAACGGTTATTTTTACTTTTTAAACACTTTCACTAGGGTTTAGTCTGTGGGGATGTGTGGCATTGTGTTTCCTGACATTTCGGCGGACTCGCTCATGGGTGTTTACTATCAGGACTCTAAATCTTCTGGGGGGGTGTCCCTTTGCAGTACTCGGCAATCAGACACGCCCCTTACTTTCCTACACGGACCGTGTTAGACTAGAGTATGAGTCAGCATGCCCTCATGAATATGCATGGCATGCTGACGTCATACCGTTCAACTGCAGCTTCTGTGTAAGACTTATTTAGTCTTACACGGAGGATTGCTGAATCCGGGGGTATGTCTTTATAGATCCACATATATTTGTATGTCTACACACACATGCATGCATATAATATAATATATATATATATATATATATATATATATATATATATATATATATATATGTATATATGTGTGTGTGTGTGTGTGTGTGTGTGTGTCTACACACACACACATGTATATATGTACATACACATATACAGTGGATATATACATATACACATGTGCACTCTCATACACTGGCATGCAGGATGTATTTTGACTAAAGTGACAGTATAACTGCACCTAACAGCATTTGTGTCACTGACCCTTTACTGCCAGTTTTACAACTAAGAGTTTTTTTCCATTTGTTATATGTCACTTGACAAGTGTAATAAATGTGTGACTACAGAAACTGCAGACCCATAAGCTTAACCAGCCTTATCTGTAAGACCATGGAACGAATCATCATGGACCCAATAAATAAGCATATAGGCGATCTCCAAACCCTTGATCTAACAGTTTGGTTTTGTCAAAGACAGGTCATGCCTGTTAAACGTGGTGGGCTTCTTCAAAAACATCACTAGCACCATAAATTAAGGCAAATCTGTGCATACAACCTATGTTGAATTACTCTCCCAGTTAAATATCAACCCTTATGTTGTCAGGTGGGTTGCTAACTGGCTCATTGACAGATCACACTCAAAGTTGGGGACTTTACCTCAGCCATCAGACCCTTTAGCAGTGAGGTTCCACAGGGATCAGTGCTGGGCCTCCTGTTGTTTGGAATATACTTTTCTGAAGTTCAGGCCAGAACAGAGAGGCTGTGGCTGACTAAGTTTGCTGATGACTGCAAATGAAGTGCAATCATTGAGTCTCCAAACGATGTCAATATATGTCAAGAGGGACTTGCACAGTAATCTGATGGATAGTCAAATGGCTCATGGATAGGGCATATGAAATTAGGGGGGGGGTTCCACCTCCACCAATAGGCTAGGCCTGTTATTAGTATTGTTCCACAGGACTCAGCACTTGGGCTGCTCCTGTTTGGAATACACTTCTCTGAAGTCATAGCAAATATAGAGGGTCTTTGGGGGACCAAATCTGCAGATGATTGCAAGTTGGGTGCAATGACTGATTCCTGCAAATATGTAGATACCCTTGAGGAGGGTCTGAGAGCAAAGTAACTGGTGCTAGAAACATGGCCTAATACTCAATGCCAAAAAATGCATATTTATACCCTTTATAAAGAAGACCACCCCTGCAAATTGCAACATTGATAACACTCCCCTAAGAGTAGTCCCATTGGTAATGGACTTGATAACTCAGGTTGACAGTAACCTGAACTTTGACCATTATGTGTCCATGGTGGTGAGGAAACCTTCTATGTGGGGCAAGTTATAAGTTATGGCATGGCATCCAGATCTAAGGAGGTCATAATCCCACTATGCTTAGCCCTCATTAAACAAATAATCGAGGACACTGCACTCTTCAGCATGTACCGGACCAGGGATTTGCAACAACTATAGTGGCCACAGAGAAATAACATGTCCTACGTGGATCACCTCAAACCCTGAGTCCCTGTACTCAGTCTTCTACAAACTACTGAGGGGCAGTCTATACCCAGCCTACAAGGTCTTCTCAGATCCAGCTCTGATGAATATGCCAAACATTCGCAAAACAAACAGCACAGCAATTACCCAATCTAACAATCTAAACCTCATCTGTGACATAAGCAAAATATATTGGAGAACAGGTGTATGCTTGAGAAATTACCCGTTTTCTGGAAAGGACTCGTCATTTATGTGAAACAGAGCTCTTCTTTAAGCCTATTCAAATAACATTTGGACCAATGTATGGGAAATCATAAATTCACCGATGCGTATCACCTGTGGCCTTTATGGACAGCAGCAGCTTACAGATGTTCTAAAGATACAGGCATACAACAAAGTCTTTCTGGTCCTTGGGCTTAAAAAGGCTCTAGGGCCATTAAACTGGTAACCTCCAATAAGCATTTCTTCTAGTGAGTTGCAAATACATGAAATTGCTTTCCTTACAATTTTGTGTAACAAAAACACATTGGAATCCAGAAATACATATAATAACCAAAATCAGCTATAGTAGAATGTAGGAAAAGGCAGGACACCGGTTAGCAATGAGCTTCTATTTAAATAAACTATACATTACTGGGTATCACACTGATGTATACAATGCATTTTATATAGCATTTGTCATGGACAGAAGTAGGTTAAAAAATAAAATAGACAACTGGGTACACAAGTTCCAGGATAAAAAAAAGTACCCGATCCTCATATGTGCACTGGTTCCAGGACTGGAAAAACTGACAGTGTAGAATCTTCACAACACAGAAACATTCCAACAGTGGGGTTAGGCCAGGTTCAGGGAGTGGATGTCCCTGCCCCATTGTAGAAGGAAGTAGTAGTCCACAAGAACTGATGGGCCAAAAAAGAGCTCTAAAGATGAGAGAGTGGACTACTGAGGATAAGAAAGAAATTATGTATAGTTACTATTATGTAAGAAGCTCAGAATTTCCAGATAGAAGATATTCAAAAAGATTAAGAGAGAAATCAGAGGAAAGACAAATACGCGCACAAGGAACAACTGTCAAAACCTTCAAATGCATTTTTGTGTTCATTAGTACAACAGATCCATGAAAAACATTATATAGACAAAAAACATTGGGCTGTTCAGAAGAAGTAACCAAGGAAGTGCAAAAATGTAAATAAAATCTAGAGATTTTTGAAAAGGCATGAACAATAAACATGGATATAAGAAAGAGAGATCTGATTTGCTACAGTATTTATGTAAAGGACAAAGCCAAAGCAATCAGTACCAGAAAGCATCTCCAAATCTAGGAGACAGAGTGGTTTGCACCCAGCTATTAGTGGGAGGTGATTTCCTGTAAGAATGTGAATGCAGCAGCAGCATCGTTCACATGGGAATGTTCCGGGGTCCTCATGTGTGCTGTGACTGGTCCCATGTTTTTTTGATTCCACCAGTGCCTTGAGTGAATTTGATTTTTTTATAGCAGAAGGCAGGAGCATCTCCAAGAGCTTTTTTGAGCTCTGGGCTGCTGTGGATGATACCCCAACGGTTGCAGAGGATTTCCCTGATTGCTGTAGCATCAAGGGAGATGGACAAAGGGAACATGGTGTGGTGGTTGTGGTCAGGGTCGGTCTATCTGTGAACCTGTGTATAGGTATGGGCAGGTGCCATCTATGTCTGTACAGGGCTACCTCTTGCAAAGTCGTGGTGATGAGGTCGGGTGGGTAATGTTTCCCAAGGAACAGGTTTATTAGCAGATCACATTCCTTTTGGAATGTGAGGTCATCGCTAATGATGTGGCTGAGCCTCATGTATTGTTCTTTCATGATATTTTTCATCATGAACCTTGGGTGTTGACTTTAAAAGTCAAGGAAATTATTTCTATATGTGGCTTTCCAGTAGATGGTGGAGCTGAAGGAATTTGTCTCCAATAGCTGGGTGTAAACCACTCCATTTCCTAGAATGTTATACCTCAGTAAATGTCACTACTATCCAGCATACTACGTAGGAATGACCACACAGAAGCTTAGCAACAGAATCAAAGAGCACTACCAAGCCATTAAATGGACTGACCTGTCTAATGCACTAGACAGACATAGCAAGCTCTGTCAGCAACCCCCACAATTTCATATTCCTTGTCCTTGGAAAAGTCAACACTTTCAGTGGAGACTCCAACACCTTATTAGAAGTAAGAGAACTCAAGTGGTAGATTGAACTTAGGGCAGATGCCCCAAGGACTGAACAGGTCTTTAAATATAAAATGTGTTCTCAAGTGGATCAGATAGACACTCCCACTCACGTCACACACTTACATCAGCTGTTATGTATACTCAGCACTTTCAAAATGGTATTTAAGTGTAAACATGTTGCTTAAAGTAGATTTCTGAAGAAGTTCATTGGATAACTAAAATTGCGAATGAAAGCGCTTAAATCTACCCTGTGTTAGCGTGTTTTTCCCCATGCATAGTCACCAGGTAATTCTGCTTGTAGCAATTGTCTTTATTCCTGGTTCCAGTGTATTTCATCAGTTTTATATATATATATATATATATATATATATATATATACACACACACACACACACACACACACACACACACACACACACACACACACACATCCCTGGCATGAAGTCTGATGATGATGGCTGTGAAATGGGTGAAGTTATCACATCCCATTCTGATATTCAAAATCTCCAGCAAGGACAACACAGAGCAAATGCTCTTTATGTTAATCATGGGCTTCCTTTCTGTGCTCAGAAATGCAGCATCATTTATGTTAGTAAAGCTTGTATCTGTACCACCTACTATGCAGATATCTCAATCTGTCACAAATTCTTCTGCTTTAACAGCTTATCCTTTGTGGTATCTCCTCAAATTCCAAATAAGTAATATCCTTTCTGTATTCGTCCTGTATTAGGTCCATCATTGAAAACAGTGTCCCCATTGGCACATACCTCACAAAGTACTGAAAGTGGCTCAAAACACTTCAGTGTTTCCTCACCAAAAATATCTCGGGTCTCTGTAACCCTAGCTCCTCTGACAGACTGAAAGACCTGTCTCTCTACAAAGTGTCATACACATTCCTGAGTGGGTCATGTCCACTAAAGTTCCCATGCTGTGAATGACCTAGCACTCTAACATCACCATCACCACAATAAAACTAGTCGTAAACCTATACTATCACATCAACAATACCTGAAGGCATGACAAGTACATTACCCAATGCATTCCACATTTGTGAAATAGGCTGACTTTACATGTCAAACACGTTACTTCTCTTACAAACTTTATAACCAGTTTGGAAACCTGTAAGAATTCAGGACAAAAACAATAAAAACAGCAAATCCATGTTCTCAAAAATCTGTTGTTTTCCACACCCTAAAGAAAAGTATATATTTTCTTTCAGTCTTTTGGGTATGAAATCAGACTTTCACTTTTCTAACCTTTTAATATCTATTAGCAGGAAAAACTGCTAATGGGAGTGTGGGTGTCTTATGTACTGCCTGATTAACATGCAAAATATATAATAAAAATGTATTACCTATGTCAGTTGCAGTTCATACTACATTTTTTTTCAGCCAGTTTACCTCTAAGTCATTTACTCACGAAACATATTCATATCCAAATTGCTTCAGCTTTAGTAAGCAATCTCATTAAATGATAAAGAAGGACATTTACAAGTGGTGATCTTTAAAATGTGTGCAGACTAGTCCCTGTGCAATACAAACAAAAGCTATTAGCACATCATCTTTTACCTACCATCACCACTAGTTACAACACAAAATGACTGACAGCCGGGGGGGGGAGGTCAGAGCTGGGTTTCTGTGAGGATATAGAACATTACTAGTCCTCCTCCATCTTGTTATTGAAGCCTTGCAACTAAATGTTTCATTTATTTTGTTTATGTGTTTAATTTATTGAATCCAAAACGTAATCAGTTTTCAGTCGTAAACCATAAAGGTCCAACACACAAGCTCACAAACACACCTCTCAGCTCTCCTAAATTTGGGGGAACACATCTAATTTGCTCTCAAACTTTTGTTACATCCCTTCTAAATCGGAAATTATTTTGAATGCATACAGGGTTGCTAGACGTCCCTATTTGAGCGGGATTGTCCTGGAATCAGCAGCCCAATCCCGAGTCCCGCACAGCCGGTTTAAATCCCGGTGAAACAGCCTTCCGCTTTTTTTTTTTGATTGGCCCATATACGGGCCAATCAAAAATCGCTAAACACAGAGTTGCTTGTGTTTAATGCGTAACATCATGCAGTTCTGCATTAAACACAGCTCCGTTTTTCACGTTTTTAGATTGGCTCATATATCAGCATATGGGCCATCAAAAATCGGTAAACACAGAGCTGCTTTTGGTCCTCAATTTGTCCCTACCCAGCCAATCAGAAATCTGGCAACCCTGAGTGCATAGCACCCACTAAGAGTACCTTTTCCCTAAATATTTTCTCTTTGTCCAGAATTCTGAGGTAAAAGTTGAAAGACATGACACACACATACACACACACATTGTGCTAACACATATGCAACTATTTCCCACATTAGGAAAGTGGGGCACTTTTCACTTTTGTCAGCCTCCAACTTGTTACAAAAATGTTTATTGCAGTCCTTTGCAAAAATTGCTTGCAATTTTAAAATGAGTGCACTCAACAAAGCAAATACAGTTTACCACACTGTCTAATCAATAAAAATGGTCTTTTGCCACATATATGAACTTTCCCACTACTACTTTTACCAGCTTGGTAGATATGGGCATCCTGAGTCAATGGAGAAACCACCCCATATTTACATACAACCAGTTAATTATTAAACAAACTGATATGGTATGTGAGAGATGTATTTATA
>NC_056747.1:1246399767-1246434767 GCF_019279795.1 Protopterus annectens | reverse complement strand
TCAGGGTACATTCCATGGGTCTAAACCATCTGTCAGATTCAAATGAGCTGAATACAAACAGAGATTTGGGCACCAACCCCTTCAGAGCTTTCATGTGACCAAACAGCAACCTCTTCTGAGGCTTACAAGAATGGATGGTTGGCTTATGCTGCTTTTTTGCTGGGCAGACAAGTTCCCTTTGGGGAAAGAAATTTTCATTTTTAGAAAAAAATAAGTTATTTACTCACCCGAATGTTCCATCTGTGTTGTCAATTTTCATTCTTACTCACTGATGGGTCTCAGATCTGGCTCAGCCACATTTTCTAGACTTTGGATCCTACTCTCAAGTGCCTCTCTCTTCCCATAATGCACTACAGTGTATCTGACTCCTCAGGTCGACTTTGCTGCCTACTGCCTTCTGACTTAATAGACAAGACAGACAAAGAAAAAAATTAAGGCTGAAACATGGAACATGAAAGCTTTTATATCATCTAAAACCCTTCTAGGAATGATAAGCCCGGGGATGGCTGGGAGGGAAGGTGACGAAGAATGAAAGTGGACAACACAGATGGAACATTATGGTGAGTGCATAACTTCTTTATCTGATGTTGTCCTTTTCATTCTTCCTCACTGATTGGTCAGAGTCCCCAGCAATGTAAGTCTCAGGAGGCCCTCAAAGAGGGATATGTCGGACCACTGTCGAGCCAAAGAAAGCTCTGCTTTTGGAGACTGGCAGATATCAAATGTTGGAGGTGTGATGGGAAAAATAGGCAATTGGGAATATATATTTTTGGAAGTGTAATGAGATGGCAGATTTAAAAATGAGAACTGAGAGAGCAATACATGCTGAATAATGTTTTGTAAGAGGAATGAGGTTTAAAAGAAGGCAGGATTTGAATGAGCTATGTAATGTTTGACTGACAATGAATGGATAGACTATAGGTGATGTATAATGCTTGCAACTAAAATATGTCAATGTTATTTGTTTCCATGTATATATGTCTGTCTATGTCATAAGTGATAATTTAAAAAAGATGTTTCTTCTTAAAAAAAAGAAAACAAAATAACCTTGACATCTAGGAATAAAGTCCAAGGTATAAACAGATTTACCAATCCTGCATTAACTTAACAGTTTTGGTGTGATTGGCTGTTCCCAAAAGATACTGAATTATTTGGACAGAAAAACAATAAAATGCTTCATGCTTAACAAGTGACATATAAATATCAGTCTAAACCAAGATTAGATATTTCATGCCATGAAGGAGGTATAGGCCTCTAGAAACTGATTACATATATCGATATGTAGCCATGGGACTCCATACGTATCTGCTGTTCTCATCAGATTTAAACAATACTGAAAGTTTTAAAACATGAAGAGATGAAGTCTAAGATGACCACACCACTTAGTTCAGTAGAATTATTCAACTGACAAGCAGGAATGGAACTCAAACCAGAAGTTGACAAAAATCATACTGTAAATGAATATGATAAAACAGAAGAAAGACTGTAAGAAGGCTCAGATGAGAAGATAAAATATGGAAAAGCCATAAATATAGCAAGAAGTATAAAGATCTCCCGAACAACCTCATGTTCACAAGGATTTGACACAGGAGTGGATTAAGGGACATGAGTTGAATCCAGAGAATGAAAGGTTAATAACAGGAGCCCAGGGTAGTGGAGTACATACACATTAGTTGACAAAGTCCATTGAACATGTGGAAGAACCAGACAAATGTAGGTTGTGTAAAAAAAAAAAAAAAAAAAAAAAAAAAAAAGAATTAGAAAGTTGTATACCTTGTTATTGAATTACTGAAAGCTCGAAAGTCAGTAACCTGAGACCATGAAGCTGAAAACCAGAATGCAGAGGGCCTATACACGGAAGCAAGATTGCTCCACTGAGGATTGTGCAAACACCACAATACAGAAGTAACAGAAGCATTGCAAGCAGGAGCCACAAAGTGTTATAAAGAACGATGAAGTGTACATCAGATAGGATCATCCATTACCAACAGTCTGCAAAAGTAGATGCGAGAACACCAGATATAGTAGTTCATGAAAAAACACAAAAGTAGCATTGATCATTAAAACTGCTACACATTACCATTACAGTGTCTTACATGCAGCAAGACAAAAAGTAATAAACTATCAAGATTTGCAAGCAGAAACGAAAGCAGTGTGGTGGAAAATGGCTAGACAGTTCCAATAGTAATAGTAGGAGCAATGGGTTGAATAAAAAACCCCCCTACAGTTATTTTTAGATATACTACCCATAAATGTAACTCTGTATGAATTGCAGGAATGAATTCCAGGCTTAGTGTGGCTGCTACAACGAGCACCTATGGATAACAAAGATTGAAGTAATACTAATGTCATGACCTTTACCAATACCCTGACTTAGGAATGGGATCCATTCCCATAATGGTATTAGAAACCCAAAAGATTTGAAGAAATTAAACCATACACCTGACACATCCACCTAAATGGCATGTTTATAAAACAACATGCAAACTGTCCAAGTTTAACCCAGACCTGTGCAACTGCCCTATTATCTTTTAACTGGAATATCCAAAAAACCCTACCCTTACATGAAGCTTTAAATTAATTCAATGCAACTTTCCTAAGTAGCCTTACAACTCCTAGAAGGAAGATAGTAAAAACGAATAATAAAATGTGGTTATCCAAAAAGAGTAGCATTCTAATGCAGGATAAATAGAAGTGTGGAAAGAGTGGAAGACATACAAAACATCACAATATCTCAAACTTCAGAATGCTCCACATCTGTAACAACAAAGCAAATAAATGAAGGCAAAAAACTGTACTAGTACAACAGTTTGAACAATAGCTAACACAATTCGAAACAATTCCAGTCATCTAATAAAGGAATCTTGCATCCTGGAGAAAAATTCAACCCTAACTCCCTCTCCCCAAAAACTCATCACTCAAACCTGCAAAAGAATTAATCTCTTATTTCACAGATTGTATACTGTTCCTAACCAAGGATTCCCACATCTAATCCTAAGCCTGCCCAATAGCCATATATCACTACGTCCACTTTCACCTTCAAACCAGTGTCCTCATTCTATATAAAACAACTCGAACAATGCTCAGCTACAGCTGATGACCTTCCAAGTGAGTACATTAAAACGGCAGCCAATAGCATTGCCCATATTGTCTCAATCCTTATAAATAGGTCAATCTAGGAATTGCATGTTCCCTTTCTTTGGAAACAATCACATTATCCATGTACACAAAGTAGGAAATTCAACAGACGTCAGTAACTTACCACCTGTAGTGATCTTGGGTTCATGGGAGAATAGTAAGCCAACTGCACTGAAGTCAGAATCAGACTGTGTTTATGAGGTGAAGACCTTAACCAACATGCTATAACCACCCTCTTTGGAATACCTGAAAAACACGGCTTATATAGTAGTAACACTGCACTTCTTACCCTTATAGATACTGTTAATAAAGATAGAGATAAGAAACTAGTCTCCACCTTATTTCTATATTTGTCTGTAGCCTTCAACGCAATTTGTCACAGCAAACCTCTACTTCAAATGTCCACATTTAGGTCTATTACACCCACCCTTCTATGGTTTAAAAGCTACTTGTCCAATAGGTGTCGGTCAGTAAAATGGCACTGTACCCTGTCTCCATACTTCCCAGTCACCACCATTGTGCCACAACGTCACCTCATCTTTAACCCACCACCACCCTCCACTGATTCACAAAACAGGCTTCCCTAATGCTATACACTGATGATGCCACACTCATCTGTGTATCAGATAACTTGGCGCATCAACAAAAAATTGGTCAAGAAGCTGTAACAGACACTAAAACATGAGTTTGTAACTCACAACTCATGCCACCCCCCCCAGACTAATACTGCTCTTTCCCCCAGAGCTCTCTGTCATGAAAAACAACATTTAAAACTCTCACTTAATAATACACCATCTGACGTCACTTCTAATAGCAAATAATGAGGGAAGATAGTGGATGATTGTAAGTAATACTGAATAACTATAATAATAATACTAACAGTGATGATAAAAGTGGATGATGACTAAGTCTGCAGATAACTGCAAGCTAGGAGCAGTCAATGATTCCTCAGAACACTTGGCCATCTTGCAGGGAGGTTTGTCTCAAATAAATAACTGGTGTTAAAATCATGGTCTGAAACTAGAAACCAAAAACGCAATACTGTATCTTTTGGGAAGTCATCTACCCCTGGCAACTATCACACTGACAATACACCCGTAAGACATGACCCAGTTGTTTATGATTTGGGAACTTATGTGGACAATCAGGACAGAGACTTCACTTTTGACCAACATGTATCTGTTGTTGCATGAAAGTCCTTCTATATTGCACAGATTCTAAACAAAGGGATTGTTTCTAGATCTAGGGATGTCATTGACCCACTGTACTCAGCCTTTATTGGGCCAGTCATTGCACATAATGCCCCCTTTGGCATGTATCTGTTCAGACACATGCAACAAGTGGAGCTCCCACAAAGATACCTTACTAAAAGGATACAAGGCCTAAACAACAGGTCCTACATGGACTGACTGAAACCCCTGTCACCATACTTGGTATCCTATGGACTCCTAAGACGTGACCTTTGTCTGGTATACAAGGCATCCTCTGACCTATTGCTATTGGATTTACTGCACGTCAGTAAGTCAAATGGCATCAGAAATATTTTGCCTAGCCATCTAAACCTCTTCTGCAACATTAATAGGATAGTTTGGAGGGACAGGTATATTTTGCAGAGGATACCACTGCTGTGGAACAGACTCTCCGTCCACATAAAACAAATTTCATCCCTATCCATTTTCAAGCACAACTTAGATATATGGATGGAAAACAGAAAATTTAACCCAGAACTGCACCATGTACTACAAATGGGCAAATGTAGGTCCTACATGCTTTATCCTAGGCATGGGTCCACTCATGTTATCTATGGTATGATCCCAGTTATTCTAATTAGGTGGTAATATGTAAGTATCAATCATGGGACAGGTAGTGTCAATCTATAACCAAGTGGGATAGGTTAATTCAAGCACAAAAAGGGAAATTAGCTAGATAAAATGCTTTGCAAAACCAGCTAGCCTAGTACTTATTTATGAACTTATAATCTTACATTTGACATGCACATACAAAAATGCATAAAAAAACTCAAAACAAACACTTGGAATGCTTTAGACATCCAAAAACTTTCTCATCAACCCAACTAAAAATACACTCCCAACTACTTAGCACCTCCCCTAACTACTTCATGGAACTGCCATTTTAACTAACTTCCAGGCAGCACAAAAAGCAAACTTTGACCAATGATATAAAGAAATGGCTAAATTTGCAGTAAATGCCCCTTTCAGAACCCACTACAGTATAGCACTGAAAGCCTAAATTGGTTAGAACTAACCCATCAGCTGACATATACAGAGCTTCTTCCCACCTACAACATTAGCTAGCAATCGTCTGCTTGTCTAGCACTAAATACCATTCTATGTACAACTGTGTTCGTACTCCATCACTATGATCCAGTGAAGAAAAACATTTCTGTCCACAACCCTACCAAATTTGCAGGGCATGATCTATATTTATACCATGTTTCTAAGGCCTGGGATTCCTTACCTATATCCATCAGAAGAATACCCCCCTCCAGTCCTTCAAAACCATTCTGAAACAGTTCTTAGCCAAAATCTGTCTCTGTATTCGGTCCCCCTCAGGATAATGATATTTCTAAATACGAACACATTCCTACTCATACCTTACACCTCCTTACTCTCCCGTTTCACTCACTTCCTAACTTTATCTAGATATGTGATAATTTATTTTTCCCCAAGTTCATATTGCAATTTCTGTATGTATTATACTAGTTGTACCTTTAACTTCTAAAAAATGGCTAATTTTTTTCTAATAATTAAATTATTGTTATATAACTTATATTTGTTTTGACTAATTTTATCACATTATGTCCGATTTGGTATGATTATTTAAACTGTACATGCTTTGCTTTGTTTTTGAGGCTATTAAAATTGTTTTCAAAATGTTTTGAAATACTTTGGAACTTTTCTACCTAGGCCGCCTGTAAAAATGGAGACCTACCTCGTTAAAGTTTCCTGGAAGTCAGACTTCAGTAAAAAATATGCTTGACCTTGTCCTTACAAATGTTGCTTCTGCCGACACCCCACTAATATATAATATAATATAATATGATATATGATATAATATGATATATGATACAGTATGATATAATATGATACAGTATGATATAATAATATACAACTTGTGATTGCAACAACTACCAAAATGAAAACCAAGGAAAAATTACACCCAGATAAGGAAATCTGTGGAAATAATTGACCACGCACACCACAACGAAAATCAATCAGACTGAAGAAATATGAAAGCAGTATTACTGAATATTAACTACTTCATACTACTCAACTATCCCTGACTTTGCCTCATATTAGTACCCTTCTCCTTATAAAATGTTTTGATTTTTTGGTAAATCACTGAAGAGTACAGTCAGTCTGTGATGTCAGAACATTTTAGGTTCATAGGTGTGTACTAGGCTAATAGCCCTTGAGCCTTTACAAGCTTAGCCCATAGAAGTGCCCTGGCATCATGCCGCCTGACGTTAGTTCCCCGTGCCTCTATCAAGTACAGACACTGGAGTGATCCCCGGGATGAACTTTCTATTTCCCATTCACTCATCAAGATTTCTCTTGAAGAAGACCTGTGAGGTGCTCTGCTTGACATGTATGGGAAGTCTATTCCAGAGCATGGGCAGTCTCTGGGTTATGAACCTGTCCCTCCAGCATGTTCTGTTGATTATGGTAATAAGGTTGAGGTCACTGCAGTGTGTGGTGTAGAGGGATTGGAATTTCTTTAGATGTAGCATTTCTAACAGAGCTGGGTCAGACATGGCTTTGTAAGTCAAGCAGAGATTGCCTCTTATTAGACAATATAAAACAGAAAATAGCTGGAGATTTTTTAGTCTGTCCATGTAAAACATGCGTTTAAGGCCTAGGATCCTCTTTGTGAGGTACTTTTGTGGCCTTTGCAGCTGTTGCATGTGTCTAGTGAGGTACATGCCAAATGGAGCATTATATTCGATGATTGGCGTAATGATGGAAGAGTAGAGAGAGATGACCTCTTTCTTTCTGAATTCAAAACCCTTGGGAATGAGATGGGCTACAGAGAAGGACTTTCTGACTACAGTGGCAATGTGGTGGTCAAAGGAGAGGTTGCTCTCAACCTGTGTCCCCAGATCTCTTATAACACTTTCAGTGTTCAGTGGGCTCCTATCGATATTGTATTTAGTGGGAACTGAGTTTTTCCCAAAGGGGATGACACGCATTTTTTTGGCATTAAGCTTAAGGCCATGGTTTCAACACCAGTCATTGGTCTCAGTGAGGCCTTCCTGTAGGATGTCTACATCACTTGGAGAATTAATAATGGCTCCCACCTTGCAGTTGCCTGTGAACCTGGTCATCCAGAGTCCCTCTGTGTTGGCTTGGACTTCTGAGAAGTAGATGCCAAACAGGAGAGGACTCAGGACAGATCCCTGTGGAACTCCACTCGTGACTGGTCAGCAGTCAGACTTTGAGTCTGCGACTTTCACACTGTGGGTTATATCTGTGAGCCAATTTGCAACTCACACACTGATATAGGGATTGATGCCTAGTTTGGTGAGTTTATCAGTAATTCCTGAGTGGGGAATGGTATCAAAGGCCTTGGCCAGAGCAAGGTAGGTTGTATGAACTTCCTTGCCATCATCCACAGCTCTGGTGACTGACTCAAAGAAGTCAACCAGGTTGAGCAAGCATGCTCTACCTTTCACAAAACCAAACTGCATGGGATCTAGAGTTTGGACATTCCCTATATCCTTGTTAATTAGGTCCATGATGATGTGCTCCATAGCCTTACATATCAGACACGTCAGACTAATGTGATAATTCCCAGGCTCTGTAGTGTCATATGCATCATTCATGCTCATTTATCCCTACAACATATATTCCAAATTCAAGATTTGGCATAAGTAATGAAAGATAATTTAAACGATCTCCTACATAAAAATGTACACAAAAGGAAAATGCAATAAATATTATATAAAAAACCTAATAAGCTACAATAAAACCTTCAACAACAGCCACATCTTCACAGTTGAGCTAAAATCCTGCAGAGCAAAGCAAAAACAACATGGTAAACCTCCTATAAAACCAGACTCCCAAGCAATCAGTGAAAAATATCCAGTTAGCAATGTAAATAGCAGTCCTCCATTAACAGAAACACACACAGACTGAAAATGCTGCACACTCACAGTGCACGAAAACTAGCAACCTGTAAAAAATGAAGCCTATAATACAAAGCTTTGCACTATATGAACCATGGCATGGAAACAAGAAGTACATCAAATACATACTGCCTACTTAAATTTCTCCAGCAATGAAACCAAATACAAGGAATGCTGTCAATAGCACAGTTTAAATTAGAGTCTCCCAAATATAAAAATGCACACTTACATTCTAGCTGACAGGCTCAGTCGTTCTATTCTGATGCCTTACGAATGGTCTCTGAATCCTTCAGTACTGGAACAGATTTTCTAAGGTGGGGTCGTCCTTGCTGCGATCTCTTCACATCTCCTTCCAATGTGAAATGCAGCAAGTTTTTCTCTCTGAACTCCCCGCAGGGGGAAGCCCCCAGAGACGCACTGGTGCATGCTTGGCCTCCCAGTATCCTTTATGCTTATCCTCCACTTCCCCTCATGTCAAAGTTTCTTCAGAAAGCTTGAAGTCTGGGGAGCACGGTGATCCTCATTGCCCCATTCTGGCATCGTCAGGTTGGTTTCCCTTACTGTGGTCTCACCTGGTAGGTCCTCCATGGACGTTGGATCCAGTTCCGGATCTTCTTTCTCATCTCTCAGGGATCCCTCACCCAGATCTGGACAGTCTGAAGCTCACGGCTTGGCTACTCCGGTTCCCATGATTGTTAGGACTCCTGGATTGTCATCCCCTGTAAAGTCCATTTTGGTTGTGGCTTACAAATCCTCTACCAGAAAGGTGTATCGTAGTAAACGGAGACGCTTCTCCATATGGGCCACTCAGCAGGCTTTGGATCCCTTTACTGCACCTCTTTCGGCTGTCTTAGATTTTCTAGCAAATATTTTTCATCAGGGTGCCAATTCCTCTACAGTTAAAGAACAACCGCAACTATTTCTAATTTTCATGTTGGGGTGAATATGTCTTCTTTGGCTTCTTCCAAACATTGTAAGACCTTTCTTAAAGGTGCCTTCTTTCTTAGACCCCTGGTTAAGGACCTTACACCTCTGTGGGATCTTACCTTACTGTTACAAGCATTGGTCTCTGCACCATACCTCTCAACCTCTTACAGCAAGAAATCTGGGCAAAGCCATAAATAAAAGTGGGTCAAAGGCCCAAAAATAGAGACAATATTTAAATATTGCTCTTACCAACTTAGAAAGTTGACAGAATAACACATTTTGGATTAGCATGAATTTTCTGAAGGTTATGAAGTCTGAAACTCAAATGTCTGTCATTATTTTCTAACTTCAATCTTTAATGATTTGTCACTAATTTGCCAGAAAACCACAATTTTATGAAAAACAGACTAAAATATGAAGAAAAAATCTGGACATTCTGCGAAAAGCCGTACAGTTGAGAGGTATGCTCTGCACCCTTTGAGAGTACAGCTTCAGTTGATTTGCAGTTTTTGACCTGGAAAATGGCTTTTCTGGTTGCCATTACCTCTGCCAGATGAGTGTCAGAGCTCCAGGCTCTATCTATCAAAATGCCTTACATGATCTTTCACAAAGACAAAGTGTCGCTGCGCACTAATCCATCTTTCCTTCCTAAGGTGGCCTCGGAAGCTAATATTAATCAGACTATCAATTTACCATTTTTCCCCTAACTTCCAAAACAAAGGGGAATACAAGCTGCATCTGCTTGATGTTCGTAGGCAAACTGAGATTTTATTTGCACAGGACGAAATATTTTCATAAATCAGATCAGCTGTTCGTGTCTTATGCTAAACGCTTCCTAAGCAAGCCAGTTTCCAAGGTAACTATTGCTCGCTGGATTTTCCAGTGCATTACTTGAGCCTATGCTGTGAAAGGCATGTCTCTGCCGGGACAAGTGAAGGCACAAATTCTACTCAATCTATGGCTACATCAGCTGCTTTATTGTCTAGGGTGTCTCTGGATGATATTTGTTCGGCAGGCACTTGGTCCTCATCTCATACCTTTATTTCACATTACAAGCTGGATATTGCATCTAGGAACAGAGCATCCTTTGGTTCTGCGGTGCTCCAGCATATCCTTCCAAGAGGACCACGCAGGATATTATAATAGCTGGGGACTCTGTTCCACAGGTTGAAGACCAAATGACGTAAACTGCTTCAGATAAAGAAATTATGTACTCACCATAACTTTCCATCTGAGTAGTTGTACTTCATTTGTCTTCAACCTTTCCCCCCTTACTTCCCCCTGACCCTATCTTTGTGCAGTCAAGGTGACAAATATATATAATGCATGAAGCTCTCATCCCGCCATCCTCTGTGACCCGTGAGTTGTCATGTGAGGTAAAGTCTATAGGCATGCATCACCTGCAGCATAAACCTATCCACCAGCCACCCTGCCCCAACTATTTAAAACATCTGATAGCCTTGTCTCAGTATAAGGTTGACTCAGACAATGCATAAAATCAACACATTAAAATAAATGCATTGAGTGAATGAATAAACTTTGACAGTCTGTCAATTAAGCTTTTCATTCAGTTTAAAGATATTCTTTCAGGATCAGTCTAAAACAGTGTAGTTTGTGCCTCATCAAGTTAAATGCAGATGTTTACACCTTGTCTGTCGTCTGTTGTTTAACACCCTGGGTTCAACATCAGTGACTCCTAATAGATTGCCAAAGATGATACTGACAAGCTTAGAGAAATTCATATGCAAACTGACTTTGTCAAACTTCCCTTAACACATATTGAGTTGACTAGAATATGTAAAAGAAAAAAAGTATAAATATTTCAGATTCCATGCCTTTGAGCCTTAACAGAAATGGAATGGGTGCAATATTGTTATGTAGACACCACAGATGTATCAACTGCATAATTCAAGGTAGGGTAATAGTACATTTACCCACATGCTGTATATGTTTCTGACCATCTTTTGGTGACAATTTAGGATAAGTTTCATCCAATCCATATGTCATAACCTGTGGGTTCTTGAAATGGGTGATGTGATCATTCAACTGAATATGTTTCCCACACAAGAAAGAGTCTGTTTCCACAGCTTTCTTTTTGGGTAGCTGTGTGTGTGTGTGTGTGTGTGTGTGTGTGTATGTGTGTGCGTGTGTCTACTTCAAAAATGTAAAAACCACTTACTCGAATCACTTATGATCACTTATGATCGAGATGAAAGCATTGAAACCTTACATACACGAAAGATCACATCAACGTAAATGTTAACCAGGAATGGAACCGCTTGGCGACCATGGGGAAATTTGCCCTTTTCCCCACTATAATGCGATCTCACAGTTAGTATATTTAGTTGGGGGGGGTGCAGACCCCCCCCCACACTTTCGTGGGTTTGACATGCTTTGATTTGTGTATTTTGTCCTGGTGGCCAAGTGGTTCCTTTGCCAGTCAGCATTTTCATTGGATGTGATGTTTCGTGTATGTAAGGTTTCACATCTCAATCATAGGTGATTCAAGTAAATGGGTTTCACTTTTTTGAATTAGACCCATATATATATATATAGGTTCATAGGTGTGTACTAGGCTAATGGCCCTGGAGCCTTTACAAACCTAGCATATAGGATTACAGTGGCATCGTGACACCTGACCTTAGTTCCCAGTGCGTCTGTCGAGTAGAGCCACTGGCGTAATCCCCGGGGTGAATTTTTCGATTTCTCATCTACTCATCAAGATTTCTCTTGAAGAAGGCCAGTGAGGTGCTCTGTTTGACATGTATGGGAAGTCTGTTCCATAGCATGAGCAGTCTCTGGGTTATGAACCTGTCCCTCCAGCTTGTTCTGTTGGTTGTGGTAATGAGGTTGAGGTCTCTGGAGCGTGTGGTGCAGAGGGATTGGGATTTCTTTAGATGCAGCATTTCTGTCAGAGCTGGATCAGACATGGCTTTGTAAGTCAAGCAGAAATCTCCTCTAAGTAGGCGATATAAGACAGAGAATAGTTGGAGTTTTTTGAGTCTGTCCATATAGGACAAGTGTTTAAGGCCTAGGATCCTCTTTGTGAGGTAGTTTTGCGGCCTCTCCAGTTCTTGCAGGTGTCTAGTGAGATACATGCCAAATGAGGCATTGTACTTGATGACTGGCCTAATAAGGGAAGAGTAGAGGGAGACAATGACCTCTTTCTTCCTGGATGCAAACCCTTAGTAATCAGATGTGCCACATAGAAGGACTTTCTTGCCACAGTGGCAATGTGGTGGTCAAAAGAGAGGTTGCTGTCAACCTGTGTTCTCAGATCTCTTATAATGCCTTCTGTGTTCAGTGGACTACCATCAATGTGGTAATTCATGGGAATTGGGTTTTTCCCAAAGGGGATGATGACACCTTTTTTGGCATTGAGCTTAAGCCCATGGTTCTGACACCAGTCTTTGGTCTTAGTGAGGCCTTTCTGTAGGATGTCAACATCACTTAGGGAGTTAATAATAGCTCACAACTTGCAATTGTTTGTGAACTTTGTCAGCCAGAGTCCCCTTGTGTTGGCCTGGACTTCATAGAAGTAGATACCAAACAAGGGAGGACCCAGGACTGAACTCTGTGGGACTCCACTCAAGACTGGTCGGCAGTCTGACTTGGAGTCAGCTACTTTCACACTGTGGGTTCTATCTGTGAGCCAGTTTACAACCCATCTAGTCATATAGGGGTTGACGCCAAGCTTAATGAGTTTTTCTGTGATTCCTAAGTGGGTAATGGTATCAAAGGCCTTGGCCAGATCAAGGTAGGCTGTAGGAACCACCTTGCCTTCATCCACAGCTCTGGTGACTGACTCAAAGCAGTCGACCAAGTTGAGCACGCATGATCTACCCTTCACAAAACCAAACTGTGTGGGATCCTTAGTTTGAAGATTCCCTATATCCTTGTTTATTAGGTCCATGATGATGCGTTCCATAGCTTTGTATATCAGACTCGTCATGCTAATGGGGTGATGGTTCCCAGGGTCTGTAGTCGCTTCTCCTTTGTGGAGTGGGATGACTGCAGCAGTGCACCATTTGGTAGGGCCAAAGCCTGAGGTGAGGCTGTGACTGAACAGGACACACAGGTGAGGTGCCAGTTCACTCTGTAGTTCATGTAGAACACAGCCAGGGGTATTGTCAGGTCCCATAGTCCCACAGACTCCAAATCCAGCTGTAGACAAGTGACAAGTGGAGTACCTCAGGGTTCAGTCCTGGGACCGCTCTTGTTTGGCATCTACTTCTCTGAAGTACAGGCCAACACTAAGGGACTCTGGCTAACAAAGTTTGTAGATGACTGCAAACTGGGAGCCATTATGGAATCCCCAAATGATGGGGATATTCTACAAAAGGGCCTTACAGAAACAGATGCTTGGTGCCAGAGCCATGGGCTCAAGCTTAATGCCAAGAAATGTATAGTTATCCCCTTTGGGAAAAACCATGTGCCCATGAATTACCACATAGGTGGCAGTACACTAAACACTGAAAGCGTAATGAGAGACTTAGGGGCACAGGTGGACAGTGGTGTCACCTTCGATAACCACATCACCACAACAGTCAGGAAATACTTCTATGTGGCACACCTCATCACTAAGGGCTTTTCACCCAGAATAAAGGAGGTCATTGTCCCCCTGTACTCATCCCTCATTAAACCCAGTATAGAGTACAACGCCCCATTTTCTATGTACCTCACAAGACATCTGCAACAACTGGAAAGGCCCCAGAATTACCTCACTAAAAGAATCACAGGCTTAAAGCAGATGCCCTATGCTGACCATCTAAAAAAACTCCAGCTATACTCTGTGGCATATAGTCTACTCAGAGGCAATTTCTACTTGACATACAGGGCCATGTCAAACCCTGAGCTGTTGGACATGCTCCACTTAAAGAAATCCCTCAGAGCCACACGCTCCAGGGATCTAAACCTTGTCATCATAATGAAAAAAACATGCTGGAGGGATAGGTTCCTGACCCAGTGAAACTCCCCATACTCTGGAATAGACTGCCCATACATGTCAAGCAGAGCACCTCCTTGGCTCTCTTCAAAAGGAACCTTGACGTTTAAATGGGAGATAGGAAATTCACCCCATGGATCACGTCAGTCACCCTGCTAGACAGGGGTCCAGGGAAGTAAATATTGTGGGAGGAAATATCCAGGGAATTGTTATGGCTAGGCTTGTATAGGCCCTAGGGCCGATAGCCTGTTACCAATCTATGAACCATAGAAGCTGTATTTTTGGCGTTGGACAGTGCTGTTTTAACCTTTGCAGCAGTAATACTGGGTGCCTGGCAATCTCTTGGTATTATTGATCCTTTGGGGGGGGGGTAAAGTTGGCACTGAATCTGCCGGCCAGTATATTGGCAATATCTGTTGGCTCGGTATAGGGGGTACCACTGTGCAGTAGCTCAGAGCAATTCTGGGTATTGCCATGGAGATTCTTTACATAACTATAGTAGGCTTGTGGTTGTTTTTACTATCTGCTGCAATTCTGTTTTTATAGCTAGCTTTAGAGGATTTGATGAGGAATCTCAACTTTTTGTTGAGGCTGAGAAGGGAGTTTTTCCAGTCTTGGGACTTCACCCTATTCTGCATCAGTTTCCTCCTTCTGTTGTAGAGTTTGTTCATGGCAAGGAACCACCAGATTGGCTTCTTTTTTTGGAGGAGAGCGTCTTGGTTCTATTGGGTATGGCGAGATCCATGCATTTGTGTACATGTTCTTACAGTGCGTGCATTGGTGTATGATTTGGCGATCATGCAACTATTCTGTATTTGCATGGGTGCCATGAAGTTAGCGACCTCTATTTTTAGGAGCCCAAAGTTAGCTTTGGAGAAGTTTTTCATGGTGGTTACCTTTGCAGGGGGAGTGGGTTCATAGGTTGGTACTAGGCTATCTGCCCGAAGGCATTTATAAGCCTAGCCAGAATGTGTTGGCTTTCACCGCCCCCTTAGATTAGTTCCCTGTGCCTCTGTCCAGCAGAGCCACTGAAGTGATCCCCGAGGTAAACCTTCTGTTCCCCATCCACTCATTAAGGTTTCTTTTGAAGAGTGTTAGCGAGGAGCTCTGCCTAATGTAGATTGGGAACTTGTTCCAAAGCATGGGAAGTCTCTGGGACAGGAATCTATCCCTCCAGCACATCCTATTTATTGTTGTGGTGAGGTTTAGATCCCTAGAGCGTGTGGCTCGAGGGGATAAGGTTTTCTTTAGGTGGAGCATGTCCATCAATTCTGGGTTGGATGTGGATTTCCATGGTGATTTGTTTGTGGTCGGATCTAACCAGGGAGGAATTGACTATTGGTGTAAAGCAACGGTTGCTCATGTTAGTAATAACGAGGTCAAGGATGTTGCTTTCAATAGTGGGGGTAAGAATGAACTGATCCTGGGCATTGGAACTGATGAATTCAAGAAGCATTGAGCCAGTGCATTGGTGCATGAGTAATTTTCCCAGTTGATGGAGGGATAGTTGAAGTCAGCTAGTACGAGTGTTGGGTTGGACCCTAATAGTTTCCAGGGTGCGTAGGAAAGTGGAGTGAGAGTCTTGGGACATGGTCAGGGAACTATAGCAGGATACAACCTGAATCGCCGTCTTACCCAATGTTAGTTGTACCCGAAGTATCTCAGATGCGTTATGTTGGGCTGCTAGTCTGGAAGTGTGCATATCATTTATGAATATTGAGACAGCAACACCTTTGGAGCTTCGATCCATGTTCGGGGACCGAAAGGTGTGGAATGAGTTATAGCCTGGTAGCACAGGGGTGCTTTCTGCTGGTTTAAACCAGGTCTCCGTTACAGCGCAAATGTCTATGTTCTCCATTTTGAGGAGTGCTTCGAGGAAGTGCATCTTGAGATTTAGACTTCTAGCATTGAGCAGCATGACCATCAGATTGTATTTGTTTATAGCTGTTACGGTGGTAATTTGGTCTTTGGAACATCGCCTAAAAAGGCACTATAGGGGAGACAAGAGCCTTAGCCAGTATCCGGAAACCCAGGGGTGACAGATCTCTGGTAAAGCATTGAGGTCTGGCAGTCATGCCATCTCAAGCAAATAGATACTGGATCTCCTTAGAGTGACACCATAAACTTAGCCAATTGTTGAAGTCAGTCATTTTCTGCTTGTTCTGTGGTATTGTTCTGGGCAACTGTAGGATGCTGCTCAGGGCTAGGGTCATACCTGCCTGGGCCACATAATCCGAGAGCTCCTCCATGTCACTTTTCATGTAGTCCAGGGAGGTGCATCTCAGGTCATTTACACCCACATGGACAATGACAGAATCATACTTCTAGTTGTTGTGGAGTGACCTGAGTGTGTGTGTTATGCATCAGATTCTGGCACATGTTACCTTCTCCTTATTAAACCTAGTGAGTGGGGCATCAGTGTGCCTCACTATCCAGTCACCTATGATTAGTGTATTGGGCAAGCTGTTTTGCCTTAGAGGCTTAGGTTGAAGGGCACACTGTGTAGGTGAGCTATGTGTCTTGTGCTGTGTTGTGGTGGTCAAGTGCGCTTCTGCCTCGGAGGTCTCTGGTGTTTGGGTAGATTTCTACTGAGAGCCCCCCATGAAGGCGGGTGTGTGGTTTGTGTTTTTATGTGAGAGCTGTAATGGTGGGTGCACTGGAGGGCTATGTGTTGCATGCGATGTGGTGCAGGTGTTGACCACCTCCTCTTGACCAGCTATTCCAGTCTTGGCTTGAGAGTGCATGGCTTCCAGTTTGGATATATAAGTGCATCTCTCACAAGTCTAAGTGTTGGAAGGTAAGAGGAGAAGATTATCTGTGTACACGAGGCAGTTGCTACATTGCCTCAGAATGCGCAAGTTCACCAGGTTAATAGGAGAAAGCACGGGGAACTGACCGTTAGACATGCCAGCAGGGATGGTCATTATTACTAAGTATTGGAGCTTTTTCCTTATATATTCCTTTTACAGGAAAAATGTCACTCAAGGTGGCTGAGTCTGTACAGAGCACTGCCAAGCACTTGAGGGGAAACTAATTTGTAGACCCTGAAAATTTAAGGATGAAGTATGTTCAGAAGAAATCAAGCAGTACTTACTGAAAAATAAAGAATTAGCTTGTCAAGAATGATGAAAAGAGGGGAGTCGCATGAATGGCTACTGCCTGGCTACTACTAGTGCTGGTCTCAGCACAACTTCACTCTGTTGGATACAATACTCCTTTGCTTGTTCTCTCACCAGCAGCAAAATGCTAGCACCAATCTCAAGAAGAGAAGCACGCCACAGCCTATTTGGTGATCCACAGTCTTGTCCCAGATGATGCAAGGGTCTGCAGGCTTGTAGCATTTTTCTGGTACATGCCTTGAATTGCAACCAGACCAATTAGGTACATTAAGCACAGACACACACTCTCCAACCAGAAAAAAATCAGGAATCAATGCACTCTGCTCCTACTCTCACCAGGATTAAAATATAAACACAGATTACACACACACACACACACACACACATATATATATATATATATATATATATATATATATATATATATATAAAAAAAAATATGTATATATATATATATATATATATATATATATATATATATATATGCATGCGTGTGTGTGTGTGTGTGTATATATATATATATATATATATATATATGTATGTATATCTGTGTGTGTGTGTGTATATATATATATATATATTCATTAAGGCCCGGAGGGGCATCAGCATTCAGTTTAATTTGCCAAAGCAGTTCTTTAACCTCAAGCAAAGTGTTCACATCACCAAAAAACACTGCAACTCTCTCTAGAATTAAGAATTTGAAATCTGTAAAAGAACTGCAAGTGGTGCTGTGTTTGGCCAGTGCATTGCTGAAATCCTTATTTCTTATTGCAGCGCAGTGCTCTTTAATCCTAGTGGAAAATGTTCTGTATGTCTTACCAATATAAAAAGCATAACAAGATGAGCACACAGCAGCATACACCACAGAGAATGTCTTGCAGTCAAAATAATCTTTATGCACAACTTTAAACCCATTATGCTGATAAGTGTAGTTGGCTCCAACAATATATTTACAAGAGACACAAGACCCACAAGAAAACATGCCTATAGTATCATGTTGCTCGGTAGAAGATGGTAAAAAGGGTACATCTCTATTTTCAAAAAATGTCCAAAGGGACTTAGTTTTCTTATGTGCAAAAGTAGGAGAAACCCCTAATTTTTCAGAAACGACATGACTAGATAACAAAATGTCCCAATTGTTAATAAAAATATCTTTAATGGTAACAGCATCCCTGCAAATAGGAATCGGAAAACTAGTGCATCTATCAATGCTAGCATTCTGGCTAATACTGGGGCTAGTAAAATCACTACCCAAAACAGAGGAAGAGTTTAAGAAAAGGGCTGAGCCTTGTTGGTAGTCTGAGTGTGTGGTATTAAAACTGGAAGTGATATTTGTGGTAAACGTAGGAAGACTTGAAAGAGTATTCTTAGAATGAGCAGTGAACCCTTTAACTATGATGGGTGGAAATTTAGAATGTCTACAAGCAGTAACTTCCTCAAAAATCGAGTGTATTAAACTAGGAGGGTAACCCCTGTCTGTCATGAATAAAGAAAATGTCCTGCACTCCTCAAAGTATGTGGCTTCTTCACTAATAATTCTAGATAAGTGAATAAATTGACCTCTCACAATATTCCTCTTCATAAAAAAGGGGTGCATGCTATCAAAATGCAAATAATTATTGCGGAAAGTATCCTTTCTGTAAATATTGGAAATCCAAGAGAGGGGTAGATGTCTAATGGAAATGGAAGTATCCAAAAAAATTAACCTGATTACCATAAGAGGACACCTTAAACTTTAAAAAGATATGCTGTCAGACATTTCATTAATAAATTCAGAAAAGGATGCCTCACTCCCCTCCCAAATGAAAAAAAGATCATCAATGTACCTCCTGTATAGAGGAATGTACTTAAATCCAGACAGGAATTTAAATGATTACACTTCCCAATTAGCTAAAACCAGTTTGGCATAGGATGGCACCAATTTAGCCCCCATGGCTACCCCCTTAAGCTGATGAAAGATGGAGCTGTTAAAAGAAAAAAAGTTCCCATGTAAAACTAGTGAAGTTAGGGTGCATATAGTCTTTGTTCTTTCCACAGAAAACCCTGAATGTTTCACTAGGTAATTCCTAAGGAACTGTAAACCAATATCATGGGGAATATTGGTATACAAGGACTCAATGTCTAGGGTCACTAAAAGAATATTAGAATGTACAGGTGGACTATTACAGAGTAAGTTTAAGAAATGCCAAGAGTCTTTTAAGAAAAACGGGGATTTTTGAACAATGGGATTGAGTGTGATGTCAACATATTCAGCAATGGCCTCTGTTTTAGTTCTTCTGTTTGAAACTGTATGCCTAAAAGGTGGGTTTACTTGATCCTTATGAATCTTCAGTATTCTAAAAAATCTCTGTAAATGGGGGTGTTTAACAGACATAAAATTAAATTCAAAATCAGAAATGCAACCAGACTTTTTGGGTGTAGCCAGGGATTTGTCTGTGTATCTAAAACCTTTTTTAAAAGATCCCATATCAACCGAAGAGTAATATTCACTGTTGTTTAAGTCATTCAAAAGAGATAGTGTATACCTATCCTGGGACATAAGCACCACTCCCGAGCCCTTATCTGCTCTCATAATTCTAATAGACTTATCAGACTGTAAACTTTTCAGCGCTGACAATTGAGACAAAGACATATTAAACCATTTCTTCTTGCAATCTGTAAGTAACATTTTACACAGGTCATTTTCACATATTTTTAAAAAAATTTGTAAGGTGTTACATAGGGGTGGATTGAATAAGCTTTTCTTAGAGGGTAACTTTGTTAAAGGATTACTAACATACTGTCATACATCATCACTGTCAGAGTGAGCCTTAGAAAACATTAATTTTAAGTTAAGCTTTCTGACATACAATCTTAGGTCCAGTAACAAAGAAGAAGCTTCAGCTCATTGAGCTGGAATGAAGGAGAACCCCATGTTTAGAATATGTAAAATGTCTTTGGAAAAAGTCCTGCCCGAGAGATTAAAAACTTCCGAAAAGGACTCAATTCGGGAGCTAGTTAACATTTCAGGAAGCCGTGACACCGAGGTCTCAGAAGACAAGGGTGAATAGTTCAAAGGCAGCAATGCAGTTTTCATCTGGGGAGACAATTCTCGATCCTTGGACTGATCAAATGACTTAGACCTGTTTTCTGTGGTATCCGAGTGGAGTTCCTCCTCAGCGTTCGAGTGGTTTGAAAGTCTTGAATCGGAGGTGCCAAGGTCCGAACAATTGACCTCCCCCTGCCTCTGAAAGAATCTCCTCTCCCTCTCCCTCTTTTTAAAGAGAAAGTGGGAGGGATCAGGTCTGTGGATAAAAAATTGGAATTGGAAGACTGCAGAGAAAAAGGTACTACTACAGAAGGATCCAAAAGGGACAGTATATGTGTGTGTGTGTGTGTGTGTGTGTGTGTGTGTGTGTGTGTGTGTGTGTATATATATATATATATATATATATATATATATATCTATATATATATATATATATATATATATATATATATATATATATATATATATATATATATATATATATATAAAATTAAAAACTTCGAAAAACTTTCATATAAAAAATAAAACAGAGCTGGAAATGGAATAACCACAGACCCAAGTATATTTAGTTTAAGCTTTCATTCCATAACTGTGGTGGAACTTCATCAGAATACTGTAAAACGCTTACAAATAAATACCCAATGAATAACTAATATTTACATAATATACAAAGCCTCCAATGAGCCTGTTAGACTGTTACAGCAACAAGAGGACACACGCCTTATTAATTAAATAAACAATATTGTCTGTACAGTAGAACTGTGTAAGGTTTGGGTAAATCAAATAGTAAAAACAGAGATAAGTGGGCTGATCTAGGTGTATATGTGCATAATAATTAGTTAAATGGGTGTCTGTGGAGTGAGGAGAGAGTACTCCTCACTGATTCCATCTTAAAACACATTTTAAATTAAGAGATTCATTCAATCCTGGGTGACATTCTGCGTTAAGGCGAAGTTGCCATTTCAGTTTTAACACCTGCAAAAAATTGTCACTGTCCCCCAAAAAATTAGGTAGTCTCTCTAAAATTAAAAAAGAAAACTTAGAGAAGTTAATGCAGGTAATGCTGTACTTTGCTAAAGCATTTGAAATGTCTTTAGCTCTGATAGAAGAATTGTGCTCCTTGATTTTATCTCCTAGTTTTCTAACAGTTTTTCCGACATAGAAACACTGACATGTGACACAAATGGCTACATAGACATGTGTAGTGTTGTAATCATATCCTTCCATAAACTGAATGTGAACATTGCAATGTGTAAACAAGTAACTAGAACCTGTTAAAATAAAGTCACAACATACACATTTGCCACATATAGTCATTCCCTTAACATTGTCATTAGGAGTGTAGTCCGAAACCAAATAAGGGCTGTCAGTATTCTCAAAAAAGAACTTGAATGATTTTGTACGTTTGAATGTAAAACTGGGTGATGGTCCTAAAAGATGCCAGGGTCACTCTGTACTATTTTCCAGTTCTCAGTAATGATGTCTCTTATAGACTTTAAATCTCTGCAAATGGGAAGGGAGAAACTTAGTGTTCTGTCTGTGTCTGTGGAGACTGTTTTAGATGAAGAAAAAACAAATTTAATAGTCGGCTTAAATTTAGTCATTCTGGCTGCTTTGACTTTATCTCTGATAATACAAACCAACTGTTTAGGATAATGTTTTTGAAGGAATAAAGACATGAGGAAATTACATTCAGTGTCAAATACTAGGTCATCAGTAATCAGTCTCGACAACCTTATTTTATTTATTTTACTTATTTTTACATTTATTAACCGGGTTAGTCTGTCTGGGTTCTTAGAAGCCCTTTTTCAGCAGAGACCCGAGGAGAAAAGCTCCCAAAAAAGTTTTTAGTAAACAAATAGTAAGAACAAAGATAAACACAGATCACATTTTAAGTATACATACTTCTGAGGTAATTACATAACATGCAATAATGGAATATATAGAATGGATGGAAATTCATTACAATACATATATGGAAATTTTCACGTAGTATGGCAAGAAACTAAGCAGAAATATGGTAAGACTAAGGTCAGTACATTGCTGAACCAAGGTACTAGGCATGAAGTAAGTAAATATACAGATAAACTTGTGTGAACTTTGGAAGTTAATAAATAAATTAAAGAACAGTAATACGGGTTTATGGGAACTGAGTGTAACATGAGCTAACTAGTATGGAATATGATGGAAAAAAATGTGTAGGTAGTAGTAAGAGAGAGAACTAGAAGTGATACAGTTAAGTTAGGTTATCCCTGAATGTTTCTTGGCTTTTAGTTTAGAGCATGAACATATCCAATTTGATAGGAAAAAAGATTTAAGCTGTTTCTTGAAGGCATTTTTGTCTTTAAGTAGTCTAAAGGCTAAAGGGAGTGTGTCCCAATTTTTTGCAACTGAGTGACAATAGAGTATTTTCCCAAAGGTTTTGTGTGGCTTATGAACTTCAAGAAAGTATTGATTAGTACTTCTTAGTGGACGTTGAGGAGTATAAAGTGTCAGAGAATTTGCAAGGGATGGGCAGGATATAGGATTATTTAGTATATTGTGGGCTATAAGGAGTTGAGACAGAGGCAGTTAGTTGGAAAAATCAGGCCAGTGTAAAGCCTTTAATGAGAGACATTGATGGGATTTGAAAGGTTGATTTGCTGCAAATCTGGCTATTTTGTTATATGTGGTTTCTAGTTTGGATATTAGGTTACTCTGTAGATGGGTAAGAATAGGTGAAGCATAAAGTAAGGATGGTAGAAGCAGGGATTGGACAAGGGATGGCCTGGATGCACAGGGAAGAAAGTTTTTCTGATGGTAAAGCAGACCTAGTTTTTGGTGTTTTTTTATTGAGCTATGAATGTAATGGTTGAATTTAAGTTCATCATCAATTATTGCTCCAAGCAGTTTTGTTTGCGTGTCAACAGAAAATTTAGTTCCATTAAGGGATGTTACGGAAAAGTTCTGTTTTGCATATTCCAGATTTTTAGGTAGGAAAAGCAGTAGCTTAGTTTTTCTCGCATTGAGCAGGAGTTGTTTGGATTGTTGTCACTTTTCAATTGAGTGGAGTGAGTTTTGTGTAAGGGATTGAAGGTTTTCTATGTTGTCAGCTTAGTTGATGATGGTCGAGTCATCAGCATACTGAATAAGATTGGATTGGGGGCAGGATGAGAAAAGTTCATTGGTAAATACATTGAAGAGGAGAAGGCCCAATATTGATCCTTGTGGGACCCCTGAATATCTAGGTAGATCGCGGGTCACCTTATATTGCTGTGCTTTATGCAGATGTTCAGAGTTTTTGTGAACTAGTAAAGGTAGGTGGTCACCTAATGTGTCTGGTAGAGTAGTTGGATTATGGTAATGTTGGGGGTGAGATACTAGTATCCAGTCAATAATTGAACCAGTAGAGGAAAATATATGAAGGTGGGTAGGGGAAGAGATGAGCTGTGTGAATCCATACAGGTAGAGAGAGTTAGAAGGTGATTCTTTATTGATATGCAGCCAGTCAATATTGACATCTCCTAGTATGACGGTTTCATAAGGAATAGTTTTAGATATCCAGAATAGAAAGTGTTCTAAAATGGGGGCATTATTTCCAGGAGGAATATAAATTGATGCAATGGCAAGTTTTTTATGGTGGCTAAGTTTAAAGCCAGCTAAAATTATCTCAGCTGGGAGAAAGTCAGATATGAGAAAAGAGATAAGGGAGACAGACAGGCAGTTAGAATACATGATTGCGATGCCCCCTCCTGTTTTTGAAAGTCTGTCATGCATGAGGATATTGTAGCTAGGGGGAAGAATTTCAGAATTAGAAATACTTGGTTTTAACGAAATTTCACACAAGGCAAGTATGTTTGGGTTATGTTGAGTGATGCAAGCATGAAGTGTGTTGTTTTTTTTTAACTATACTTTGAATATTTATAGATGAAAGGGTGAGTCTTTTTTGGGGAATAGTATTAGTAATGTATGATGGAGAGGTGGAAGAGAGCACATAGGTGGTAGTGGTATTAAAAGTATTTTGTGGAGAATTGTTAGGTCCTGGGTTGGGGTGGACGTCTCCTGATAGTAACAGGTTGGATAATATGAAATTGGTTATTGGAGAGAATGGGTGCATGTGTGAATATTTGTGTGGTCGACATGCTGTTTATGTGTAAGGAAGTATTTGAATCTATGTGTGGCAATAATGGTGAAGTTAGATATGGAGGAGAAAATGTGGGTAAAGGTAAATGTGTTGTGGTTTGGAGATAAAGTGAGTGTCGGTGATTTGGTGTGTACAACAGTAGTGCTTTGATAGCATGTGAGAACTGAGAGAAAGACTAATGTAGTTGAAAGGAGAAATAGTATATTAAGAATAGTAGGCATATTAGTAATTAGAGTAGTGTGAGATAGATGAGATTGTTAGTTCAGAGGGTGATGAAATACTATAGGAATGGTGTAAGAGTGTGAGTACTAAGGGGTGGGGATTTAAAGAGGTGTGGGTGTGTTGTTTTGTATGATTGGCTAGTGAAGTGGGTGGAGGAGGTGTGGCTAACTATAAAGGAAATTGAGTGGGTGGGTGGGAATGGAGGCAGGGTAGGGGAGCAAAGTGAGCCCGAGTGATAGCGAGGGCGAACGGAGCAGGCTGCACAAAATCAGATGGAACTAGCCCAGGAAAATCAATCAGCTAGGTTACTTCGGGTATGATAGTTTGCAGCACTTTTACTGTTTGTAAATAACTTCTGTGTCCCTGGGTTTGGTTGTTATTAGCAAATGTGTAGGTTTTGCTCCAATTGGTTTCCCCACTCAAATAAACTTTTTAAGTTGCTTCCAGTAAGGGGTAACAGTCACAACCTGTGTGTTTGATTTATTTTAAAAATGCTCAGTGAGACCAAAAAGCAACTGGTGATTGATTTAGAAGTAATGCTGCCACCTAATGGTGTAGCTTGGAACCAGGTCTACACTGTGAGGGGGGGGGGGTCGAGCCAGTTGTCCTTGCAAGTGTACACTACCTTTACAGCAGATTAAAAGCTTAAGGATATATCCACATTAGCTAAGTGGAGTGTTTGTTGCCTATATTAGTAAAAATAATTGATTCTTTCTGATGGTACATACATTTACTTTTGAAACATTTATTCTCAAATGTTTAGATTGATGCCTGCCTAAAACTGCTTCAGGTTGCAATTGAGGGGACCTCCTGTTGGTGAAGCTAACTGTGGAAACTGTTCTGTAAGGGAAGAGACAATATAAGAAATATTAGAAGTATTAGGTGGTTGAAATGCCAATCATTAGCAGACTGGGGTTCCGCTGTGGTTCCCTTAACTGGGAAAAGCCGAAAAGACAAAGAAAAAAACAGGTGGCTGAAAGTAGTGTACTGGAGTTAGAATATGAGGAGATAATTACACAGTGCCTAATACCTTGTAGCTATGCTGAGTTTCAGACATTTAACATAAGTACAATGTTTGGAATTCAGTTAGCTTTTCTGTATAGTTGACAGGTAACAGTATTAATAACTCGTCCACAGTGGAGAGCCTTTCAAGAAATGAAAACCAAGTTTCCTTCATTCAAGCAAAAACATACTGGCTTTTAAATTACTTTCTTATAATATAGTAACAACTTTAGTAGCTATGCAAGTGCTTGCAGGGTTCAGCTGTTACCGCACGTTATATAATATGGAGTAACACACTCTCTATACAAGACCAGGACGTCTAGGGCATATTACTGGAGTAATAGGAGCATGCAAGATATCATTTTAAGGAGATGGAAGCCTGGACTGAGTGAAGGAGGTGGACAACAGAACAGAGAGCTCTTTTTGTCGGCAGCCTTAACTCAGAGTCCCATTCACATCTGCTAATTTATTAAACAAGTATATGCTAGTAGCTAAAACATAGAGGCTGCAAATTACATTTATGCACTTATGAAAGCAGCAGTCACAAACCAGCTATTAGCTGACTAAAGCCATTCTTGCTAGATGTAGGCAGCTACCAGTAAAACATTATAAACTACTAGTTCTCTGTAAAAAATAATCCTCTTATTTTATGGGCAAATAATTGTGATTTAGCAAACACTCACATCAGCTAATCCTTTAACAAGCCCTCATTTGTAAACTCTAACACATAGCAAGTCAGGTAGATTCAGTCAGTCACATCAGTCTGTAGCATTAACATACACAAAACAAAAGCAGTATGACTACTGTTACAGGGTAAATCAACATCAACAGACACAAAATAAAGACAATATGAAAAGAAGTTAGGTACCTACCATAACGTTCCATGTTAGTTGTCCTTTGTCTCACCTTCCTTCTTGCTGGATGGGTTCGGAGCCGATCCTTGGCTTCGACTCGTCCACTTACTATAGCTCGAGAGCTCTTTACTGGCTCGAGGCTACCCCTTATCCCAGAATGCCCAGTGTCAGCTACCCAGATCTCATTTGAGATAGCTTACACTAGACATAATTATAGAAGATAATCCATTAATAAACCTGGATATACAGTTAATTGTCATGATTTGCTTGGGAAGCAACTAATAACAAAACAAATTAGCCAGTGAAACCATTGAGAAACTCCTCTCAATCCTCGAGGAAGGAGGGAGGGACGCAAGAAGGAAGGCGAGATGAAGGACAACTAACATGGAACATTATGGTAGGTACATAACTTTACTTTATGTTAAGTTGTCCAATCTCGCCTTCATTCTTGCCAGATGGGACAGCATCCCTAGCACCTCAATCCTGGGTGGCTCATTTTTAACACTCTTCAAAACCGTGGAACCAAAGGAAACCCTGCCCTGGGAGACCACATCTACTTTGTAATGAGAAATGAATGTATGAGGATCTGCCCAAGTAGCTGCTGCACAAATTGCATCTATGGGCAATCAAGATTGAAACACTACCAAAGTAGCTACTGACCTGGTTGAATGACCTTTGGGTTTTGCTAGAAGATCTTTTTGTCACAAATGGTAGGTATGGGCTATGGTGTCTGATAACCATTTTGACAATGTTACTTTAGAAACTGGAAGGCCTTGTTTGTTGTTAGCAAATGAAAGGAACCACTGATCTGATTTTCTCATCTCTTTAGTTCTATGGAGATAGAAACGCAGTTGTCTATGCACATCCAATTGGTGTAATCTGTATTCTGCCTTGTTGGAATGATTAGGGGGAAAAGACAGGAAATGTAATGGATTGATTCAAATTGTGTTCTGAACAAACTTTAGATAGAAAAGATGGGTTGGTTCTCAGAGAAACTCTGTCTTTGTGAAAAACTAGGTATGGAGGACGAACACATAATGCATGAAGTTCTGAAACACATCTGGCAGAAGTAATAGCAACTAAAAAGAGAGTTTTCCAAGAGAAAAATTTCAAGGAACCTGATGCTGCTGGTTCAAAGGGTGGCAGTGTCAAGGAAGCCAGAACCAAATTGAGATGTACCTCTCATGAAGGCCTTACAGAGTTTGCGAGACATTATGCTGAAGATAGAAACTCTGACGTGAAAATTTGAAATGGCAGGTAATTGTACTCTGATGGTAGCAGCCGCTGCACCAGAATGAAACAGTTCTGCTAAGAAATCCAAAATCTCGTGTACAGAAGCTGTAAAAGTATCTAAATTCCTGTATTCTGTCCAGTAAGAGAATCTTTTCCATTTGCTAGCATAGACTTTCCTTGTATTTCTCTTATGGGAGGAAACAATAATATTACGCACTGCTGGGTAAATATTGGGGAGCCTGGCTAGGATTGAAAGTGGAGTAACCAAGCTGTGAGCTTGAGAGAATGGAGGGATTGGTGTAGCCCACCTGATTGATGAATCAAGAGGTCTGGTACTGGGTCCAGAATCCAAGGCTGGGCTAGAAGGTGGAGGTGAAGAAACAGAAATCAAATCTGTCGAGACCAATAGTGCGCAATGAGGATAATTTTGCAACCCAACGATTTTGCTTTCTGAATGACTTTTGGAATTAGGGGAAAGGGGGAAATGCATAAAGGAGTCCCTGAGGCCAATCATGGACTAGAGCATCCCTGGGTGTCTGACCTGGAGGAGGAACAAGGGAGTAGTAGCTGCTGCATTTGTTGTTGAGGGGAGCGGCAAAGAGATTGCAGCAAGGCTGGCCCCATATGCGGAAAATAAGATCTACAATTTCCTGTTTCAGAGACCACTCATGAGGCATGAGGATAGCCCTGCTGAGCCTGTCCGTTATTATGTTGGATGTCCCAGGGATATGCGTTGCTGTCAGAAAACGTTGGGAGGAAATCACCCATTGCCACAGTCTGAGGGCCTCTCGGCACAAGGCGCAAGACCTGGTTCTGCCCTGTTTGTTGATGTACCAAACCACTGACATATTGTCCGTCTGTATTGCAATAGTCCCAGCAGGGAGAGAGTCTTGAAGAGCTTGCAACGCTAGGAGCACCACTCTCATCTGCAGGATATTGATGTGCAAGTGGTACTTGTGAGGTTGCCAAGTGCCTTGGACTGCCTTCCCTACATAATGCCCCCCTCACCCTATCAGAGAAGCGTCCATGGTCACTGTGGCGATCGGATGGGTTCCCATGAAAGGTCTGCCCTGAGTAACTAGTGGTGAAACCATCCACCAGGAAAGGTGTCTTTTGCAAGATACCGTCATTAGCATCATGTGAGACATGGATAATTCTGGGAAGGACCATTGTGTAAAAAGAAGCCACTGAAGGATTCTCATCTGAAAGCATGCTAAGGGAATTAGAAGGATGGGTGCTGTCATGGACCCTAGAGCTTGAAGAACATATTTGACTTGAATTCTTTTGCTCCTCAGGAGAAGTGACACCTGTTTTCAAATAATGGAAACTATTTTCTGAGGCAATTTTACAATCATTTTTCTGTGTTTAGCTCTGCTCCTATGTATATAATAGATTGACAAGGCAACAAGGCAGATTTTTCGAAGTTTATTGTGAGTCCTAGTTGAGCACAGGATGTGATTGTGTAATCTCTTGCCTCTATAAGTTGTTGCCTGGTGGTAGCAGTGAGGAGCCAGTCGTCCAGATAAGGAAACACCTGGAATCCTAGACATCTCAGGTGAGCTGTGACTGCTGCCATGCATTTGGTGAACACCCTGGGGGCTGTGGTGAGACCAAAGGGCAGAGCTCTGAATTGGTAATGACTGGCCCCTAGCCAGAAGCATAGAAATCTCCTGGCCCCTAGCCAGAAGCCTAGAAATCTCCTGGCCCCTAGCCAGAAGCCTAGAAATCTCCTGTACCGTCTGTCCATTTTTATATGATAGTATGCGTCCTGAAGATCTATGGAGCACATCCAATTGTCCTGACCCAGAAAGGGAAGAATGGACTGCAGTGTTACCATCCGGAACTTTCTTTTTGTACAGATTTGTTTAACCTGCTGAGATCCACAATTGGTCTCCAGTCCCCTGTCTTTTTGGGCACTAAAAAGAATCTTGAGTAAGTTCCGGATCCTACTTGGCCTGTGGGGACTTCCTGGATGGCTCTTTTTTCTAGCAGTCTTGAAACTTCTGTGACTGCCTGACCCCTTAAATTGGGTGGAATATCTGGGATGGACTTTTTTGAAACAAAAGGGGGTTGATGAAAGGGAATGTTGTAACCTCCGGATATACTGGCTGGTACCCATTTGTCTTTTGTACTATTTTGCCAGGCAATTGGGTACAATGAAAGCCTTTCCCTGACTGCCTCCAGAGTTGAGCAGTCAAGCATCCCTTCAGGGATGTTGATAGGGTTTGGAAGAGAACGTATCTGTGTCACCCTGATTTTGCGGACCCCTTCTGCCACAAGGTCGGAGTCTGCCATTGTTATTATCAGGCAAGGGTCCCTGGGATTTTCAAAACCACATCTTTCCACCCTTCTGACCCTTTGGGTATGGTCTGGTAGGAGTGGAAAAACAGACTCCAACATCACAGAGCATCTTGCCTTCCTGCTGGCACCTGGTAAGTGAGTCTTTCACCTGAGGCCCAAAGAGAGAGGAGCCATCAAAGGGGTTATTGGTGAAGGATGCTCTGAAAGGTTCCGCAAACTGACACAACCGCAGCCAAAAATGTCTCTTAAGAGACACTCCTGTCCCTGCAGCTCTGCTTGCTCCATCGGCTGCGTATGAAATAAGCCTCTTGGAGGAGATGACTATTGAATTAAGAGTTGCCAGCTAGGTAGCTACCTTGGCTGAAGCTTCCTCAGCTGTGGGATCTTGTAGGGTATATCCAAGCTCTTTTAGGAGATCCCTCTGAAGCCTAGTAAAATGGGAAAGATAGTTCAGGGACCTAAGAGAGAAGGTTGCTGATGAAAAGATTTGCTTCCCATATCTGTCCATTATACGAGAGTCTTTATTCGGTGGATGGACAGATGAGAAGGTTTGAGCTAACTCTCTCTTTGTGGCTGCTGCTGCTACCACCATGGCACCAACTGGAACACCTTTAGTCAAGAATTGTTTGTCATGGGGAGCTGTGATGCATTTATTGGGTCTCCTCGGAACAGGTTCCATGGAATCTGGAGCTGACCAAGCTTTTCAAGACACTACAGACATGAATGGATCAAAAGGCGGAGACACCCAGGAGGTGGAAGGTCGGGAACCAAATGCGTCCAGGTATACAGACTCATCCTCAGAGGGAGCTAGGGAAGTCCAACTACGCCTCTGCCAGAGAATCTTAAGGATGCCTGAAAAGGAAACATCTTCAGAGGGGGACCTTGGGGACCCTTCTGATTCATCCTGGTCTGTATCTGAGGTGACAGACTCAGGGGAGTCTTGGTGCTTCCTCTTGCATTTTTTCTTCCGGAAAGCCTGCCCAGAATGCTCTGGGGAGGTTTCGGAAGAAGAGGGTTCACCCAATGGGGTGTCCTGGTGCATAGGTTCCCTACGCTTTGGGGCTGGAGGAGGAGCAGAGGTTGTCACAGGCACAGAGGGGGACAGAGCCAATGGAACCGATAGTGGGGCCGTCTGTGGGGACAGCACTCTCTGCGTGACCTCGAAGGTGCCACGGTCTTGACACAAGGAGGGATCCAGCTCCAAAGAGACAGGAATCCCACTCTGCACCAAAGGCGACGGCTCTGAGGCCGATGTGGGAGCCGAGCTCAATTGAGCCGATGCTCAGAGAGGCAGAGCGAGATCGGACAAGGGTCTGATGCCACTTCCCCCCTCGGAGCCGACGAGAGAGCTTCGGCACCCAGATACCTCGATGGGAGGAAGAACCGAGGTAATCGGAGCCAATGTCAGAGCCAAAGAGGATGTCATCGGAGCTGAAGGAACTACTATCGGAGAGTCCATGGACCCCCGCTCCGAACTAAGCATAGTCAGAGAAGGAATCAAAATCGAAGCGGATAGAGCTGAAGCCTGTTGAGCTGGGCTCAAAAGCATTTTAACAAGGGCCTTTGACTTCGACAACCTACTGACCACTCTCTCCATATCCTTTTCCGATAACCTTGAGGATCGAGAGGAGTGGGAAGATGAGCGATGACTGGTCTTGCTTTGAAGTAAGGGTGATTGCGGCACCGAGCAAATTGGCTCCAATGAAGGAGGCCTACCTCGTTTGTAGCTCCAAGATGGCTCCAAAGTAACCGATGGAGCTGACGGAGGAGTAGTCTTGTCGGTGCCAGACACACTTGGTTTGTCAACCTCACAGGTCGGTTCTGAACATGGAGCCGACGGCTTGACTGGTTTCCAAGGTTTCACTGGCTGAGATGCTTTAGCCGGTGAATCCTGTTTTAACAATCCACGGAGGATAAGCTAGTTTTTCTGCTCCTGCAGGACCTTTGGACTAAAGGCATGACAAATTACAACTAGTGTGCCCATCTATCAGAGACATCTTCTGACAGCATGAGTCACACTTTTTCAAACCTGAGGTTTTAACTTCCTTAGACATTTTACCAAAAAGACACACTACAATAGTAAACTAAAAATTAATAAAGACCTTAAAGGAGAGCCTCTAACTTAAACAGCTGTCCTTAAGGGGGGGACTCTCTAAGTTAAACGGGTTCAGGGAATAACAGAAGGCCTATTGACTATGGGGCGATGGCCAACACAGCACAAAAAACACCACAAGGTACGTGATAAATGGTTTACAATAAAGGAAACTTACAAACTACTATAATAGAAAAAATAAATATCAAATTTTAAGCAAATTATTTGAATTTAATAGAGAAAAAAGTTGTACTGAGCTTGAGCCAGTATTGATCTCTACCTTGCAGCTAAAGTGGCAAACGAGATCTGGGTAGCTGACGCTGGGCATTCTGCGATAAGGAGTAGCCTCGAGCCAGTATAGAACTCTCGAGCTATAGTAAGTGGCCGAGTCGGAGTCAAGGATCGGCTCCGAACCCATCCAGGAAGAACAAAGGCGAGATTGAATAACTTAACATCAAATGTTACAAGGCAAACCAGTTTTATAAAAACAAGTTTAGAGGCAATATACGTACATGCAGTACTTAATGGTGTGTTAGCTGGGGACTGCTGGTTCCTTGCTGGGAGGATTGGATTCTAAATATGGTGCCTTGTAACCAGCCCAGGAAAATCAATCAGGCAGGTTACTTTAGGTATGGTAGTTTGCAGCACTTTTACTGTTTGTAAATAACTTCTGTGTCCCTGGGTTTGGTTGTTATTAGCAACTGTGTAGGCTTTGCTCCAATTGGTTTCCTCACTCAAATAAATTTTTTAAGTTGCTTCCAGTAAGGAGTAACAGTCACAACCTGTGTGTTTGATTTATTTAAAAAATGCTCAGTGAGACCAAAAAGCAACTGGTGATTGATTTAGAAGTAATGCTGCCACCTAGTGGTATAGCTTGGAACCAAGTCTACACTGTTGGGGGGGGGGTCAAGCCAGTTGTCCTTGCAAGTGTACACTACCTTTACAGCAGATTGAAAGCTTAAAGATATATCCACATTAGCTATGTGGAGTGTTTGTTGCCTATATTAGTAAAAATATTGTCCTCTGACCACGTTTTTCTTCATAAACCCAGGATGCTGACTGTGGTAGTCCAAATTGTTATTACTGAAGGTCTCCTTTCTATAAATGTTAGAAGACAACTCTCCAGTGGTTCTGTTGATAGAAATTGACGTATCTAAGAAGGAGACGTTCAACCCTTTACCTGCTAAAGTAAACTGTAGAAACCTATACTGTCAGACAGGGATTGAATGAAAGAATCTAGTTGTTCTGACTCATTCCAAATAAAAAAAATATCATCTATGTATCTATGATAGCACTGTGTCAGGTGTAACCCAGGTAAATGTATGAGGGTGTCAAGTTCCCATTCGGCAAGCAAAGGATTAGCATAGGCTGGGGCCATCTTCGACCCCATGGCCACTCCTCTCACTTGTCTGTATAAAACTTGGTTAAAATAAAAAAAAATAATATTTAAAATTAAAGACATGAGTTGGTAAATGGTGTCTATCTTTTTCTTGGGAACTTTTGCATATTTATACAAGAAATGTTTTATATAATTCATGCCCTCAGTGTGTGGAATGTTAGTATATAGGGCTACCATGTCTAAGGTAACTAAAATACTATTGTTGTGGTTGATGTTGGTCTGACAAAGAAGGTTTAAAAAATCCCAGGAATCCCTTGTGTAAAAAGGGGTGGCCTGCGCCACTGGATTCAGTATATAGTCCACATACTCTGAGATTCTTTCAGTCTTGGTTCTTTTATTGGATATAATAAGCCTAAACGGGGGGTCAACTGCAGATTTGGGTATCTTGGGGATTCCAAAGAGTTTGCCCAATGCAGGGTTAGGGGCATCCATAAATAAAAACTCTTCCTTGGTAATGTTAAGACTTTTCAGTAAGGATAGCAAGGTTTCATCTATTTTGGTGAATTCACGATATACTGTATCTAAGGAAACAATCTCATAGAAAACGTCGTCCTTTAAAGTGGCTTCCACTTTTGTCACAAAGTCACTCTGCTGCGTGAGAACCACTCCTGTTCCCTTACCTCCCTTTATTATTCTTAAATCTTTGTCTTCAGTAAGCACAAAAAGGCCTGTTTTCTCCGTGGTACTTAGGTTTAACCATTTAGATGAGGCGTTGGACTTACATATATTTCTGAGATCATTTTCACAAACTCTTAAGGACATTGATGTGTGTATACATATATATATATATATATATATATATATATATATATATATATATATATATATAGGTTCATAGGTTCATACTAGGCTATCTGCCCTGGGGCAATTATAAGCCTAGCCCGATTCTGTATGGCTTACGCCACCCCTTGATTTGAGTATACTGTGCCCTTTTTAAGGTTTAGTTTACTGTGCCTCTGTCTAATAGTGACACGGAGTAATCCCTGGGACAAACCTACGATCCCCCATCCACCTATCGAGATTCTCCTTGAAGAGATTCAGTGAGGTGCTCTGCCTCACATGAACTGGAATTCTATTCCAGAGCGAAGGGAGCCTCTGGGTTATGAACCTGCCCCTCCAGCAAGTTCTATTTATTTCTGTGCTGAGGTTCAAGTCCCTCGAGCGTGTGGCTCTAAGGGATTTAGATTTACTGAGGTGGAGCATGTCCATTAATTCTGGATTTGACATAGCTTTGTATGTCAGGCAAAGATCGCCTCGAAGTAGGCGGTATGCAACTGAGTAGAGCTGGAGTTTTTTTAACTGAGCAGCATATGGCATAGGTTTGAGACCCTTGATCCTCTTGGTGAGATACTTTTGGGGTCTCTCTAATTGCTGCAGGTGTCAGGTAAGGTACATCCCAAAAGGGGCATTATATTCTATGATGGGCCTGATGAGGGATGAATAAAGGGGCACAATTATCTCTCTTGATCTA
>NC_056747.1:1246392267-1246394767 GCF_019279795.1 Protopterus annectens | reverse complement strand
ACACAAAATCTATGTAATGAGTTATGGTTTCAGTCTTTGATTTTTTTATTTGAAGCAATTAACCTGAAAGGGGGATTATGAACATCTTTATGCAATTTGGGAATACCAAAAGCTTGGCCAAGCAAGGATTAGGGGACCACATGAACTGAAATTCCTCATCTTTAATACATTTGTCAGCTAACAATAAGTTTAACGAGTTGTCAATCTGTTCAAAACAGGAGTGTACTGTATCCAAGGAAACTCTCTCATAAAAATCATCATTGATTAAGTCTGCTGTTATTCTTTCAACATATACATTTTGGTCCATCAAAACTACACCAGTCCCCTTGTCTGCTTTCATGATCCTTAAGTTCTTATCATGTGCTAGCTCTAGAAGATCCTTTCTTTCATTGTCTGTCAAATTGTACCATTTGTCCATAGATTTGGAACCAATAATGTTTCTAAAGTCATTTTCAGTAACTCAGAGGAAAGTAGACAAGGTGTTTAATGGAGGATTGAAAAGGCTCTTCTTTTTGGAAACTGTAGAGTCAATGTGTATTCTTTGATTATTAGTAACAGTAACTAAGTCGTTGTTTTGGTTGTTACCGACACTGGTAGACTGTGAACTCCCAACACTATTAGAAACCAAAATGTCATCGTCCAGTAAAAGCTTGAGGTTCAATTTTCTAATATACAATCTGAGGTCTAGTAATTTGCTTGTGACATTCGGCTTTTCCCGGTTAGGGGTTGCCAGTAATAAGTTGGATAATTCAGCCCTCTGCAAAGGGGATGAAAGTAAAACCCCTACCTAACACCTTGAAATGATCATCTACCAAAGTTTTGGAAGACAGATTGAACACTGACATAAGTACAGGGTTGTCCATATTGGAGACTAAGGAATTGTGTGTAATGTAACTATTACTACAAAGATTTACACTTTGCTGAGGGTCCTTGACACCAAATCTGGACCCCTTGATTCTCCCTCTTCCTCTGCCTCTTTCCCCACTGTCTTGATGTGTATTTGGATTTGCCCTATGGAAGAAGCTATCCTTTTGTGTTCTAAAAAAGAAGCTATTGACATGGAAGTTCATCATAGGGAGTCTAACCAGTGGAGAGGATGACACAGACACATTATTTATAGGAAAGTTGGACTCTGACAAAGGTGGAAAATTGGGAATATTAGTCCCATTCATGGACTGAAAAGGTATATTGAGAATGTTGGAACAATGAAGTAGCTGGTTGCAACTGACTGACGGAATGGCTATGGAGGGGGGAGTAGTCATAGAAGGAGGATTAGTAATACATGGATTACACATAGTGGAGTTACCAATCTCACATACTGAAGAATTAGGCATCAGGGGGACAGATCTGTGAACAAACTGTTCTGTGTTACCATTACTGTGATGTGAAACATTATAAATTGAAGAGGGATTTAAAGTACGTGATTCTGGGACTAAAGAATTGGTGCTGTTCTTGTTAACACCAGAAGGACAGAAAGAAGTGTCCCTAAGGAATTAATTCCTAGAACTAGCACTGCTACCATTCCTACTATCATTAAAGAAAAACTGGCATTTATAACCATTGTCTCTATTTCTGCGAAAAAAGGAATTCTTTCTACCTCCTCTGCTGTCAGTCAAACCTCTATTGCTGTCAGTGAACCCTATATCCCCAAAACCGTTCTCAGAAGAAGGAACTGAGTTGTAAAATTTATGATTGTTACGATTCCTTACACTTCTCGACTGAACCGCACTCTGATAAAATCTAACATGTGTGTTATCTATATTTCTGTAAGGAACAGAATTCTGGTGAAGTCTGAAAGGGTAAGCATTCCCTGCCTGATATTGCTTTTGATCCCTAACTAATTTATTTATTTTCCTGTTAAACACAGTGGCAGTGAATCTAGTGATTCTGGGAGAAATTGATTCATAAAGCTGTTTATGTGCACAAAACAAAGGGTGATTGCATATAGCGTTGTTAAAAGAGACAATTTCATCCCTTAAAACAAGTAAATGTTTCTAATTATCCTTAACAACAACTGTCAAAGCTTTTAAACCTGCTTCATTATAAATGTTGGACAGTTCTCTATGCAAATCAGAATCTACAGCAGCTCGGTTAGGGAATTTATGCAACCTTAATCCTTTAGGCACTATAAACTGCTGACAACAAGTGTTAAGGAACTGTCTGTCAAACTCTAAGCTTTTATAAGCCATAAATTTCCTCTCCATTTTCATAATGAGCGGTTTGCAGTCACCAAATCACTCTGTGTTGTGATTACTTTCACTTTGTGCCTGTTTAGAAATAATAGGAGAATCCTGCAAAAAAGGATTAATATTAGTGTTAACATGCAACAAACTCAAGAGTTCATTGCTTAAAAATGTTCCTGGAGCAATAGGAATCGGGTGGGAAAGATGAGAGTGTTGTGGCTGTTTATATATTAATATATATATATATATATATATATATATATATATATATATATGTGTGTGTGTGTGTGTGTGTGTGTGTGTGTGTGTGTGTGTGT
>NC_056747.1:1246382267-1246387267 GCF_019279795.1 Protopterus annectens | reverse complement strand
AAACCTGTTTCTTTGAGCTCAGCACTTGTTCAGAACTCATTGTAAACACTAAATAAGCTATTAATTACTACAGCACTCAACTTTCCTCACTTATCTAGAGGAAAGCAGTTTTTAGTACTTAATAAATAGCCCCTATCCAGGCATGTCTAAGGGTCAGCTCCCGGTGTTTTCTCAAAAGTACCTGATGAATCTGGGAATCTTGTGGCAATGCAGCAATTGCCTCATGTACACAGACAACCCTCTCCTCCTACCACCCAACACTACAACCTGTGAGAAATGCACTTACATAGCCAAACTGGAAGCAAAGCTCTCTTCACCCAAGTCTGGACTAGACAGTCAAGAGGAGAAGTTAAACACTCATCACATAGTCCCTCAACACCTACACCACCAAAACACATACATAGAAACACAAAACACACAGCTACGTTTGCTGAGTCTCTCAATAAAAACCTGCCCAAGCAACAGAGCCCTCCAAAGCAGAAACGCGAGCAACCTCCACCCCCCAACACAACCCAAATGACACATAGCCCACAACAAACTCAGTGTGCCACACAACCACAGCCCATAAGGCATAACAACATACCCAGTATTCTAGTCATAGGTGACTCCATAGTCAGGCACACTGATGTTTCACTCACCAGGCTAAACAAGGAGAAAGTTATTGTCAGCTGCCTGTCAGGTGCCAGGTTCTGCCACATAACACACACACTCAGGTCACTCCATAACAAGTACAAATATGACTCTAAATGAATAAGGTAACCCGGTCACCAACACGATAAACAACCTTGAAATTAGACAGTATGATGACCCAGAAGGTAAAACAATAAAGCATAGAACTGAAGCTGCCACAAGAAACAGAAGTTTAATCCATAAGCCACAAACAGTTCACATAAATGCCTCCAAATACACAGTACGTTTTCGTTTCTCCTACTTCATCAGATGTGGGCTGCTTCCAAAGCTAACACCTTTTATAGAGCACATTATTTCAATCAACAAATCACCTTTGCTAAGCAATCAACTTGTAAATGAGAAAAAGTGAAAAAAAAGTGATTTTGTGCTTTTAACCTGATGTTAACATTTTATGTTTTACATGATAAAAATTTAAAGATGTGTGCCAATACATTACTAAATCACATAATCTTATTATAAATAACCATTCACTTTTAAAACTGTGTTTAATTTTGGTAAAATGCATGAATGAATTAAAAAACTACTAAATAAGTAAAAAATGAAATGAAACTTTCCTTTGATGTAAGAGATACTTCTGCAAAAACTAATCCATTTAGCACCATCTAGTGGCCATACAAAGATTTTGCAAAGAACAACAAAATAAACCATTCCCTTTTCCTTAAAACATAACTTACATAGAGTGTGTTCTAAAAATACCTACTTTAATATATGCTTGGTCTATAAATACATGCATATGTTAAAAATACATAATTAACATATTACTGTTTAATTAAAAAAACTTATTAAAAACCATGTTATTAAAATTACATTCAAATGAACATTGTAATAAAAATTACTTAACAAAAAAAGATGTTTAGTAAAACGTATGTAGAGAGTTTATAAAGCATTTAGGACACTTTATAAGGTTTGAGCAACTTTCTAGAAATTCCTATTAGACACATATTACGATTTGGCTGATCTTATTTTCAAAAGGGGGGCTATGGAAATATTTTTGTTAAGACCAGGGGCTTTGTTTGCCTCTAGTAATAGTTGCCAGTACATCTCCCTATATTCTATTCTTTCTTCCCACAGCCCTCCCCTTTTATCTATGTCTACTCTGTCAATAACATAAAATGTAAATTGTGCCTCCGGGCATTCCTTAGTATGCTTATACAGTGCATTTGTTTCCTTTTTACCTCTATGTCATATATATGTTCGTATAGTCTCTTTTTTAGTTTCCTTTCTGTTTTTCCAACATAAAAACCTTGGCATGTCTTACACAATGCCAGGTATACCAAGCCTTTAAAATCACAATTATTAAAGTCCCTACTTTCTAGCTTTATGTTTCTACTTTCTATAAAAACTTCTTCTTTGTTTATAACATAGGTGCATTGCGAACAATGACCACATTTAAACGTTCCTTTCTTTATTCTCCTATTAGAATATCGGGTATCTGCATTACCTTCCAATAGTTTTTTGAGATTATTGGAATTTTTATATACTACTTTTAAATTACTTTTCGAGATGTTGTCCAAATCAGTGAAAGCTATGAATCTATTCCATTCATTTTCAACTATTTCTCTCACTATCCTTGAACTGGCATTGTACTCTAATACCAATGCATTACTGAAATTCTCATCTACATTTCTTGTATTTACTTCCTTTTCAGTAGCATCTATACCCAATATAGGTTTAAATGTACTCTTCCTACCCTCCATCACCTCTATCTCCGTCTTTTCTATTAACCAGTTAGGATAACTTCTATTCTTAAACATTTTTCTAAGAACATTCATTTCTTCCATAAAATCATCATCATTTGAAGTCATTCTACATGACGTAATATACTGGCCTTTTACTATATTTCTTTTATAATACATAGGATGAGCACTCATATAATGTAGGTAAGAGTTCGAATAGGTCTTTTTCCTGTAAACCTTGGACTGAAATGTATTGTCTTTTTTATATATTTCTATGTCCAAGAATTCTATGGTATTTTCACTCAAGGAATAAGTGAATTCTAAAAAATCTGTACTTGTATTTAAAAAATCTATAAATACTGCTACCTGTTCACTCGGTGCCACCCAAAGAATACAAATGTTGTCCAAAAATCTCTTATATTGCATCCAACACCTCTTATATTATGATTGTAAAACAAATATCTCTTCCCATTTAGCCAATACCAAATTCACATATGTAGGGGCGCAGGCTGCCCCCATTGCTACTCCCTTTATCTGGTGAAAGTATTCTCCCTTAAAATAAATGAAGTTATACTTTAGAACCAAATCAATCAACTGCAGAATTACTGTACATTCATTGTGACTTAAAGTGTTGTCTTCAAACACTATTTCTTCCAGTAATTTTAATCCTTGTTCATGGGGTATGCTTGAAAACAAGTCCAATACATCTATAGTCAGAAATCTTAGATGCTCTTTCCATAAATCATGTTTTAAACCTCTTAAAAAATCCCAAGAGTCTTTTAATATATTACACCTTTTTACCCATATTGCCTTCAATTTCCCATCTATAAACTTAGCAAGTGGTAAGGTTTTAGATCCTTCAGCCGAAACTATTGGTTGCAAGGGTGGATTCATTTCATACTTATGTATTTTCAGAATCCCGAACATGGTGGGTATTCTTGGCTTCTCCACTTTTAAGTAACCATATGTCTTACTGTCTATTAAACCATCTATTAATAATTCCTCTAGTACCATATCTATATGTCTGTACGCTATATTGATTTCATTTATAGACACGTTAGAATATTTGTCAGGATCCCTCAAAATTTCATTCATTTTTCCCTCATAAATCATATTGTCCATAAGAACCATTCCGCCACCCTTTTCTGGTTTCATAATTCTTAGATTTTTGTCTCCCCTAATTTCTTTTAAGGTCTTACTTTCAAGTGGGTTCAGGTTATTTTTGTATTTTACCTTGCCTCTTTCTATTATATTTTCCAAGTTTTTTATCTGGGGATGTGGTGGGGGGGGGGGGGTTAAATTCGCTTCTCCTAGTCATTCTTGTTAGTTCAAATTTAATATTCTGACTAAAAATGGTTTGAAAATTATTTTTTCTGGTAAACACTTTTACATCCATTAATGCTCTGGCAAGATCTCCTTTGTTCCAAGGAATAAATTTGATACCCTTACTTAGTAAACTAAAATGTTCATTTGTTAAAATTATATGACTAAAATTATAAATACTAAAATCACACTTAATAAATTTAAAAGGGTTAATTTCATCTTGAACAATGTCTGAAATTTCTAAGTTGGGGTGGTTGGTACTAACCATATTCAGTACCTCATCCTCCCCCTTCTTGCTTCCCCTCGAAAATTTGAGTCCTGTCTTTCATTTTGGTATCCATCCCTATTCTTTAACCTTTCAGATCTCCTTAAAGGTTGTTCCTCACAAAAATCATCTCTAAAATCATCCAAATCTATCGCACGTTCACTGACCCTCACATTTTCATTTCCTTTTCCTACCTCAGTGTTCCTCCATTCCCAATGCCTCCCTCCTGCCTTAGGTTTAGGGTATGCACTATCATTCTTATACTCATTTAAGTCCCTTTGAAGTTTTTTTACTTTACGTTTAATTAATTCATTGCACTGTCCCTCTATGTCCCTCCTAATGTTATCATACTTCACTCTTTCCTCAGAAATGGTGTGAATCAAATCATTTTTTATACATTCATTTAACATTTCTACATACTTTAACAATTCATCTTTCGCTCTATTGTTTTCTACTATCATACATCTTAATACATCAAGCCCACATCTGTTGTAAATTTCTACATGTTCCTTATACATATTGCTACCAAACACAACATTACTGGGAAATTTAAAAAGTCTTAGTCCCTTGGGGACTATATTTTCAGAAATGCATTCAGTTAAATAACTCTGTCATTGTCCATATCGGTTTGAATGACCTAAGGTTGACCTCCATGGACTACACGAAAAGAGACATGGAGGAGCTCTCCGATTTTATAGCCCAGGCAGGTATGAACCTAGCCCTGAGTAGCATCCTGCCATCACCCAGAATGATACCACAGTACAAGGACAACATGATTGACTTCAACAATTGGCTAAGCTTCTTGTGTCATTCTAAGGGGATCTAGTATCTGTCTGCCTGGGATGACATGATAAACAGACCACGATGCTTTGCCATTGATGGCCTGCACCTGTCATCCTTGAAATTCCGGATACTGGCTAAGGCTCTTTCCACCCCTATAGTGCCTTTTTTAGGCAAGGTTCAAATGACAAATTCACCACCATAACAGGTACAAGCAAGCACAATCTGAGGGTATTACAACTCAATGTTAGAAGTTAAAACCTCAA
>NC_056747.1:1246334767-1246377267 GCF_019279795.1 Protopterus annectens | reverse complement strand
TAGGGTGTGAGAGGGGGGTGAAGTAGACTGAATTGATCTGCCAGGATATTGGCAATATCCTTGGGATCAGTATATTTAATGCCATTTTATTGTAGTTCAGAGCAGATCTGAGCATTGCCATTTAGATTCTTGACATAGTTATAGAATGCCTTGTGGTTGTCTTTGGAATCTTTGGCAATTTTATTTTTGTAACTAGCTTTGGAGGATTTTATAAGGGATCGTAGTTTCTTACTTTGGCTGGTAAGAGAGTTTTTTGCATCCTGGGATTTTCCTCTTTTCTGGAACAGTTTCTTCCTTTTTGTTCTAAAGTTTGTTATGGCAGGGGACCACCAGATTGGCTTCCTTTTTTGGAGGAGAGCATCTTGGTTCTATTTGAGATGGCACAATTCATGCATGAGTGGATGTGCTCGTACAGTGCCTTAGTGTAGGATTCAGCAGTCGAACTCTCAGTTCCCATTTGCATGGGTGTCATGAAGTTTGTCATTTTTGACTTGAGTAGCATTAAGTTGGCTTTGGAGAAGTTTTTTATGGAGGTGTCCTTACTGGGGGTTGGGGGTGGGATGTGGATGTTAAGGGTGATTAGCTTATGTTCAGACCTGCCCAACGAGGGGGTGACCATAGGTGTGGAGCATCGATTTCCCATGTTGGTAATGACCAGATCTAGGATATTGGATGCGGTATACATTAGGGGGTGTGGGGGGCATAACCCCCCACATTTTGCCACTAGTTTTTACTGCCGTTATATGTTTCAATGTATTTTTAAATGATACAGATATATATAATAGTGCATACACTACAATTATGTGGGAGCCTTCACCCACCACACCCCCCCAATGTGAGGGGCTGTGCCCCCACACCCCCCTTACTTTATATTCTCACTCCAGGGTTGCACTGCAGTGGGGCAAGGGCTATATTCCATTTTCAACCAAATGGGTTTTCAGTGAAATGCATTTTTAGTGAAGTGGGTTACCTGAGATAATTTTCTATCAAATGTAATTCGACTAAAAGCAGTAGACCCATATATATATATATATATATATATATATATATATATATATATATATATATATATACATATGTATATATAGGGTTCCTATTATGTTGTCGAATCCCTGAAACTTTCAACCTGAGAACATCGAACTCAGATGTTCGAAGTGTCAGAAATTCGAACAAAAATAAAAATAGAAACCCTAAAACCTACGTAACTGTTGCAAGCAGGGTGGCAAGCCCCCCTGCACCCCCCGCTCTTTAAATATACCAACTCTGGGATCGCAATACAGTGCGGAAAGGGAAGATTTCCCATGTTATATATATATATATATATATATATATATATATATATACACATATATACATATGTGTGCGTGTGTGTGTATGTGTGTGTGTACATATATATATATATATATATATATATATATATATGTGTGTGTGTGTGTTAAATTTGCAACTAGTTTTTACTGATATTATATGTTTCAATGTTAATTCGACCAAAAGCAGTAGACCCATATATGTATGTATGTGTGTGTGTATATATATATAGATATGTATGTATATATATATATATATATATATATATATATATATATATATATATATATGTGTGTGTGTGTGTGTGTGTGTGTGTGTGTGTGTACATATATGTATATATATATATATATATATATATATATATATATATATAAATGTTTATATATGTATATAAATATATATATATATATATATATTATAAATGTGTAAATATATATATATAAATATATACATGTGTGTGTTTCTGTATATATGTGTATATATATATATATATATATATATATATATATATATATATATATATATATATATCTCCCTCAATCAGATATACCAAAAGGTACTTAGAAATGTTTAAACTGTTCCACCTGCAGTTTTATCAATGAAGGGCCATATATTAGTTTAACACATTTAGATCGCAGTATTGCTGTGCCTGGTAGGTTGTAATACATCTCCTGTGATATGCATTGCTCTGTGCTCTGGTTGTACAGCATTTTATGTAGGTATGACCACCCGGCAGCTCAGCAGACATATTAAAGAACATTGCTATGCCATTAAAACCAATTATAGTAATAATGCTTTATATAGGTACACTTTAGAGTGTTCTATGTTTAAAAGGTTTTCCTTTGTTATTTTAGAGTATATTAGCAAAGATCTGCAAGGGGGAACATCAAAAATAGGGTTGAAAGAAGGGAAACCTTATGGCAATTACGACTGGGTGCTGACAGTCCTCCTGGACTGAATGAAAGTACTAATATTAAGTGTTTTTTTAGAAGAAATGAAGTTAACATTATAACAAGGTCTTGTTAAATTTTATTAATTGAATGATTGGTTTCTTTTAATTGAGATGAAGTGTATTTAAACAGCTTTGATTTTACTGTGAATTCATTCTGAAGAAGTTTTTACGGTAGCAGTGATTAAACTTTTCTACGCTATTGGAGTTTGAGTTGTCCTTCTGTTGGCACAGTGTGTGTTTAGTTCTTGGTTGTTTTTTGCTACACCCAGTGCCATTTTTGTTTTATATATGTGTGTGTGTGTATATATCTATATATATATATATATATATATATATATATATTTATATATATGTCTGTGTGTGTGTGTGTATATATATATATATATATATATATATATATATATATATATATATATGTGTGTGTGTGTGTGTGTGTGTGTGTGTGTGTGTATATATATATATATATATATATATATATATATATATATATATATATATATGTGTGTGTGTGTGTGTGTGTGTGTGTGTGGGTTTGTGCGTATTTATTTATTTATTCATTTTACATTTGTTTACCAGGAAAGTCCGACTGGAACAAGGTCCATTTACAGTGGAGGCCCGGGGAGAAAAACTCCATAACAGTACAAATACAACAAATGGCAAAAGAATTTCTGTACAGAGGCATAGATACAATCAGAGCTCCATGTCTTTATATGACAACACATAATCCACAAATGACAGAAAATTTCTCTGCAGTGGCATATGTACAATGAAGGAGATTTTTTGTACCTTAGTTTGATTTCAGCAAGCTTGGTATATAGATAGTAAAACTTTGAATTCCCTATTGGCAGTACAAAGCATAAAAATCAAGGAATGAAATCTGGAAAATAATGCTATTCGGGAGATATGTCATAGCATGAGACATAGTTTGAGGGATAGTAGTTCCTGATAGGGAGTATTTGAGTAGTACAGAATAGCTGAGGTAAGCAGATAGGAGATGAGGTGTGGCAAGTTAGGGGGAGAGCAGCAAAGATTTTATGTGATACAGGGACAGAGCCATGATTGCAAGAGGTGTGACTTTAGTGATGTCTTGAAAAGTGAGATGGATGTTGCAGAGGAGATACTTTGGGGGAGGTTATTCCATTCCCTAGCAGTGGTGTGGGAGAACAGACTTTTTCCTGCAGTGTTATTGGCTTTGCTTATGCAGAGCAGGGTTTTGTTGGATGAGCGTAGAGGGCGATTTGCAGAATATTGGTTTAGAACTTGGTTTAAGGCTGGGGTTTTCTGAGGGTTCCTTATTATGTTGAAGGTGAGGATTAATTGGTGATAGCTAATTAGCTGATGGAGTTCTAACCATTGTAGTTACTTCAGATCAAGACAGTGATGACTTCTAAATGTGGAGTTGTTAACGAATTTTGCAATTTTATTGTAACATGACTTTAGTTTGTTTACGTCTGTTTTCCTGATATGAATTAGGATTGGTGATGCATACATTAGGGTAGACAAAAGGTGTGTGTGGGCTAAGGAGACTGGTGGGTTTGGGCTAAGGAGATTCTAGCTTGGTCCGATAGGAACAGTTTGTGTTTGTATAGGGTTCCTAGTTTCTTATGTACCTTTGTGATGGTTTGTGAGATATGGACATTAAAGTTTAGATTGTTATTTATTTCAACCCCTACCAGCTTAGTTTGAGGGGAGGGGGAGATAGTGGTCCCATTTTTGGAGGTGATAATGAAGGTAGGAGATGTGGATTTGGATTTATTGGGGGGGGGGGTAATTTGGTTTTGTTGGAGTTTAGAATGAGTTGGATATCGGTAATCCATTGCTCCACAGAACACAAGGATTTTTGGGTAAGCTTTTGAACAGTGGATATGGATGGGTCTGAGCAGTTTAGGATGGAGTCGTCTGCGTACTGTATAAGTGATGCATGCAGGGTGGAAGTATGTAGTTTGTTAGTGAAAATAGTGAATAGCAAAGGGCTCAGTATTGATCCTTGTGGGACGCCTATTGTAGTTGGTAATAGAGGAGATAGTGTACTTTGCCATTTAACTGATTGTTTTCTGTCAGAGAGATAGCTTCTAAACCATGAAGTAGTAGAGGGGGCGAAGGATAAGGTTGACAGAGTGTCTAAGAGTAGGTTATGGGAGACCATATCAAATGCTTTTGATAGATCTAGGAATATGGCTGAGACGAATTTGTTGTTGTTTCTTAGATGGTTAATCTGATTGGTAAAAGAGAGTAGAGCAGTGGTTGTGCTATGGTTTGGGTGGAATCCATGCTGTGTTGGGGAGAGGAGGTTATGTGAGGATAAGAAGTGCTTTACCTGGGTGGGAATACATTTCTCCAGAATCTTGGAAAGGAGGAAGAAGATAGCAACTGGTCGGTAGTTTGATAGTTCATAGGAGTTTCCGTCTTTGGGAAGGGGAAATATATGTGACAGTTTCCATAGATGGGGTACGCAGGTTTCTTGTATAGAGCGGTTTATAAGAATTGAAACAGGGTAGTCTAGTGATTCTGCAGCTAATTTTAGAAAATTTGTGGGTAAACCATCTGCTGTGAGTGTGGTGTGTTTTAGTTTAGAGCGTAGCTTTTTAACTGAAGAGGTTGGTATAGGTGAGAGTGTGAAGGTGGGTATGTTAGTTTGTTCTACAGTAGGGTTGGTTTTAGTGTTCTTGTTGGATAGATAGTGCGAGGATAGATTCTGTGACGTGATGGTTGAATTCTGAAGCTATGCTATCATTATTAGAATTGTTATTGGGAGAAGGGGTGGTGGTTTTGCCCGGTTTTAGAAGGGTATTGATGGCCTGCCAGAACTTTTGGGGGTTTCTAGAGTTCTTGTTTTGGATGTCTAAGAAGCAGTTCTTTTTATCTACTTTTGTTTGGGTTTTGGTCTTATTTCGTAGTTCTTAATATTTCTGTCTGTCTTAGTGTTATTCTTTTTCCAGTTTTTCCAGGCCTCGTCTCTGGCTTTTATTAAGGCTTTTGTTATCCTATTTAGTCATGGGGCATAGTTAATTTTTGTCCTGAGTTTCCTGATGGGAGCTAGTATATTTAGAACAGTCAAAAAAGTAGTATTAAAAAAATCAACTGCCTGGTCTAAAGATAGTTTTTAGTGGATTCCAGTCCTGTTTCTGGACCATACTGTTAAGAGTTTGTGGATTGACTTTGTGCTCGTCCCTAGTCTCCTTGAATAACATGGGTTTGGGTGTTTTTGCCTGTTTACGAAGGAGGAATGTGGGGCAGTGGTCACTCAATGTATCAGGTAAGCAGCCCACATGATAATTTTCTGTGGGGATATTAACTAGTGTCCAATCTAGAATGGAGGTTCTATTGGATGTTTTGTCTACTCTGGTGGGTTCTTGGATTAGTTGTGAGAATCCAATAAATTAATATGGATTGAGGGGTTGTAGGAGTTGCAGGCTAGCCAATCTAAGTTTAGGTCGCCTAGCAGGATGGTTTCTTGGGGTAGGTTGATTGTAGCCCACTGTAGTATCTCTTCTATTATAGGTGAGTTATTTCCTGGAAGAGGAATATAACTACAGAGGATGTCGATTCTCTTTTTGTTTTTAAGGGACATAACTGAGCCTAATGTGTCTGCATTCTGGAATTTGGGAAGTGTTTTTTTTAGTGGTTGGAGGTTGAGTGTATTTTTAAATAAAACTGCAACTCCACCTCCCTTTTTGGTACCTCTATCTTGCCTTAGGATGTTATAGCCTGGGGGAGGAATTTCCTCATTTTGTGTGGGAGGTTTTAGCCAGGTCTCTGTAATGGTTAGTATGTCTGGGGAGTAGTGGGATATGAATGCGTGAAAGTCATGTAGTTTGTTGGATATGTACGTGTGTTTGTAATGATAAGTAGGTCTGAGTTGTGTTTCTGGGATAGGATTGGGTTGCTTAGACCTGGGTTGGGGTGTATGTCCCCTGAGATTAGTAGCCATTTTCTGAGGGATAGTTTGAGTTTTATGGCATAGGCTATATCTATGTGTTTTTTGGTTACTGTTAGCCTTTTGTGAGGTAGTGTGGTTGCCGTTTTGTGTATGTAGAGTAATGAATTATTGTTAAATAGTGTGGAGCATATTACTATATTTGTGTGAGGTTGTGTGGGTGTGTGTTATGTGGTAGGTAGTGCTTTTTGGTATGTTAGAGTGTATGGATGTGGTGTAAGCTAGAGTGGTGAGCATTAGCAGTAGTAATCCTAGCATGCCTTGAATGGTATGGTTGGGGTGTACAGAGGATGTTGTTGTGATGTCGAAGTGGGAGTGGATCTGATGACTGAGGGATGGTAATAGGCTGTTGTGGAGGGGGTGGGGATATATGGGCTAGACGTGTAGGAGCACTGGGGGGCGGGGGGGCAGGGAGGGGAGCGGAGCGGAGCAGGCTAGAGCAAGAGAACCTAAAGCTGCAGAAACCTATCAGTAACAGCAAGAGATTGACTGAGCAAGAGGGTATCTTAGCCTATAGATAAGGTAAGGTAACATGCAATAATAATTAATCTGTGGTTAGCTTCCCTAGGAGGGAGTGTGAAGTTGGAACTATAGAATGGGAAGTATGCTTTAACTAAAAATTCCACCCAGCTATGGTAAGAAGGGTGTATTATTAGAGTATGTTCCTACCGAGTGGCCAACTTCATTAAAGCTCTCCAAGTGAGAAGCTGAATGGAGCTCAATGCTGCTGTGCTCACCTCACAAAGATGGTCACAAAGTAAGAGAAAATTATTAAAAACAAATTAAATGACATTCACCTAATAATTATTTCTACTGGAAGGTTTGTGTTTACAAGTTGAGATTTCCCAGGGCTGATTTGCGCTTTTGCTGGAAATTGCTTCAGAACCGAAGGCGGTGGTGGTGGTGGGAGGCACAATTCCAAGGCTTGTGGATGGCCCGAGAAAACTGCTAAAAGAGAAAAAAGAGAGTGTGAGCAGAAAGTGAGTAGTACAGTTCTAGGAGAAATGGAGAGAATTAGGAGAGTAGAAGATATTAGTCAGGGAGTGATGGAAGGATTATCAGAAGACAGAGTTGTTACAAGAAATGGTACAATAAGTAGGTACATAGATAAATGTCTGGGGAAGAGTAAAGAATCAGAAAGAATAGGAAACGGTGCCTAGGCAGATCATTACAGACACATTTAACAATGTACTAAGTCTAACAGGTTAAAGTAGCACCATAAGATACTGGCTAGAGTGTGTAACAAATGCTGTGTTTCGGCTTTTCAAATGCCATATAAACAACTGCATGTTTCCACTTACAAATACCAAGTATGCTTCTGCTTACAAAACCAGTTAGAACTGTAGTTAGTTGAGATGCGGATTAGAGTTTGCAACCAACACTGTTTCTGCTTTTCAGATACCAAATAAACTGTATGTTTCGCCTTACTATATGTTTCTGCTAACTAATACAATGGAAACTGTAGGTAGATAACAAATACTGCTTCAGCTTTTCAAATACCAGATACCAAATAAACAAACTGTATGTTCCTCCTTACTGATAGCAGGTATGTTTCTGCTAACCAATACCAATTAGAACTGTAGGTAGGTAAGATGTTGGCTAGAATTTGTAACAAATGCTGTGTTACTGCTGTTTGTGTACAAAACAAACAGCAACTGTATGTTTCTGCTTATTAATATTAAATTCAACTACAGTGAAGCAGATATCAAAAAGGAACTGTAAAAGTTTAGATATGCAAGCAATCATATACACACTGGATTAATCACCAAGCTCTACATATACAATGAGCAGTAAAAAAAAACATTGCAGTTTTGTCAGACTATACACTCTAAATAACAATAATAAATGTAGCACTAATATAAACCAACATAAAAACTCTGTAAATTATGACAGCAAACAGACAATGCTAAAAAGGCATATGCTTGTGTGTGTGTGTGTGTGTGTGTGTGTGTGTGTGTGTGTGTGTATATATATTTATTTTTATATATATATATATATATATGTGTGTGTGTGTGTGTGTGTGTGTGTGTGTGTGTGTGTGTGTGTGTGTGTGTGTATGCTAGTTATGTTGGAAAATAAGGGAAAAGTGGCACAGATGGTGTAATCTCATTAAAGCCCTGAAATTTTGACACATGGCAATACAGTAAAGCCATGTGCATAAGATGGGATGTTATTGTGAGCACTAAATGACATATTCCCTGGCGTTTCATTATATTGACCATGCCGACATTCATTAAGTTGAGATGCGTCTTCTAAAACAGAAATGATGGACCAATCATGCATACATTTTTGGTTCGCTTACTGCTGTGAAGTATGAATGTGATGATGTTAAAGCTATGCAGCAGTATGTACTGACACACACAAGGCAAAGGCATGGACTTGCATTTACATTTAGCTATTATTTCAATCAGTTAAAAGCTTACTCATGCCTAGACATGTATACCTAAGCAGAGTTGTGGAAGGGGACTTCATATTCTCATACTGTTTCATAGCCTTTGTGTTATCCGTGATGGTTGAAGCAGTGCCACGTATGGTGATGCAGTGGCACACATGTCCCTCACAGCCAGTGCTTTGACCGGTGCCTTATTAAAGATAATAACAATGGCATGAGATTCAAAAGACTTTGTGAAGTACTGCCAAGTTTGCCACCGGAAATTGAAGTGCAGATTAATAAAATATGCAATGTATGTGAATTACTGGATTTCGGACCACATTTAGTAGTGGATGGGAAAGCGTGTCCACAGTGCAGACTGTGACAGCAGATCCACCAAATTCCCTGCTAGTCATTAAATACAAATGTGAGGGGCTATGGAGAGCACTGTATCTCAGATCCTTACCTGCAGAAGTGATATGCAGTGTTGTGCTTCATAACCGCAGCAAACACTCTCCACTGCTGTAGGCATTACTCAACAATTGTTACAAACACACCATGCCGGCACACTGTGGTGAGACTGTCTTGTAGATTGTTGTCTGCTGCCATTTGATGTGGCCCACAGATGTTCAGTGATAAGTACTGGTTTCTTTTCAGCTATAGTGACACACAAATCTTGAAGCTGCTGTCTTGTCAGTGATTCAATTTGATCCTATTAAAAAAAAAAAAAAATGGCAATAAACCCCCTTGAGGATCTACACACTGGAGAGTGTCACATAATGGTTGATTTCTGATGTTAGTTGAATATAAGTTAATAAATAGGTTTTGTACAGTGCTATACTGCCTTACTAAGTAGTAGGAAGTGTTACTGTGCTAAGTATCTTAGTCTGTCATGTGTAAAATAAATGATCAGTATAAGCGGAGGTCATGTGCCATTATCACATGTAAGATAAGGTGTCAGTAGTACCTTTATATATGCAGTGCTGTTTGCTGCTATTCTTCTTCTTCTGGTGGTTACATTGACACGCACTGCGGTTGAACCTGTTCTTCGATGCGCCAGTTGTGAGTCATGTTGATGAGCTGCTGAGGTGTTGGTACCAGAAGGAAAGCTTGGTCTGTCCATGGTGGATCCACTAGCAAGAGCAGTTGGACTTGGAAGGTCAGTGGCGTTGTTAGTTTCCATGTTAACCCTATGGGTTGAAAGTTTTACAATTGTTTTACTCTGTGCAGAAGAGAAGGTGAAGGCATCAGATCAACATATTTAACTGCTTTCGATGGTAAGTACTGATAATTATGTCTGACGTGTTGTAGTAAAAAATATGCACATATTGCAGAACATGTTATGCTCAGTTATAGTCTTCACACCATGTGCTGACTGAACTAACAGTAGTAGTCATCCAGCACGGAATCCACATTTTGCAATACTTAGGATTATTCTAACTGTATGGTAGTGTCAGTTTACTTATTATGGTATAGTAATATACCAAACCTACTGCAAAAAAATGGCTGATATCGCTGACATGCAAGAGTTAAAAATTGAATAATATCTGATGATTATAGATAATCACACTAGTATTACATTTGAGTTAGTTTTCCCATTGAGTCCCCCACGTAAGTATGCAGTCAAACGGCCATTCCCATCCATGTAACGAACTAAGGCTTACTAAAACTGGTTTTACCGCCAATATACAGCAGAGAGCTAGAGTCAGACATCACCAGAGAATGGACAATGAGTACTGTGTGCAAGATTTTAAAAACTAAATTGCTATTAGTGACTTACATACAGTGGCCCTTTCAGCATTATGTAAAGTAGCATTATGCGTATGTGGACAATCTACATGCAAAGGGCATGCTTGCTAGCGGCAATGCAGTGTAGTCCATGCAGAAGTCATCAGCGTCTCACAGTAATTTGACAGCTGAGGTGCAGTGAGTTGCTGCTGTATGACATTGCCAGATGCTATGGAACCTTAATGCTCATTAGTCCTCAGGCCAGTGTTAATGCCGACTACAAAACCAGTTCAGTGTTTTCTCAGTGGACTCAAGTATGGCATGGAACGATGTGAAGGTTGTGAAATTTTATTATAAAACAAAAGGATGTGGCAAGCTCCAAGATTAATAGATGTTCGGAAGCTTGACAGGTGGCAGACGTACATGACAGATGGTGATATGCATCCAGTGAAAACTGTCCCTTAGCAGGAGTGTGAGATGAGGACAGCCTTAAATCTTCTGCCAATGGGTGGGTGGCTTGGTGCATGGTAGTAGTGTAGAAACTGTTCTTATGGCCAATGTGTTACAGTCATAGTGAATATGAAGGCAGTGAACAGGTTACCATTTGGACAGTTTAAATAGCTGTTATGATTACAGTACCACACCACAGTTGGCCAGCACAACATAATGGTGATGGTAGCTGAGAAATCAGGAAAGGTAATAAACTGATAAAAAAAGTATTTTCTCTGGAGAGACTATCATCTCTGAATGACATAATGGCTTCTACAGTTAACAGATACCTTTTCCAAATATAGGAGTACTGTAGACAATTGGTATAACTAAACTTGCCAGAGCTCAAGATTTCTCATGGGTCAGTATTGGCCATGACAAGAAGTACTGAATTATGGTTGTTTATTACCATACGTCCTGTGATGTATGTAATGCCCTTTGACAGTCAATACTTCTTTTAGTGCTTTGATCACAGAGCTCGATTATGTGCACCCTTCATAGACTAACTGTTTAACAGACCTCTCAGTATCAATACCAATTCAGTATTTCTAAAACAAAGGATGCAAGTTTCCCTGTTAAAAAAAAAAAAAAAAAAGTTTTGAAACAAGAAAACAAAAGGCAGATTAGTAACTCACTAAGTGTATGGTTTGGTACAATGTTAGGTTTTGTATGCCATGTACACTGAATTTACAGATCTGAGGGAGGGTCTTGGGAACCCTGTGTTGCACAGAGAAACCGTGATGCATGCTTCATGCTGGTTGATGGAGGAGGTACTGGTGCAATCGTCGATTGAATATGACGGGGATCTTCTGCAACTAGCATAACCGGTGTGTAAACAGTGCTTGTTGATTGCAGTAGTTTAAGAATAATATTTCTCTTAAAGATTTGAAAATAACCGTAATCTTTTCTAACTTTCCTCCATACAATTGTCCACCGGCAGCTATTTCTGTTGAACTTACGATGGTACCCAAAAATAAAGAAATTAATTGGTCAAAGTTGGCAGTTACGTGCATCAGGGAAAAAATGGATTATAAGTTAAATTTCTCTACTTGAAGCTGCAACTCTGAAAGTGAAAGGTACATATGCAGTATATTTCAAGCTTAGGTAGATACAAGGCCATTGTGAATGTCAAGTTACAGTAGTCATGGCAGCAATGTGAACTATTCTGCATACAAGAATAATAATTTTTGGTACCACGTCATTTGGATGCCAATGTGCACTTACAGTTATTTGCCTTGATTGTTCTTGAGGTAGGACGATTAATATGGGTGTTATGGTCTATTGCTGCTAGATAATTGCGTGCGCAATACACAGGATATGAGTAGGAGTATCACTTGGAGGCATACATTAAAATGCGCTGATGGAACTGTTCAAGATCTGCTGTGGTCCTGAGGATGTAGGTTGGTAATAGGCCCAAAAACAAAATCCAAAAAATTATAAGAAATGAAAATGAAATTAATATTCAGTCGCACTGCATAATTGGTGTCTGCAATCAGAAGTAGTATGTTGAATTCACTGTACTGTACCTGTAATGCAAGAAGTGACGAATTTTTTGAAGGAATTTCTGATCGGTAAGAACTTTTTCCAAAGCCTCATATGCTTTGCTGCCCGGCTCTATCCATGCAGTTGTCCGATCTTTGCCAAGTGTGTCATAATTGCAACGAAACAAACAGTCCTGATCAGCACCATGAACCTGCCACTCATGTTCGTTAATCACTTGCTGTAAGACACCAGACCACTGCATCTGTAAATAGAGAAGAAGAAAAGCCTAGGTCATTATGTGGCATCTGAGCATATGCACACCAGCATGTGAGTGTGGTAATAAAAAGAAGTTATGTACCTACCATAACGTTCCATGTTAGTTGTCTTCATCATGCCTTCTTTCTTGCTGGTTGGGATCCTCGGCTCCGACTCGGCCATCTTCTATAGCTCGAGAGCTGTTTACTGGCTCGAGGCTACCCCTTATCCCATGATGCCTAGCGCTAGCTACGCAGATCTCGTTTGTAATAGCTAACCCCAGACATAGCCAGAGAATCAACCTATCCAAACAAACAGGTTGAGCATACCTGTCATACTCTCTAGGTCAGTAGAGGAAACAAGTCAGAGAATACTCAGCCAGTGAAACCAAAACTCCTCTCGATCCAATAGGAAAGGGAGACGGAGGGTGGGATGCAAGAAAGAAGATGAGATGAAGACAGAACGTTATGGTAGGTACATAGCTTCTTTATGTTAAGTTGTCTATCTTGCCTTCGTTCTTGCTGGCTGGGACAACGTCCCTAGCACCTACAATCCTGGGTGGCTCATTGAAGCAGACTCTTCAGAACAGTGAAACCAAAGTCAGCTCTGCTCTTGGAGATCCTATCTAGCTTGTAATGAGAAATAAAGGTATGAGGATTTGCCCACGTAGCAGCTGCACAGATAGAATCCATGGGCAACCTAGATTGGAAGGCTACCGAGGTGACCAAAGCCCTAGTAGAATGACCTTTCGGTTTGATAGGCAACTCTTTGTTTCTCAGTTGATAAATGAAAGTAATAATGTGAGACAACCACCTGGATAAGGTCACTTTGGAAACTGGGAGACCTTGTTTGCCTAGAGCGTAGGAAAGGAATAGTTGGTCCGACTTCCTTATATCCTTAGTCCTATGCAAGTAAAAATGCAATTGTCTATGAACGTCCAATTGGTGCAATTTGTATTCTGCCTTGTTGGTGTGGTTAGGGAAAAACACAGGAAGGTCTATAGATTGGTTTAAATTGTTTTCTGAGCAGACTTTCGGAAGGAACGAGGGATTAGTCCTCAGAGCAACCCTGTCCTTATGAAAAACCAAGTGTGGAGGATGAACACATAGTGCCTGAAGTTCAGAGACGCGTCTGGCTGAAGTAATAGCTACCAGAAAAAGTGTTTTCCAAGATAAAAACTTAATGGAGCAGGATGCTGCAGGTTCAAAGGGGGGCATAATTAAGGAGGTTAGTACCAAATTAAGGTCCCAAGGAGGAGGGGGATCTCTCACTGGAGGTCTAAGGAGAGTAGTCCCTCTAAAAAAGGCTTTACAGAGCTTATGAGACATAATGTTTGAATTAGACAACCCAACATGAAAGTTAGAAATGGCTGCCAATTGAACCCTGATTGTAGCAGAAGCGGACCCAGAATGAAAATGTTGTGCTAGGAACTCCAAAATTTCGTGGACTGGGGCTGAAAAAAGATCTACGTTCCTAGCCTCTGCCCAACAAGAAAAACGTTTCCATTTGCTAGCATAAGTCTTTCTAGTTGTGGACTTGTGAGAGGAGACAATAATCTCACGCATGGCCGGGAAATGCTGGGAAGCCTGGCTAAGGTTGGAGGTGGAGCAACCAAGCTGTGAGCTGGAGTGTTTGGAGGGATTGATGCAGCCCGCCTGATTGATGAATCAGTAGGTCTGGAATAGGATCCAGAGTCCAGGGCTGATCGAGAAGGTAATGGTGCAGGAACAGAAACCATATCTGTCGAGGCCAGTAGGGGGCAATGAGGATCATTTTGCAACCCAACAACATTGCTTTCTGTATGAGTTTTGGTATCAGGGGAAATGGAGATAAGGCATAAAGAAGTCCCTGAGGCAAATTGTGGACTAGAGCGTCTCTGGGTGTTTGACCTGGAAGCGGAAGTAGGGAGAAGTAGTTGCTGCATTTGCTGTTGAAGGGGGTGGCAAAAAGATCGCAGCAAGGCTGTCCTCATTTGCGGAAGATCAGATCCACAACTACCTGATTCAGAGACCATTCGTGAGGCATGAGAATAGCTCTGCTGAGCCTGTCCACTATGACGTTGGACCTCCCAGGGATGTGCGTCGCAATCAGAAATCGTTGGGAGGAGATCGCCCTCTGCCAGAGTCTGAGTGCTTCTCGACATAGGGGGGTAGGACCTGGTTCCGCCCAGCTTGTTGATGTACCACACCAGTGACATGTTGTCCGTTTGAATTGCAATGGTCCCAGAAGGGAGAGAGTCTTGAAGAGCTTGCAACGCTAGGAGCACGGCTCTCATTTCTTGGACGTTTATATGCAGGTGGTACTCGTGAGGCTGCCAAGTGCCTTGGACTGTCCTGCCCTGATAATGCCCCCCCACCCTATCAGGGAGGCGTCTGTGGTCACTGTGGCAACTGGAGGGGACTGAATGAAGGGTCTGCCCTGAGTCACTAGTGGGGAGAACATCCACCAGGAAAGGTGCCTTTTGCATGCTTCTGTAATCATGATCATGTGAGACATGGGCAGCTGTTGGAAAGACCACTGTGTGAACAGAAGCCACTGAAGGATCCTCATGTGAAAGTTAGCCAGTGGGATTGGAAGAATTGCCGCTGCCATGGAACCCAAAGTTTGAAGGATGAACCTGACTTGGATCCTTTTGGTCTGCATTAGAACATTTACTTGCTGGCGAATTGTAGACACCCTTTCTGGCGGTAGCCTTGCGGACATGTTCTTTGTGTCTAAGTCTGCTCATATATAGGTGACAGATTGACAGGGTAACAAGGCAGATTTTTTGAAGTTTATTGTAATGCCTAGCTGGGAGCAGATTGTGATAGTGTAGTCCCTGGCTTGCAGAAGTTGATGCTTGGTAGTAGCAGTGAGGAGACAGTCGTCTAGGTATGGAAACACCTGGAATCCTCGATGTCTCAGATGAGCCGTGACCACTGCCATACATTTGGTGAACACCCTGGGGGCTTTGGTGAGACCTGAGGACAGAGCTCTGAACTGGTAATGACTGGCTCCCAGCCGGAAGCGAAAGAATCTCCTGGAGCGCCTGTCCATTTTTGATGTGGTAGTATGCATCCTGAAGATCTACGGAGCACATCCAATTGTCCTGACCCAGAAAGGGTAGAATGGACTGTAGTGTGACCATCCGAAACTTTGTTCTTTGAACAGACTTGTTTAGTCTGCTGAGATCCAGAATTGGTCTCCAGTCCCCTGTTTTTTTTTGGTACAAAAAGATCCTTGAGTAAGTTCAGGGTCCGTGTTGGTCTGCCAGGACTTCCTGGATGACTCTTTTTTCTAGCAGTTTTGAAACTTCTATGACTGCTTGGTCCTTCAGATTGGGTGGAACATCTGGAATGGATTTGCTTGACGGTAAAGGGGGGGTTGAGAGAAGGGAATTTTGTAACCTCGGGATATAATTGACCATACCCATTTGTCTTGCGTTAAATTTTGCCAGGCTTTTGGGTACAGTGAAAGTCTTCCCCCGACTGCCTCCAGAGGCAGGCAGCCGGGCAACCCTTCAAGGATGCTGAAAGGGCTTCTCAGAGAAGGATTCTCTGTTGCCCTGGTTCTGTGGACCCCCTTTGCCACAAGGGCAGCATCTGTTGTTGTTTCCCCCTCTGCTCCTGGAGGAAAAATCGCTACGTGTGTCAGGCGAGGCTCCCTGGGATTTCCGGAACCACATTTTGCCACTCTTCTGACCCTTGGGGTATGTTTTAGAAGGAGTGGAAAAATGGACTCCCACGGCAGAGAGAGAGTCTTGCCTTCTTGCTCACACCTAGTCAATGTGTCTTTCACCTGTGGTCCAAAAAGAAAGGAACCATCAAAGTGGGTGTTGGTGAATGACACTTGAAAGGGTTCCGCAAAATTACACAACCGCATCCATGCATGCCTCCTAAGGGCCACTCCAGTACCTGCGGCTGTACTCGCACCATCGGCTGCATAGGAAATGAGCCTCATGGAGGAGTTGACTACAGATTCAAGGGTCGCTAGCTGGGAAGCCACTTTAGCTTGAGCCCCCTCAGCTGATGGATCTTGAAGGGTATCTCCGAGCTCTTTAAGGACATCCCTCTGAAGCCGGGTAAAATGGCATAAGTAGTTCAGTGACCTCATTGAAAAGGTTGGTGAAGCAAACATTCGCTTCCCGTATCTGTCCATGGTCCTAGATTCCTTGTTAGGAGGATGGACAGACGAAGAGGTTTCCACTAACTCTTTTTTGGTGGCTGCTGCTACCACCATGACATCAACAGGAACACCTTTGGTAAGGAACTGCTTATCATGGGGTGCTGTGATGAACTTGCCAGGTCTCCTCGGAGTTGGTTCCACTGTATCCGGGGCTGACCAAGCCTTTTGAGCCACCACTGACATAAGTGGATCGAAAGGTGGAGAAACCCTGGAGGTGGAAGGTCGAGAACCGAACGCATCCTGGTATACAGATGCATCCTCAGTAGGGGCTAGGGGATTCCAGTTCCCCCTCTGCTTAAGCATTTCTAGGATGTCCGAAAAGGAAACATCTTCAGAGGGGGATCTAGGGGACCCTTTCGAATCATCTAAGTCTGTATCAGAAGTGACAGACTCAGGGGAGTCAATGTGCTTCCTCTTGCACTTCTTACGAGGGGGCTCCTCTGAATGATCAGGGGAGGCCTTGGAAGAAGAGTAAACACCCAGTGGGGTGCCCTGGAGTGCCGGTTTCCCACGCTTGGAGTCTGGAGGAAGAGCAGAGGTTGGCACAGGCACTACAGGGGACGGAGCCGATGGGGCCAATAGTGGAGCTGACTCAGTGGCCAGCATACTCCTCATGACATCAAAGGCATCCCTGCCACAATGCAGAGAAGGCTTCGGTTCTGAGGAAATCGGAAACCTTCTCCGCACTGAGGGAGATGGCTCTGTGGCTGATGTAGGAGCCGAGCTCACCTGCGCCAAAGTCCCGAGAGGGAGAACGGGGTCGGACAAGGGTCCGATGCCACTTGGAGCCGATGAGGGAGCCCCGGTGCCCAGATCCCTCGACGGATGATACCATCGAGGGAATCGGAGCCGACGACGGAACCAAAGGAGATAGAGTTATCGTTGCCGACGGTTCCACTACTCGAATCCCAATGAACTCCAGCTCCGAGCTCAATGGAGTCGGAGGAGGAACATCGATAGAAGTGGACGGAGCCGACACCTGCTGAGGAGGGCTGGACAACATCTTGGCAAGTGCATGCGACTTTAGCAACCTACTGACCATTCTCTCCATGTCGTGATCCGAGAGCCTAGAGGATCGAGAGGAGTGAGAAGATCTGTGACTGCACTCGCTCTGAAGCAGGGGAGACCAAGGAGCTGAATGTATCGATTCCAGAGAAGGGGACCTCAGCCTCTTGTGGCTCCGCGAAGGATCCGAAGTTTCTGATGGAGCCGACGTGGAGACAGTCTTATCAGTTCCAGCCGGAACCAAAGTAGCAGGTAGAGTCTGAACCAAAGACGGCTCCGAACTTGGAGCCGACGATTTGGTAGATTTAGGGGATTTCACAGGCTGAGTCTTGGCCGGTGAATCCTGGGGCTTTAAAAGACCCCTAAGAGTAAGCTTATTTTTACGCTCCTGCAGAACTCTTGGACTAAATGCATGGCATACAGAACAAGAGTTATTTTCTGACAGCATGAGTCACACTTCTTGAACCCAGACACCTTGGATTCTTTTGACATCCTGTAACAAAAAATACAATAGCTAACAAATCAAAATACAGTCTACAGAAAAACACAGTACTACAGACTAAAGCTAAAGTTTTTTTTTTTTTTTTTTTGATAGGAAAGCCTCTAATTCAAATGGCTAGCCTATAAAGAAGGTAGAAGGAAAGCCTCTAACTTAAACGGCTAACCTGACAAGAAAAGGATAAGGAGGGGGGAGGGGGAGAACTCTCTAAATTAAACGAGTTCTAAAAAGGAGGTAAGGAGGCTACAAAAACACACTTAGCTAACACAATAAATACAAGACTAAAAGTTAACAAAACCCCCTAGGAAAAAGACTATTTCTAGTAAAAAGGTTTTATAAAGAAACTTTATACGAGCCTGAGCCAGAAAAATGACACCTCACAGCTGAAGCGGCAAACGAGATCTGGGTAGCTAGCGCTAGGCATCATGAGATAAGGGGTAGCCTTGAGCCAGTAAACAGCTCTCGAGCTATAGAAGATGGCCGAGTTGGAGCCGAGGATCGGCTCTGATCCAAACCAGCAAGAACGAAGGCGTGATAGACAACTTAACATCATTGATTTACCATGAACTCTTCCACCATGGTGGTATGCTGACAGCAGTAGCAGAAATGATTTGTGACGTCTTTACACCATTTCCACAGCACTCTGCATCCTTTTTTTTGACCTGCCTATGGAAGCTAATGTAACATGGATGTACGTGAGTACTTGTATGGCAATTTCAGTGTTATGTAAAACAAATGAAAGATGCACATTATGGTGCTACCACGCTGTTATGCATAGTTACCTTATTAATTCTTCGCAATAGATTTTTAGCAGCATGCCAAATGTCACACGAATGTTAGACTGTTGAATAGTGTACCCCTAAAAAGGAGTTGGAAAGGAACAAGAATGAGGTTACTGTAGCAGTGGTGCAGTGTCACTGGATATAGCAGGTTTACATAGCAGTTCACACAGCAGACTTTCTGGTATGCAAGTTACACGGATATGCAGTGCTTGTGCAACATAAATAATTGATCACGTAGACAAGTAATGATGTACATCAGACATGTGAACCTGTTGCTGAAACTTTTGTCATTGGCATACGGTGTTACATTTGGAAGCATAATGAATGTTATGGAAGCAGTACCTCTAATGCTCAGAATTACATTAGTATTGGAAGCAAAGTAGGACAGAATGCAGCTGTTAATCTATGTCCTCATTCCAGCACAGCTTGGACATGTGGATAAGAACCAAAACATTGAACCCAGAACTGATGCCTGTACTATCAAGAGATAACTGAAGCTCATACATGATGTATGCCATGGATGTGTACACACAATTATTACATGGTTTAGCTCTAATAATTCTCAATGTAGGTTACTGATAGCAATGTACCATAGGACTAGTATGATCAATGTTTATCCAATATGTAGATATTTATTTTTTCAATATCAAGCAATGGAAACAGTCTGTTAATCGTAGTTTAACCATTGGGTGGAAAGTGAGGATACTAACACATGAGCTTTGCAATTTGAGGATGTGCATCTGTGACCACCTCATCCACACTGATATTTGCCTCTATGAACTTGGTCATGCGTCGCTTAAAAGCAAGTTTCTCCATTTTCGATGAGCATAGATCTGTTTCACGTTTGTCAACTACAGTCATCAGGAGTACGTCCTAAGAGTTCATATCCATGCATGCGTATGTACAATACTGAGCTGAATGCCTTGGACTGTCCATCCTTGCATCACCTGCATGTGTAATAGAAGAATATGTGTTAAGACTTGATGAGTGTTGGATATAGTGTTCCAAGAACAAATGCAAGAATTGATAGTGAGGCCGCGTCAATACCCATAACTGTAATGCAGCATTTTAACATGAAGCAAGCATTTGGCTGACCATCCCCTCCCAGTAGGTAGTGATTACAGGGATGATGTATAGTTGCTGGTACCTGAAGAAAGCAGAACGGGATATAAAAGGTAGACTGAGACACCTTGCTAAAATGGAAATCTTGGCATAATTGTTGCCTGTCAGAGTAGTTGCAGCTGCAAGCATTGAATCTCTGGCATGTAAGCCACTCTTTATTTGAGGCTGGCTGGACCACTTGTACACTGTGTGACCTCTTGAGCACACCTGAAAGCGAAACAGTTGTGTTTTTAGATTGTGGCAGCATGTCAAACCTTTAATTTGTTAATATACCTTCAAAAGTTAGAACATTTACCCAGAGTAGTGTGATGCAAGATCCAGACCGTTGAATGGACTGCTGTGCCTCACTCCCACAGATGTGACAAACCGAAAAATTGCATTGCTGTGCAAGTTCCAAAAGATTCTTCTGGTATACCAACAGTACAGTGTCTTGTGCAATTGATTCTGCAATGTGATCATCAATATAATTTGACAATTGTGTGGATTGGTGACCATCCATAGATGGATTCCTTCTGTTGCTGGGGTGAAAATCCAAATATTCATTTTGCAGACCTTCTTCAGCATCACTATACTGCATCGATTGACTGCGATTGAGCCATGATTGAACGACAGGCCAGAGGAACAAGCAATATATGTAAAAAAAAAAAAAAGAGATAGACAAAAAGCGATTGTAAAAATTAGGAAGAATAGGTGGTGCTGCAGTAGCGTTGTCGCCTCATAGCATTACGTTGTCCCATTCGATTCTCAGCTAGAGCGTCTTCTGTGTGGAGGCATACGTGAATGGGGTGTGCCTTCGTTGAAGGTTGTGCGTCAGGGCTGGTAACCCGGTACATAAAAATCCACTACCAAACATTAGCGGACCGGAGTTCCGCTGTGGCGACCCCTAACCGGGAAAAGCCGAAAGACACAAACAAAGACACAAACAAACTGCATGAAGTCAACTATATTAGCATGTATGAAATCAACTCTATTAGCAGGGAAACAAGGAAATGGTTGAAGGCGTACCAGTCAGACTCAGCAGCAGAGCTTGTTGAGTGCCTTCCTGCATGACAACCAGTACCGGACTGTTCTGACTCTAAATTCAAAGACCTGAGTGTTGAAAAGACAAGACATGGTACATAAGTAACAGAATGTACAGTTTTAATTGGCATTTGTGAAATACTGTAGGACAGTATTCCTACTCACCGTGCAGCTGCCGTATATCTGTCTGAAGAAGCCATATTTTCTGTATGGACAGGCTACTTGGCAGAAGACAGCCACTGTTTGCAGTCTGCTCCTGGGAAGCTACTTGCAATCGGTTTGCACCATTGTCAGGACATGTACCATTGCTGAAAGAGAAGAATGCACAGGTCACTCACTAAATACTTAGTATGTAATAGTAATCTTGAGTAATCTTGATATGCTGATGCAGTATGTCAAATGACATTACCCACTGATGGCACACCCAAAGCTGTTAGCTGAAAGTGTAGACGATGACAATGAAATGTTGTAGTTCCCCTCTAAGCATTGTTGTTTGGAAGGTTTTGGTGTCAAATGTTGCACTGGTGCATGGAAATCAACTGATTCTGCTTTGTTGACCTGTCTGTTTGCATAATATCTGTAACAGGATTAAAGTTATGGAGTGAACTAGAAATTAGGAGTTCACAACTTTTAAATATCTGGCAGACTTTGTTTCACTAATCATGCCAGCAGTTGCATTATTGGCATGCAGGACAGGACAGTGCTGAAGTACTAGATGATCATTGCTAACGTGCAGGTAGTAGTCAATGCGATGGAGCCACCAGACATTATTCCTTACTACCTGTCAATAGTGTCGCTCACCATTAACCTTTCAGAATGGCTTAAAGGAATTATTTTACTCTGTTGTGAAAGAATATTAACTGAGAAATTGCTTGTTGAATGATGATACGTTAGGGATGCCTTCAAAAATTAAGTATTCATTAGAAATGAAAAGCAGAAGACACACTACCATCATGAGTGCAATAGTACAAGTAGGCAAAAGAAAAGAGAAAATAATTAAGTTGTTAAAACTCAAATGTCAAGCAGGATCTTAGCCATTGTTGAATGGGATGACAAATGAAGCGAATCCTTAACAGACATCCAGCACTCAAACTGTTCTCCAATATCAAAGCGACTTTTGGAACGCTTTGCATGATGATCTTTCTTGATACGTTTTCTTGCAGAGTCACTCAAGGATAACGGTTTCCCACGCTTCCTTGTAACTGGTGTTGTAGCTGTGAGTACTGACATGGCAGACATGGTTGATGCTGTTCCACTGAAGACCCTAAATAATATTTAAAATATCAGAAGAAAGAAGTTATGTACTCACCATAACGTTCCATCTGAGTAGGTAATTTCATTTGTCAGCAACCTGTGGGTATCAGATCCGATTCGGATCCGAGCCGGCAGCTTTCCAAGCTAGAGATCCGAGCTCCAAGCTCCTCCCCCTTACCCATAACACCCTGCTACCTCCCTTCAGTCCTCAGATCGAGTTTGCCCTATTAGCACAAAATACCAAAGAAGCAAACCACCTGAACATCCTAACCTGATACCAACTAGGAGTAAAACAACGATCATTCAGGTGAGGAACTACAGGTTAGGGGGATGGAGGGGGGGGGGTCGGTTGCTGACAAATTAAGTTACCTACTCAGATGGAACGTTATGGTGAGTACATAACTTCTTTATCTGAAGTAGTTAACTTCATTTGATCAGCAGCCTGTGGAACAGAGTCCCTAGCTACCAAAAACTTGGGAGGTCCTCATGGAAGGATATGCCGGAGCACTGCAGAGCCAAATGATGCCCTCCCCCTGGATATCAAATCTAACTTATAATGTGTAATAAAAGTATGAGAGGAAGCCCAAGTGGCCACAGAACAAGTGTCATCCAAGGGCACTCTTGACCAAAAGGCAGCAGAGGTAGCCAGAGAGCGGGTAGAATGTGCATGAACCCCCATGGGCTCAGGTCGACCATAGATTTTGTACGTGAGCAAAATGCAGTGAGAAATCCACCTGGCTAGAGTTACCTTCGTCACTGATTTACCCAAAGATGGCTTAGAAAAGGAAACAAAGAGCTGCTCCGATTTTCGAGAGGCAGCCGTTCTATGCAAATAAAAGTGCAACTGTCTATGCACATCTAATGAATGGAGTCTGTACTCCCCTTTGTTCTGGTAGTTAGGGAAGAAGACAGGCAGATTAATGGATTGGTTGATGTTAGCCTCGGAAGCCACTTTAGATAAAAAAGAGGGATTATTCCTGAGGGAAACTCTGTCTTTATGGAAGACAAGACACAGAGGTTTAGAACAAAGGGCCTGAAGCTCCGATACCCTTCTAACTGAGGTAATAGCAATCAAGAAGGCAGTTTTCCAAGACAAATACTTTAAGTCAGCCGAAGCTGCAGGCTCAAAGGGGGGAACAGTAAGAGCCTGGAGGACCAAGGTTAGATCCCATGGAGGAACCGCATTCCTTACAGGAGGTCTTAAAAGAAAGGTACCCTTCAAGAAGGTCTTGCAGATCTTAGGGGAAGCTAAGGGACCAAGATTGTCTCCGATGTGGAAGTGGGAAATAGCCGCCATCTGAACCTTCACAGTTGAAGAACTGACCCCCTGATGAAAAATGTGGGATAAAAACTCAAGAACTGCTGGAATGGGAGCCGTAAAGGGTTCCAAATTCCTATGCCCTGCCCAGATAGAAAAACATTTCCATTTACTATTGTAGACTTTCCTGGTAGAAGGCTTATGTGCGGCCACCAGGATGGATTTAACTGCGGATGAGATACCGGGAGTCCTAGCCACTAACGGAACTGGATCAACCAAGCTGAAAGCTTGAGGTCGTCCAGGTTTGGGGTTTTCAATCCCGAAGGATGAGAGATCAGATCCGGAATGGGATCTAAGATCCAAGGAGGAGCTACTGGATGAGACCGCAAGAATGGGAACCAGGTTTGACGAGGCCAGAATGGGGCTATGAGGATAACTCTGCTCCCCAATCGATGAGCTTTCTGCAAGAATTTTGTCATTAACGGGAGAGGAGGATAGGCATAAAGAAGACCGGATTGGCCAAGCATGAACCAAAGCGTCTCTGGGGCTCTCTCCCGGTGGGGGGATTAGAGCGAAAACCTCGCTGCACCTTGCATTCGAAGGCGACGCAAACAGATCGTAGCAAGGTTGACCCCATTTGAGGAAGATCCGTTTCGCTACTAAGGGGTTCAGAGACCACTCGTAAGGTGAGAGTATAGTTCGACTCAGTTTGTCCGCTAAAATGTTGGACCGACCCGGGATGTGCGTTGCTAGCAGAAAGCGGTTGGTGGATATCGCCCACTCCCAAACTCTCATGGCCTCTTGGCAAAGAGGGTAAGACCTGGTTCCCCCCTGTTTGTTGATGTACCAGACCACTGACATGTTGTCTGTTTGAATTGCAATAGTCCCTAGAGGAAGAAGGGCATGGAGAACCTGCAACGCTAGAAGCACCGCCCTCATCTCCAGAACATTGATATGCAGAACAGTCTCTGTTGGAGTCCACGTACCTTGGACGGTTCTGCCCATGCAATGCCCCCCCACCCCAGGCGAGAAGCATCCGTGGTCACTGTGGCTTGGGGAAGAGGCATAAAAAAAGGGAGCCCTTCCCGAAGCTCTCGGGAATGGAGCCACCAAAGCAGAGATTCCCTGCAAACCCTGCTGAGGGGAGTAGGGGAGTACAATGGATGTCGAAGGATGGACCACTGGAACTGTAAGGTCCATTGAAGAACCCTCATATTCAAGCGGGCTAGGGGTGAAAGGTTGATAGCTGCTGCCATCGACCCTAGAGCCCTCAGGACTAATTCCGCCGGTGGGGCTGAAGACTGTAGAAGAGCCAAGACGTGGAGAGTTAGGTTGCGGAGTCTGTCCGATGTCAGAAAAGCCTTGGACTGAAGCGTGTCTATTCTGGCCCCTATGAAATCCAAGACCTGAGCAGGCTGAAGGGACGATTTTTTGTAGTTTACAGTGATCCCCAATTGGTGGGCCAAATGCAGGAAATAATCCCTGGCCGAGCATAGTAGATGCCTGGTGGGAGCGGCAAGGAGCCAGTCGTCCAGGTAAGGAAAGACCTGTATTCCCTAAGCCTCAGGTGGGCCGCTACAACTGCTATGACCTTGGTGAACACCCTGGGGGCTGTGGTGAGACCAAAGGGGAGGACCCTGAACTGATAATGGCTGGCTCCCAGCCGAAAGCGGAGAAAAACCTTCTGGATTGTCTGTCCATTAGAATGTGGTATTACGCATCCTTGAGGTCTATGGAGCACATCCAGTCATTCTCCTGCAGAAGGGGGAGAATAGATTGAATGGTGACCATCCAGAATTTTTCTTTGGCAACGGACAGGTTCAGTGTAGATAGGTCGAGAATTGGCCTTAGGTCCTCCGTCTTTTTTGGCACCAAAAAGAACCTGGAGTAACTGCCTGATCCGGACTGGCCTGGGGGGACACGCTGGATGGCTCTTTTTCTTAGCAGCTCTTCTATCCCTAAGGCTGCCGCCTCCCTCTGATTGGGTGGGGCATCGTGGAGGCCCCCAATTGAGGGGGTGAACTCAGGAAGGGAATAGAGTAATCTCTGGATATTATACGGACCACCCAGCGATCTGTCGTGATGGACTCCCAATGTGCTAGGTGCTCTGAGAAAGGCCCCCCGACTGCCTCCAGAGAGGAGCAGTCGGGCAACCCTTCAGGGTTGCTGCGCGGGTCAATCGGAAAAGGGTTCCCTCGACCCAAAATTCCTCGGCCCCCCTCTGCCTCTGGGCCGGCGTCCACCCTGTCCTCCCCTGCCTCTGAAGGACGAGGGGTCCGGAGTGGAACGGGATTGTTGAGATTTCCGGAACCACATCTTCTTTTGTCCTCTCTGGTTCCTGGAAAAGGACCTTTGAGGAGCCAAGAAGCGGAATCCGATGGCAGACAACGTCTTCCCATCTTTCTCGCTCTATAGTAGCGTATCGCGGACAGTCTTGCCAAACAGCGTAGAACCGTCAAAGGGAGCGTTCGCAAAGGATGCCTTGAAAGGTTCCACAAAATCGCAAAGACAGAGCCAGGCATGATGCCGTAAGGTGATGCCTGCTCCGCTGGCTCTAGCCGCTCCCTCCGTGGCATGGGAGAGAAGCCGCATAGAAGTGTTGGATATCGACTTTAGAGTGGTCATTCATGCCGAAAAGGTTTGTTTGTCCTCGGCCGACATGGACTCCGGGGGTGACCCAGAGTACTCTTTGATTAGGTCCCGCTGAAGCCGAATTATGTGTGCCAAGTAGTTCAGCGCCTTACAGAGAAGGTGGCTGAAGCGAACATACGCTTTCCAATGTGGTCCATCGTCTGAGACTCCTTGTCTGGAGGATGTACCAAGGAACTTTCCTGCGCCAGTTCCTTCTTGGTGGCAGCCGCCACCACCATGGTATCTACTGGGGCACCTTTGCTCCATGCTGTCCTGCCTGTCGGGGGGCTAAGGATTTTATTTGGTCTCCTGGGTATCGGCTCTACAGTGTCCGACTCCTTCCACGCCCTGGTAGTTATAAGGTCTACCAGGGGGTCAAGCTGGAGGGGACACCTAAGAGGTAGATGGGCCTGCATCAAACGCCTCCAGAAACACAGACTCATCCGAGGAAGGCTTTTGGGCTGACCACCCCCCTCTAATGCGCAGCATCTCCATGATGTCTCCAAAGGAGACGTCTTCGGGGGTGACCTGGGGGAACCTTCCTCTTCCTCTTCCTCCAAGTCAGTGTCTTCCGTGAGGGACTCAGGGGAGTCCAAGTGCCTCCTTTTACACTTTTGTTTGTGAGGGACCTCCTCGGGGGGGGCTGTCTGAGGAGGGCTCACCAACCAGGTCCTGTTCCTCTAGTGGAATCATCTGGGAAGTAGACGCAGGCTGTCCCTGGTGCCGGATGATGCAGGACAAGCTAGTCTGCGAGGGAATGGCGGGTGGAAACGTAGCATGAGCCTGGGGCCTCGAATCCCTCAAAAGGACCCTCTCCACGACATCGAAGGCCGAGGGTGAACTGCTCTCCCTGGGATCCGAGAGCAGCCCCCTCAGATCCGATGTGTGGATCGGCGCTGGAGTCGACGCAATCGGACCCGAAAGAGAAGTGCGCTCTGACCGCATCGGAGCCAAAGACACACTAACCCCTCCGGATCCGAGACTTGGCTCACGGCCCCAAGAGCTCGGATCCGAAAAAGGACCAGACAAACTCCAGGATACAGCCGGCGTAGCGATTACTATCGGCGTCGACACCTCGGCTCCGATGCTACCTGGATCTGACGGCTCCGAAACCCGATAGTGGATCAGAGAAGGAGCAATGGGGGCAAAGAATGGGGCCGAGCTCCCCCTTGGAGGGGGGGGGAGGCAAGAGCACTCCCATCTGCATTTGGGCCTGGAGAAAGCGATGCATCATCCGGTCCATGTCTGCATCTGAAAGGCTCCTAGTGGATCTAGAAGAAGCCGCCGAGGCTGGCCGGGAAGGCCGCCTCGACGACCGCGAAGGTGACTGGGTCTCCTCCTCCGGTTCCAGAGAGAAACGTGGAGAACGAAGCCAAGAGGGGGAAGACCCGGAGACCTTTAGGGGAGAACCGAGCTGTTTAGCTGGCGGGGCTGAGGGGGCAGAATCGGCCGGCTGCTTGTGGCTCCTATGCCACTCCCTGTCACGCTCCTTGTCCCTTTTGTCTCTCTTCCTGGAGTCCCTCTCTCCCTGGGCCACAGTGGGAGTTTGAGTCCCGGCCAGGGGAGCAGGAACAGTCGGCGGAACAACCGCAGCCGTGGCTGGTGCCACTGAGGGAGAGGAGGTTGAAGCAGAATCCGCGGGCAAAAGGCCCGCAAGGATTAACTTGGTCCTCCTGTCCCTCAAAGCCCGGGGGTTAAAGGCCACACAAATTTGGCAGCCTGATGACAGATGGACCACCCCCAGGCAAATAACGCACTGAGTGTGGCCATCGGCTGGGGACAGCTTATGGCCACACTCAGAGCATTTAGAAAATACAGCCTTAGGGCCTTCAGCCATATTAACACACACACACACCTTCACACACAGATAAGGGGAAGGGAACTACAACTAACCGACTACTATATAAAAAATTTTTACTAAGTATATTAAGGGTCAGAAGGAAACACACACACAAAATTTTTGAAGAAAAAAACTAGAGAATAAAACCCTCTAATTTACTCACAAACCACCAGGAGCTCATCACTCGTGCTTCAAGAAGCCGCGGCAAATGAGATCTGGGGACTGGAGGGAGGTAGCAGGGTGTTATGGGTAAGGGGGAGGAGCTTGGAGCTCGGATCTCTAGCTTGGAAAGCTGCCGGCTCGGATCCGGATCAGATCCGATACCCACAGGTTGCTGATCAAATGAAGTTAACTACTTCAGATAAATTGTTACGCTGACATAGTATGTATGACACACAATTCAAGCACTATGACAAAAAGCTATGTATGAAATGCTGTGACAGAGTGTTGAAAGAAATGCAGTTATTATTTGCCAAAACACGTTATTATTTGTAGTCTGAGTAATAGTGCATTCAGCAGTTGACCATGGCAGCCATTATATCCACACACCACAATGGGAATGTATTGCAGTGCGCTTAGCATCGATTAGATGTACTCCGGAATGTATGTATTTATGATGGGCAGAGTCTGCCTCAGGGTGGTAAGTAGTAATGCAGACTGGGGTGTTGTCGCAGTGGATATAATGACTTGAACATAAGGCTGCTGTTTAATCTTAGCCTTACTACAGGATACGTACCCAAAGAGTGGCGTACAGCAACAGTGGTCCCACTCCACAAAGGCGGTGCTTCTATGGACCCTGGAAATTACCACCCCATAAGCTTGACGAGCCTGGTCTGCAAAGCTATGGAAAGGATCATTATGGAACACATAAACAAAGACATTGGGGACCTACAGACATTGGATCCTACCCAATTTGGCTTTGTCAAGGGCATATCCTGCCTTTTGAACTTGGTCGACTTTTTTGAAACAGTCACTAAAGCCATTGATGAGGGTAAGGCAGTTCACACAGCCTACCTTGACCTTGCAAAAGCCTTCGACACAATACCCCACTCGGGCATCATAGACAAACTCACCAGCTTAAATGTAAACCCATATGTCACAAGATGGGTTGCAAACTGGCTCAAGGACAGAACCCACAAGGTCAGAATTGCTGGAGCCATGTCAGACTCTAAGCCAGTTACAAGCGGTGTCCCACAGGGCTCAGTCCTGGGACCCCTCTTGTTCAGCATTTATTTTTCCGAGGTGCAAACAAACATAGGAGGATTGTGGCTGACAAAGTTCGCAGATGACTGCAAACTGGGCACCATAACTGATACTCCAGCGGACACAAGCATCCTTCAGAGAGGCCTCATAGAAACGGATAATTGGTGCCAGAGCCATGGCCTTAAACTGAACGCCAAAACAATGTATAGTCATACCCTTTGGGAAAAACAAGGTACCCACAAATTACCACATAGGTGGTAATCCATTAAGTACGGAAGAGGTAATCAGGGACCTAGGGACCCAAGTTGACAGTAACCTCTCATTTGACACTCACATTGCCAAGGTGGTTAGGAAGACCTTCTATATTGCCCACCTTATCATGAAGGGATTCACATCTAGATCAAGAGAGGTCATTGTGCCCCTATACTCTTCTCTTATCAGGCCCATGATTGAGTACAATGCCCCATTTGGGATGTATCTTACCCGACACCTGCAGCAGTTGGAAAGACCCCAAAAGTTCCTCACCAAGAGGATAAAGGGTCTCAAACATATGTCATATGCTGCCCGGCTGAAGAAACCCCAGCTCTATTCAGTCGCATACCGCCTACTCAGAGGCGATCTATGCCTGATGTACAAGGCCATGTCCAATCCGGAATTAATGGACATGCTCCACCTCAGAAAATCCAAATCCATCAGAGCCACGAGAGCAAGAGATTTGAACCTCAACACAGAAATAAATAGGACGTGCTGGAGGGACAGATTCATAACCCAGAGGCTCCCTACACTCTGGAACAGAATCCCAGTCCATGTTAGGCAGAGCCCCTCACTAACTCTCTTCAAGAGAAATCTTGACGAGTGGATGGGAGATCGTAGGTTTACCCCGGGATTCATCTCTGTGTCACTACTAGACAGAGGCACAGTAAACTAAACTCTAAATGGGTGTAGTATTCTCATCCCAAGGGGTGGCGAAAGCCACACACACTCTGGCTAGGCTTATAAATGCCCTAGGGCAGATAGCCTAGTACGAACCTATGAACTATGGCATGCAGGATTTTTGGAGTATGGGAAAGATGACTGACTGTAGATTTTGCTCACATGGCCTAATGTATAAAGACCATATGGCCTCAATGGTGTATATCTGGATAAGAAAGCAGTTACTGTGCTTGAGAAACTGATATGCAATGCTAGCTGGTCAGACATAGTAGACTGTCAGAAATCAGTCCATAACAAAGTACCCAATGTGCATTAATGCAGAGGCTCCGAGTTTCAGTATATCCTAACCAGAGTTGCAGTGAAGTGCAGGCCATATGAAGACACAAGTACAGTACAGGCAGTTGAAAACATTCCATTTGACCGCACTTATGTGACTGGAGTTTGGAGGAAATGACTGTAGTGAAAAATACATGCGCGTAGACATTCTGATAAAGTAGCCCAGTTTATAATGGAACAATCGGCAACAGTAAGGCAAGGTTGTAATGGTGACTAAATCAGGAATGTATAATTTTTTTTCAAAAAAAGTAGCATGTATCTAATTTAAACATTCCCCTCTTGCAGACCTGGTTAAGTAATACTGTGTTTTCAGTCATAATTACTTGACACATGTATAAGATACTCACAGTAACAATGGAAAGCTGCAGTTTAAGCCTGTAGACATGCACAGAGACACAGAGAGATGCCCACACATTCACACGCACGCGCACACACAGACACGCACGCACGCGCACACACGAGTGAATCAAAAGGTACATTGACAGCTTTTGCAAATAATGGTTATTTGTTTTTGAATGGCTCGGATGTTGGCTCATATTTATGGTGTCATTTTGTGTCAAATTAATGGGGTGATCTGAGGGCCGACGTTGCTACTGAAGGAGATCTAATTGAGGTTCAAACAGCAAATCACTGACCATATGAATTATGCAAACGATCATGTTCCACCAAGTAGGTGAACAGGTTTATAAGACAAATGATGTGCATCTGTAGTGACAGAGGAAGCTCAAATAGGTCTGATAACCTACATTCCCTCGATCACCATATGAATTATGCAAATATTCCACCAAGTAGTTGAACAGGTTTATAAAACAAGTGATGTGCATCTGTAGTGATAGTGGACGCTCAAGTAGGTCTGGTAACCTACATTGCCTCGAACACTCAGATAGGTCTGGTAACCTACATTGCCTCGATCGGGCAGTAACCTGGTGTCGTGAACGTTACCTTCTGTGTTGTGTTGAAGCATGCACTGAGACACAAGCCACACATCTGTATGAGTTTTTACAGTTCCCTATGGCTGTCAAAGTGTGCTCCCAGAGTTGTACTACCAGCCATATACAGAAGTGTGCTCTCCTGAGTCTGTTCAGCTACACAAATCAGGCTGGTTCATGTACCAGGACGGGAAATCATTGAGTTCACAGGGTTGCTCACAAAAGAGCATGTGGGAAAGCAAACACTAGGGTGATTGCAGTCACTGATATTACATCTTTACACACAGATCATGAAGCTTTAACACTAATGTGTAAAGAGCTGAGAGAATGTTAAAGTATTGTTAAAAAAATAAGTAAATAGATTTGCCATCAGCCAAGCAGTGAAATAAAGTGTAAGACATGTAATATAGGTGTAGGTAGGAGTCGTAATCTTCTTTATAGAAAGACACTGAAAATCACACAGCATGACAGAAAGTCTTAGTAGGAAAGCTCTAGAGTCCACCTAAAATAAGTGTGATTAAATAAGGAGCACCTCTGTAGGGTCACCGAAAAGTAGGATGCATGACATCTTTTAAATGTACTTTTGTAAAGCTTTTTCACTGAAGAGTTTAATGAGGAAGTCATACTGTATCCACATTTTGAAAAAAAGTCATGACTATCCAACCACATCTTCAGAAGTGCATAAACCATGCGATCACTGTGAGTGTTTCTATGTAACAGTGAGGCTTCCAACATAAGTGAGATAAAATGTCTGGAGCAAGATCCAGCGCACACATAGACTGTAATCAAATGAGACGAGAAGAAGGGAAACCACACCTGTCAAAGGGGAACAATGAGGATGGGTGTAGCATTGATACATACTGATTTATGCAAAAAATTTGAGATGAACAGATTAGGTTGATAGGAACAGAGGAAACTGGGGCGGGTTGGATAAGAGCATCCCTTGGAGATTACACCTCTGAGATGAACAGGGCAAAGTACTTACTATATTTGGTGTCGGTGGTTGATGCAGCATGGTCATCCATAGTGACCAAAAATCTGATCTGCCACTGACAGATTGAGGCACCAGTCATGAAGGGCAATAGACCTGTTCAATCAGGTTGATAGAATACTATATTTCCCCAGTATGTGCACTGATATGACAAAATGGGTGTGAAGACATCTACTGCTGTCAAACCATCACAGTCTCTCAAGATTTCACCTTGTTTGTTGATGTACCACACCACTGTCATACTGGCCTTGTGGATGGATATCACACCCTTGGAAAGGAGTCCCAGAAGGCTTGCAATCATAGGAGGACCTGCCTGAACTCCAGGATACTGAAGTGAAGACTGGTCTCTGAATGGGACTAAGTGACTCGGGCAGTATTTCCTCAAAATTGCCCCCCCCCCCCCCCCCCAGTTAAGAAGCATCACTGGTAACAGTAGACTGCTGAAAAGGGGGAACAAAAGATCAGTAGAGAGATATGTCTACACCACTGAGAACAAGTGGCTCATAGTCATGAGGGACAGTGACATTTCATAAGTTGACTTCCCACCAACCAGTGATCTGAGATGTTCAATTGTAGTACCCTGATATGCAACCTGGAACGGGGGTTACTAAGGTAATTGGGGCTGCCATTTAGCTGAGAAGACTTAAAGCCTACCTACATGAAAGCTTTTGACAATGCAGTACTGCTACTACCTGCTGCAGAAGTGCTGGAATCCTGTACTGCAGTCTACTGTTTAATTATAACTTGGTATCCAGATGGGCTACAATTACTTCTATGGTTTGAACTGGCCAAAACTTGGACTTGGTCAATCTGACAATTACTCCTGGTTTTGAGCAAAGGTAGAGGGCGTACTACATGACATGATAAAAGAGTAAATAGATCTTAGGAAACATTAATAAAGGATGTATTAAAAGTATTACATGAAGCCATAGACTCAAATCCAGGCATGCCATGCAACAACTATACCACTACCTGTTACTCTTGATGTGCCAAACGTGACATGTGAGACAAGGAGTATCCGTAAATTTGACAAGGACTGACAGATGGTCAGTGCTACACAGATAAGAATCCAGAGATGGATCTGCATAGCTCCTGAGTCAAATCCCAAAGAGCATGTTACACAAGCCAGATACATCAATCCACTTAGAACAGATATGACTTACGCATACAGCTGCTTCCCAAACTGCTCCAGTGTCCCATGCCCCCAGTTATGAGGATGGACAGTGGAACTAGTAGTCTGGAAAGTTCCCCTTGGTGGGTGCCAACACAATAAAGTTCACTGCACTACCCTACCTCAGAAAGAGACAGTCTTTATGGGCACTACTGTCTTGTCCTGATCATGGGTGATTGCTTCAATTACATATGGATTGTTTGAGGACAGCTTTAAAATAGCGATCAATATGTCTGGAGGAGTGACTACTGAAGTACAGCAATAACCTTGCTCCGAAAGCAGCAGTCTGTAGGGGCACTAACAACTTGTCCTGCTGCCATGGAATTGGTTCAGTCACATTTGGTTTCTTGTATGCATGCTTCAAAACAAGATAAGTATGTCCGGGAGCAGGATTACTCAAGGGATAGATGGGCCAGCAATAAGAATGAGCGAAGGAATACAAATTGCTTTTGGGAAGAGGCCTCAGTGGCACATCCTGCTGTGAACTGGAAATTTGCCAAAAATCACGGGAGACCTGCTCAGGGGGTGGGTGAATCTATGGCAGCCTTCACATTCATCAAAATCAGTAAACTTTGTCAGAGACTCCTGCAGGGAAAAGTGCCTCCTCTTGTGCAGATGCTTACATTTACCCTCTGCAGTGGGATGGTCATGGAGAATGGTGTAGCTGCTGGTGAGTCGACTATGCGGACTGCCTGTAGATCACTAGCCACTGAGGGGATAGCTGTCATTATGTGACAGAATGTGGAGTACAGCGACTGGAACAGGTATGTATGGGAAAGTCCAGATCTGATCAGGCTAGGTAAGCATGCTGTCTACACCAAGAGACCACTCAAAGACCTCGAAAGCAGAAACTGAAACCAGTCGCAAGGACATCTCTGTAGATACAAGGACTACAACATGGGCTGGCCCTTATGACCACCCATATTGTGCTTAGAGGCAGATGCTGATGCAGAGCTATCCACCATCATGTGACTGAGGGAAAGGATTTTGAGTCAAGCACAACCCCAGAGCACTGCCATCAACAACCTCTAGTCAGCGATGCAGAGAGGACAAAGGGTCTCAGACAATTGAAGCAAAGACAGTGAGTTGATGAGCTCCAAGCCTTTGTTTCCAAGACAGACAAATCTCGGGGAAAGGTTTGGGTACATGAGCCCTGATTCCAAGTCTGAAGAAATCATTGAAGAAGATGTAATCTAATGAGGTGACAGACAAAGGGTCCAGAATACATCAGTGGTGGTAGCCGGGAAACCCCCAACCACAATGCAGGATGTGGGTGCTTATGAAACTTCACCCATCATTATATCAATGTCAGCTACAGATTTACTTCTGGAAGACTGCACAATTCTGAGTGGTGAAGCTGTGGAAGGGATCTTGAAGTGTTATTGAAGAATCTTTCTGAAAGGAAAGGTGATCAGAGCATAACAGGTATTGGTTTCAGTGAAAAACGACGCTGTGGGAGTGGAGGAGTGTGAGATCCAATTATAACAGACTACAGAGGTGGAGCAGGGTGAGGGAGTTTATGTAACCTCAGAGCACTACCTTAATGAAACAAATGATACAAAGATTAAGAAAAACTTACCCCACAGTGGCAAGGGAAAGCTCCTTAAGAAGACCAGCTATTTTCTTCTCTCTGTTAAAACCCTTGTACCACAAGCAGTGCAAACTGAGCAATACTCATATAAATTGGAGGTCCCTAAACAAGACAGGGATTTAAAGCAAGTATCCAAACCTAGGCATTTCATGGTCACATTACACACAGTTCATGTTATATGGGTTGGAGACAGTGGCATTGACAAAAAGGCAGGAGTCAGAGCTGGACGAGGCAGAGTTAAAGATGTTAAGATTTGCACTGGGTGTGATGAGGGTGGACAGGATTAGGAATAAGTATATTAGAGGGTCAGCCCAGGTTATAAGGTTTGGAGACAAAGCCATAGAGGCAAGATTACGTTCGTTTGGACATGTGCTGAGGAGGAATTCCGAGTATATTGGGAAAAGGATGCTAAGGCTGCCAAGTAACAGGAAAAGAGGAAGGCCTAAGATAAGGTTTATGGATGTGGTGAGAGAGGACACGCAGGTGGTTGGTGTGACAGAGCAAGATGCAGAGGACAGGAAGAAATGGAAACAGATGATCCGCTGTGGCGACCCCAAAAGAAGAAGATTACACACAGTTCTTAAAACCAGAAGGTGTCTCCACCAGAACAATTATCACTTCACTAACAGCTATAACAACAACCACAATAAAAAGTGGCAAGAACAACAGGCTTTCTACAAGTATGGTTCGAAGGAACTTACTGCAGTGTAAAGATAAAACTTTATGCAAAACACTGAAGAGAAAATATGTACACACCAAAACAAATGCAGCTTTCCCTCACTTGGATTCTTTACTAGCTTTGTGCACTAGCGAGGGCAACAACTAACAGAGTAGAGTCCATACAGATGATGACCTGTCATTCAATACATCTGCAGGAGGTGATCAGAAGGCATACAGTGTTGCTCACCTGATACACTGTGAAAACTGGAATATATGCCAGAGACATAACTATACACTTTTACGCAGCTCTTATCAAGCCAATTACCCGCAGTTGGGTGGGCATTCGAAAGACATGTGTAAATGGGCGTGCCTTCGTTGCAGGTTGAACGTCGAGCTGGCACCTCGGCGTTCGTCAAAATCTACTGCCAATCATTAGCGAACCGGAGTTCCGCTGTGGCAACCCCTAACCAGGAAAAGCCGGAAGACAACAACAACAACAGTAATGTTCCCTGTTATGCAACATACTAACAAGCACTGAAGCAGCCTGTCAGGGTGCGGAAGGAATGAAGGAGTAAAACATGCTAGAGTCTGTTGGGTTTTGTGAAGCACTGCACTTACTAGGAGAAATGTGAATTTGCCTGGTGTAGATTTGGTAAACAACTGCAATACAACTTTCGTAGTGAGGGAGTGGACTCCACGATCAACTGTTGTGACATCCACCTACAGTGGGTTTTTGTGTGCAGGGAATGATCCAGGAAATACAAGCCAAAGCAGCATGACAGCTGCCTAAGTCATGGCCTTTGGATGGCTAGCTCTGACCCAAGTGACACAGAACAAAGTGTTCCCTTGGCTGAAGGGGGTGACGATGGGAAGGCCTAAGGGCATAAAAATCTCCTAACACCTTTTTAAATAAGAAAAAACAAATGTTCACTTGTGAACATACAAGAGTAAAGACAGGAGTTATATTTTAGAATACAATACCAGCAGTCATCTTTGCAGAATTGCAAGCCAACTGAAGGATACCTAAAGTTGGCAATTGTACATTCCTAGAGGGATGGTGATGTTTGTAGTACTGTTAGGAGACCTTGTGGAAGCTGGGACACAGAGTACCACAACTATATACTTGTGTATCAGAATGGACACAGAAATCATGGTGTGAGAGAGATGACTCAAGTTGATAACTTGCTGTCATTGCAACTGTCTTCATCAGTCATGCTTACTGCATCATTCAGCTGTGTTTCCTCCTCCAACACCCAGTACCCAATGAACTTAATTCCGGAAGTGGCTAACAATGGTCTTGGAACACAAAGTTTTGGGGTAAAGCAAGGTATTACATAAGACATAATCACTTTAAACTCCAGGCTGACTTCTTCCTCTGAAATGGTAGTGTACACAACAACAACAACAACAGCTGTAGTCTCTGCAACAAATGTGTTACAAACATTCCAATAAATGCTGTCACACCAAACCCCTAAAGTCCAACATGTGGTATATTATCACACCTTCCCTACAGAAATAAAACAACATCCACTTGTGTGTACCATCTTATTCCATGTGTTAATATTACAGAGCTATATCAAACCCATGGCACATTGCTGACAGGGGAGCCCGGAGGATTTTTGTAGGGAGGTGCAAAGCCACATCCCACCCATTTCTCCCCAGTTCCCATAAATACTGTTCAAAAATCTCAGGGTGCTACCTTTTTAATGCTTTACTTCTACACAGATTACAGGTACTTGGATTTAATCTACAAATTTTATTTTGAATTTTATTGCACAAACATTGATAGACATTTGGTGACCAAAAATAGGCTCAGAATGATGACAGACTTAGCATTACAACTTCTCTGCCTCTGAAATGCACAGTCAGTGAAACTGCATTGAAACACGCATTCGAAGAAAAGGCATATGGCCACTGCTAGGTGATCTGTGCCTTCGGGTTGTTTTCATATGATAGGCCCCTTGCACACATGTTTAGGACCATGCAAAAGTTCTTTGATTCACCTTTTTGCCTGTATTAATTATAATATAATAATTGAATACTATCCTTTGTATTATACAGCAACACTTGTTAGTGGGTTTTAAATTTACAATTTTGAACATTTTTCCATTAAGCAATGAAACAAAACCTATGAACCAAGAATGACAAACTGGCCATGTTCAGACCAAAAAGGCCACTTCACCTTCTGTTATTACAATAAACTAAGATCAGTCGATATGCACAATCTCTGCATAAGTAATACTGATTTCTAATTCCACATTAAAGAGATCTGAAAATAATCAATAGTTTGTTGCTAGAAAACAATTTCATATTTCACTATGTCATCTGCAAATTGAGTGCCTGCAGCTCTTAAAGAATAAGTTGCCTATGTTCCATGAAAAAATGGTACGCTGGTATATTGCAATAGGGAAAGGGTGTCAAGCAGAATAACAAGTTGATAGTTACTAGGCATCTCATCCAAAGGAAGACACACGCAGGACTGCAGCACCCCACCCCTTGAAATACAAATATACATGCTGTGGTAGTAGAACCTACAGCCTTCTACATCAAGATCAAGAATGCTACCTGTGCTACCTGCTGTGATACTAACACTGCTGTAAAATTCTGTACCGCAATAGTGATACCATTTGCTAAACAAATGAGTTGTACATTGTAGGCAGACTTGTCATGAGGAGCAGTAAACTTGTCTTCCCTCGAAGCTCTCAAATCCTTGATAATGCACTTTGAAATAAAATACACTGGCTAACTCTAACAAGGTCATTTCAGTCACACACACATTCACACACACACACACACACACACACACACACACACACACACACACACACACACACACACACACACACACACACACACACACACCTCAGCTTGTTAGTGCAAGAAATCTGTGCAAAGCCTAAAATAAATAGGGACAGGTTATAAATCTGGCTCTCAGGAACTTAGAAAACTACTTGAGTAAAAGGATTTGTGTTAGTATGCATTTTTCTAAAGGATATGACATCTACAACTCCAATGTATGTTATTATTCAGCAACTTCAACCCTTTGTAGAAGGAATATGAATCAAAAATATGGACATTCTGCAAAAACGGGGACAGCTGAGGGGTATGCTACCTCCATGTTATACATACAGACACACACACACACACACACACACCATACCTCTCAATGTCTTAGCACAAGAAATCTGGACAAAGCTTGTTACAATGTTGGGGAAAAAGGGCCAAAAATAAGGACATGTAGAAAACTGCTAAAATAACAGGATGTGCTAGAATGCCTTTTCTAAAGGATATGAAGTCTGAAATTCAAATACATGTCACTTCTTAGTAAATTTAATCCTTCGCTCAACCCAGTGATTTGACAAAAAATAAAGCATAGAATTTTTGAGGAACAGCTCAAAAATCAGGACATTCTGTGAAAATCTGTACAGATGGGAAGTATGACACACACACATCCCCTTACCTCCTTAGAAAGTTGGTAGAACAACAAGGTTTGCATTAGTATGCATTTTATGATGGTATGAAGTCTGAAAATCAACTGTCTGCCATTATTTTCTGACTTTAGTCCTCAATGATTTGCACAAAAAAACACAGTTTTATCGAAACAAACCAAACATATGAGGCAAAAATCTCGATGATTGTGAGGCATGACACCCCTTACACACACTCCAACCCCCCTTTCTTACTTGAACACATACACACACACACACACACACACACACACACACACACACACACACACACACACACATACACTCTTGCCTTTACCTGTTTCTTACATATACGCATACACACCCCTAACTACCTAATTATTATATCCACACAACTCTTAGACACACACACATACATGCAAACACCTGCCTCTCAATTCTGCCTTCGTCTGCAGTCAAAATATCTTCTGCAATTCAAATTCCACGTTGGCGCGGAATATGAAGACGTACACCATCAGCCACACAGAAGCGTATGTGCAACTGGGTACAAAGGTCGTTCTTAACAAAGAACTCCCTAAAAAAAAAAGATTAATTATTATAATGAAAAGAAGCCTGCCTGTTCTGGCTGGGTGCAAGTGCAGCCACTTGCACCTGCCGGCGGGCGCCCTTGATTACTGAAATGTGTGCTAGCAGGTATTAGCTAACAAAAACCTCCATCAAAGTGCACTGCAGTTTTCCAAATCATAAACATGGTAGAAAGTGGTCAGAAAGAGACATCTATCCAGGAATTACATTCAATTAAATGCTAAAATATGAAACTCTAACAAATGAACAGTGAATCAAATTCAGAATTGCTACAGGCTGATAGACTGCGCACTGGTCACTCCAGAAGACCTAGTTAATAGCACATCTGACATAGATGGTGCAGTGTCCAACATGGTCTAGCACATAGTAAAATTCCAGAAACGTACAGGGTAGTCATCAGCATATTGAGTTAAAAAAATAAATAGTCATGTACTGATGGTAACTTCACATGGAAACAAATTAAATAGCAAACTATTAAGCCCAAGTTTATTATTTTAAAAATAGGAACTTAACCATGAAGTCGGAATTTGCTCCAAAACCAGCTCTGGGCACCTGGTATTGAAAGATGTAACACATGATTGGATAGTTAAGCCCCTGATGCACTTTTTGACTTGCTAGTCATATGATGAACTAAAACTTATATAACTGCCTTTAAATAACTGTCAGATGCTTTGACTGTCTTTGCCACATAACGAACATAGACCCCTCCTCAAATGCCAGAGACTCTTCTCTCCACTCAAGCAAGTACAACGGGTTTATATCATAACATCGAAGTTGCAAGACATCGAATGTTATAATATCGAACCCAAAACCTCAAAGACTGAGAATAGCTTCGCTATTTACTCCACTGTGGTGCGATCTCAGAGTTCGTATATTTAAGTAGGGTGTGTGTGGGGGGCACAGCCCCTCACATTAGCAATAGTTTTTAGTGTATTTGTGTTGTGTGCTGAAACAGCAATTTTTTTCACAGGGAAAAAAAATCACTGTTCTCAGCTTTCAGTGTTTTCAGCGTCCGAGGTTACGAGTTCGCTGTTATGGCATTCGATGATATCACGTTTCGATTATGGGATATAAACCCAGTACAACACACCGCTTTCTGGAAGCTCACAGCAACACTTGAGGTTTCCATGAATAATACTGTTCTGTACAGTAAAAGTGAATTTCCCTCAGCTACCACTTCAGTAAGTCACCTAATTTTAAAATAAATGGAAGTGGAGGACAATGTTTCATTAATAACTGCTTATCGACTGTTAGTGTCGGTAAAACTTTCCTTTTTAGAACGATCGTTGATTGTGGTAACCATAGCAACAATACACAATGTACCATCTTCCTAAAACAAAAAGTTTTACCGGATTAGCAATTAATAAGCAGTTATTAATGAAACATGCAGCACTGGTAGTAAGGGTGTGAATGTGGCTGCTTTACAGGGCTAAGGATCGCGAGAGGAAGACAAGCATCCGCTAGAAGAGGTTGTGCATTGACTATCTTTGCCAGATGACACACGCACCCCCCTGCTCAAATAACAGACACTCTTCTGTCTACTCAAGCAAGTACAGCACACTGCGTTCTGTAAGCTCACAGAAACACTTACAGTTTTGTATAAAATTGTTATGATATTTCTCTTATATGTTAAAACAATAAACCTGTTTTGAAAAAAAGAAACACTTACAGTTACCATGAATCAACCTGTCCTGTACACTAAAAGTGAATTTCCCTCAGCTACCAGTTCAGTATGTCAGCTAATTTAAGAATAAATGGAAGTGGGGACAATGTTTTATTAATAATTGCTTATTGACTGCTAGTGTCAGTAAAACTTTCCTTTTCAGAACGATCATTGATTGCGGTAACCATAGCAACAATACACAATGTACAATCTTCCTAAAACAAAAAGTTTTACCGGATTAGCAATTAATAAGCAGTTATTAATGAAACATGCAGCACTGGTAGTAAGGCTGTGAATGTGGATACTTTACAGGGCTAAGGATCGTGAGGGGAAGGCAAGCATCTGGGTGTGTGCAATTTTTTTAAAAATTTATTTTAAATTAATTTAATATTTATTGAAAAATAAATAAATTTATTCAGTAGCCTAAAATCTAAAAAAGCAAAAAATCACTGGAAAAGTGGATTTCCTGAATGACCCGGAAATACTTAATTTAGAAAAACTTTCATAAACACACGTGAAAGGGACCTTTTAATAACTTTAACAAATTAAGCAGAAAAAAGGTTACATAAAATCATTTCTATAAATAAAACACAATGCCTTGAAATTGATGATACAGATTTGCATAAATTCCTGAACACCCCCCCCCCCCCCCCCCCCCCCCCCCCCCCCCCCCCCCCCCCCCTTTTTTTTTTTTTTTTTTTTTTTTTTTTTTTTTTTTTTTTTTTTTTTTTTTTTCCTTTCTTTTTTTTTTTTTTTTTTTTTTTTCCACAAACAGATGCAAAAAAAACTTTTAAAATCTTTTGCCCCCTGGGTTTTTAATAAGGAAAATGGGCAGGAAAAAAGAGAAATTTTAAGTAAAAAAATTGGAATTTAAAAAACCCTTAACAAAATGGAAAAAATAAAAAAAAGTTTT
>NC_056747.1:1246261234-1246334267 GCF_019279795.1 Protopterus annectens | reverse complement strand
ATTGCTCGTTACGGATACATTTACACTGCTTCGCATTTCCTCGTATTCTCAGCATTACCTTCCTATATCCCTGGTTGTTGCCGGTGAGGCCGTCACATGACTGGTTTCGGGAACGTAGTTGTCCTCGTGCACATGCATTTGTACGCGCATTCTGTACTGTCAGCGCATCTATTTCCTAACACGCCAGTCATGATGCTGTAATATGCATTGTACAGCCCAGGTTTGCTGTCCTCCAATATCCTTCCTCCTACAGTGGCACACCCCTGTGTGGTTGACATGTATCTGGTGTAGGCCACTCCTCGGTGTAGTACCGCTACGCCGTTTGCTCCATCCTTACGCTGGCGCCGTTTTTGCGATTCACTATTATCTGCCTCATTTGCATGGAATTGACTACTAATACCTGGTTACAGCCGGACACCGCCTCCACTCCTTGACAACCATTGCGCTGGGGTTGCAGCTTTACATACATACTATGGTGTGTGGTGGCTGTGCAGCTGATTTGTGTTCTAATGCTCTTTTCGGACATTATCATATTATTTCATTGCTTTACAACTTCTGTGCACACATCCCGGGTGCCTGCTGTTCTTTCTACGTCGTGCCATTTATGTCATTTTACATTTTGTGCATATTTTCTTTGGACATTCTCGGTGCCTTTCCACATTGGCATATTGCACCTATATGATACCTGACTTTGACAGCCTTCCGTTACTCCTCCGGTATGTTTGGGTAAATGTAAACCGTTTTTTGGTTTACATTGCCGTTCTTACGCTATACGCTGCGCCACTTTCGTGGATCGCTATTGCCCTCATTTGCATGGTGCAATACCGCACACAGTGTGTTTTGCATACCTACGCCGGGGGCGGGGACCGTCCGGCGCACGCCGGTAGTGCACGTGGAATTCATTCATACCTGAATCGCTAAGCAGCCATATTTGGCGTTATAACGCCGACGCTATGCTGGCGCCTGGCGCAAGGTTCATGAATCCCGGGGATTATCTATTGTTTTAAACATTTAAAATAGGTGGGGGGCTATGCCCCCACACCCCCTTACTTTATATACTAACTCCAGAATTACACTACAGTGGGGAAAAGGCCATATATAACTTTCAATGAAATGAGTTTCAGTCATATGTTAATAATTGTTATAGGAAATGACACAATATGTGAAGCTGACTTTTCATTGGGGGGGTTGTACTATTTAAATGGTATGATTATGTGGGTTTTTATCACATATCCCATTGAGGAAGGCAGGTTTGCCGAAACCAATCTGGAACTAATAAATAATCTCATTACTTTTGGTCTGTTGTGCTTATTACCTCTTGGTGCTGGCCGTTTGTGTACTGGAATTTGGTTTGGTTTGGTTTGCCCCTGCACCAGCCATATGTATAGACATTTTTACTGCATCATTGGTCTTTGCTCTGTTGTTGGATTGGGGTTAGCACACATCTGTGCCCCTAGCTGTGGATTGTACAGCTTTACTTTTATTCAGACTTTGCCTATCTTTTTTAGAATTTAGATGAACCCGGGGAATTGGAACCATTATACCAGTTTTTTATTGGATGGACCTTCCTACTACTTCTTGCTATATATTGTTTTGTTGGAATTAGATACCTGATCTATCAGACTCCATTACAGGCCGCGACCATTCTGTATGGGTTTGTTGGAGGGGAATACAATCCACTCTCATCAGTTATTTGCATCAGATTTGCCTCATATTTCATTTGGGGTTGGATTATTATCTTCTAAGAATACAGGTACTGTCTTTTGAATGTTATTGTTTGTGGAACGGCAGTAGATACAAACTCGCCTACGAATGTTTGGGAACAAGAATTTACTTGCATTATGGACTGGGTAGCAACTCCAAAATGTTTGGTCATTTTTGTGGCTGTTGTGATACCAAATAAAGAGCTTTAGTGCTTAGGACATTATTTCGTCTGTTATGGGGGTTAGATTTGGCAACTTTTGCTTGTAATGCAAGTTTGACTCAAGTTACGTTTGGCCTGATGTGGGGAAGTAGAATCTAGCCTTGTTATCTTTTTATTGTCCTTTGAGTGCTTGGTGCTTTATCTGACAGTACAGTTTCTGCTTTGGCATATTCCCTATTTGTGGGCCCTCACTGGATCGACATCCATTGTGGAACTGTATGGAATGTACGAATAGCTGGCGAACAGTTGGGTCTAGCATTTTCTGATATTGAAGACTGGATAACAATGCCAATTTCTTCAGCACTCATTTTGTTCGCAACACAATATGGAGCAACTTAGTGTTTGGGACATATATTTTTTTGGACAGTATGGTGACTATATGTGCGTTACCTTTTTGTAATGGAAGTTTGGCTGTTTACATATTACCTTTGGCTTGAGTTCATTTTCGGTTTTGGTGTATTTGAATCTAATTTCACCATTCACGCATATTTCATTTATGGTTTGGCATTCAATCATTAACTATATAGGCACTAGTGTGGGAATACCATTTTGTGTGGGACTATATTGGTCTCAAAATGTATCTTTTGTGCAGGAAAATAATCGGGTTCAGTTTTTTGTTGACTGTGGTGGTTGAATAATAAAGCCAACATCTTACTTTTTACTGTGGTCACAACAGATTTAATTTACTGCTTGGCATACATAGTATGGTGGTAACGCCCACCTTGAAATGATATATGATTGTGCATTTTGTATTCAGTACTGGTGAATTGCTTTAACTTTCCATGTTTGGATATAGGATATGTGTAACTGAAAATTATTTGGATGTTTTCTAAACTGCTTTATAATATGTTACACATCTTGATGTTGCAATTATCTAGAATGTGTCTGAACACATATTGCTATTTATAAGTATATGTTCAGCAGTGAGGGAATATTTGGATGTTATAGGTAGCTATTTTAGCACAGTCTGTTCTATTGTTTGGACATATGATGCTTTGAAGGAGAATAACATTGGGTCTCAGTGTGTTCCTGTGTTATGATACTAACAATTCCACCTAGTTCCTAGTTATATACCATCAGGCTTAATAACGTGGACTATCTTTACATTGAAATATACTCAGAATAGGCCTATTTATTGTCTCTATATTTTGTGTTATAAAGAAGGGGATGCTTCTGTATGGCCCTAGTTGAAACAAATAGTCCTGTTTACAATAGTTTATACTTTTCTTTTGGTCTCTATTGATATAGGGACACTTGTCTATAAGTGTATACCTTTTAGGGGACCATTGTTTCTACACAGATAGGGGCTTTTTAATGGTTCTACATACTACCAATCTTTTGTGTGTGTATAATAACATCTTTTGTATGCTTTCCTTGGTCTTTCCCATAGTGATATATACGGACAGCTGGATTTTTATCTTTTTTGTCTTGTCCCTGTTGAACTTTTGTATTCCATTAGGTATATTTGTACGGTGAGGGATATCTCTCACATACTCCTTACTATCAGTTTACAAGTAATATAGCACCCTTGGGGCATATTTTGGAGCAGATTACTAGTCCTCTGGTGTAACTTTGGTAGATGTGTGCTCAGTATTTTTTATATTATTTAGGTATTTGGGTTGAATAACCAACAGACTGTGAACTTATGGTCATGGATCTTGAGGCAATTTTGAAGGGTCTTTGTGCTGATAAAAATGATATACGTGTTTTTGGCATTTCTAATGAAAATGACAATAATGCTGATAAACAGAACATTGATCCAGTTGACGACTGCAATCTAGCTTTTAACAAGCTAGGAAAGTGTATGAAAATATTACGGACAAATATCTGGCACCTTAAGCTTTTTAAAGCTTACCAAAGCAAATATATTGCACCAAGAGGCCTTAGGGTCAAAATACAACCCCTTTTAGGCAAGATGGATGAATTGTTGTTGCAGGAGTGGAGTCTTGCCCAACAAAATGCATCCATGTCATTTGTTCATATTTTAAGTTCCTATTATGAACGCATGATAGATGTGAATATTGAAGAAGTGAAGAATTTGTGTGGGGAACTGGAAGTGTATGAAGGTCAATCTCAATACTAAGCTCCCAAGGGAGCTATTCACTTTTGAAAAGCAAATTAAAGACAAGAAAATACGGAAGTTCAACAGGGATTTGATGGATTACCAAAGGGGTAAATCCTTTGATGCTCAGAAAATTGTCAGGTTTTCTGAGACCAACAGGCCCATGGGGGGGGGACCAATAGAAAGAGACCCGTGTCTAAACTTAGGAAAACAGGGAATACATATAGCAGTACTTCTGCTGATGAGACTTCAGCTATGGACACGGAGTGTGTTAATGTACACCAGACCCAAAGAAACAGTGAAGTTCAAACCACCCTTTACACATGGCAGGAGGAGGGGTGGGAGAAAACATAAAAATAGACACAGTGGAGGGCTTGCTTCAGACCCTAATGTCCCAGGAGGGGATGTTGATTACAATCTTCTTAACATTTCTAATGTTGAAATTACTGCTGAGCAAAAACAACTTCTCAATAAAGGCTTAAACTATGTTGTGGGTCTTTATGTTGATGAAACTAGTTTGGTTACTGATGTACATGGTTTTTGTCATAGACTAAATTTAAGATTGTTTTTTGGCTCTAGGGATGCCTCTCAAAGATTGACTGACTTTAAATTTTTTAAGTCTGACTATATGCCTCCTATGAATAAGCACGTATCTATATTCCAACAGGCTATGCTCAGAGACATTCATTTTGGATTTGGTCAATACACTCCACTTGGTCATAACCTCACATCTGGGGAATGACAGGCCTTACAGGAATTAAAGGATAATAAAAATATAGTAATATTACCAGCTGATAAGGGAGGGGTGGTAGTCATCATGAATACGGGTTATTATCTGGGGGAGGGAAATGGACATCTGTCCAACCTTCGACATTATATGTGCATGCCGAATGACCCCACACCTAATTTCAAAAGGGAAATTGATTCTTTCCTAAATAAGGCTGTCGATGAAGGTATCATTTCGGATTCTGTGAGATTACATCTGACTGTTTCAGACCCACAGAAACAGACATTATACTTATTACCAAAAATACACAAATCCTTGACCAAACCCCAGGGTAGACCAATAGTTTCCGGTAGAGGATCTTTGACTGAGCTTCTTTTTGTATTTCTGACCCAATACCTGAAGCCCCTACTTAATTTGATTCATGCTAGAATACAGGATACAACGCAATTTCTTAAGATATTATCTTGTAAGTATCTATATCTATTGTTTTAAACATTTAAAATAGGTGGGGGGCTATGCCCCCACACCCCCTTACTTTATATACTAACTCCAGAATCACACTACAGTGGGGAAAAGGCCATATATAACTTTCAATGAAATGAGTTTCAGTCATATGTTAATAATTGTTATAGGAAATGACACAATATGTGAAGCTGACTTTTCCTTGGAGGGTTGTACTATTTAAATGGTATGATTATGTGGGTTTTTTATCACATATCCCATTGAGGAAGGCAGGTTTGCTGAAACCAATCTGGAAATAATAAATAATCTCATTATTTTTGGTCTGTTGTGCTTATTACCTCTTGGTGCTGGCCATTTGTGTACTGGATGATGATTAAAGTGTTTACCTCACAGATACAAGGTATATAGACTACAGAGTTTGATTCTCATGTTGAAGGATTTTTTTTTTGTTACTAAAGGCAGATGGTTAATTAGTGACTTTGCCAGGAAGCCACAGATTTTGATAAGAATAGACCGTGCAATAGTTGATATTCTGTGGAAATCTGGACAGTTGAGAGTGTTAGGTTCTGGTCATTGGTGCATAGAGTTAAGTCTGTGAGTGCAGCTTCCATCAGCTAAGGATGTTCATGTGGATTCCCTAAGATTATACTTTGGGGGAAGGTTTAATATAAAAAAAAATACAGGGACAGAAATAGAAGGTGCACGCTGGAAAATTGGACAGTGCTGGGCAAGTCACAGGTATGGGAGTGTTGGGAGTTTTTGCACCAGAGGTAGTAGACTTGATTTTGTTTTTCCCTGCCTTAAGTAGTTACTGTTTTTCTGTTCTTCACAGATGGCTGGAGCATGAGCTTTGAGACAGAAATGGGCAGATATTGTCGCACAAGCTGAAGAACTGTTGCGAGAAGCAGAGGTGGATGGGCCAGTGGCAACAGGATTCAGGGCATCTCGTGGGAAGAAGAGAGTCAGCAAAAAAGAGCCAGGCAACAACTGACAGTTCTTCACGGGTGAAGTGTCCCCAAACGTCAGTGACCACATCCACAGTGGAGATGATTTCTAGACAAATATGAGTCAAGATACTAGTACAGGTAATGACACCTTACTAGGACTACATGAAAGTGGGGCTGAACCTTTGCGGGGTAGCATTAATACATCAAGGAGGAATGTTAGGATGAAGTGGCAAGAGCAGTGGGGGGGTCTGACTTTATTGCAGGGATGGTGGGTGATGTTGGGATGGGGTCAGCATTCGTGTTTGCATCAGACAGTGGCCCAAGAGAAGAGGACTTGACACGTGATGCATGCTGCTGTGATGGATGTTCTGGTAGCTAGAGAGGTTAGCAATGAAGTCACAGGTAATGATACACTGTTAGGCAATCATTTAGGCATGTCAGAGTTGGTGCGGTTTGGGAGTAGTGTGGGGACAGCTGAGGATGAGGTACATCAACGGCAGGGTAAAGCAGGTGGTGTGGCTGAAGAACAATAGATGTTTGGCAGCCCTTTTTTTAGTGAAGGGGACATCTTCATGAGGAGGCTTTTGGTGTTGAGGAGGGACTAAGTTTACTAAGTTTAGGGACTGGCATGTCAGAAGAGTTGGTTGGTTTGGGAGTGGGTGGGAGCTGAGAGGATGAGGTACATCAACGGCAGGGTAAAGCAGGTGGTGTGGCTGAAGAACAATAGATGTTTGGCAGCCCTTTTTTTAGTGAAGGGGACATCTTCATGAGGAGGCTTTTGGTGTTGAGGAGGGACTAAGTTTAATTACGGGCAGTTTGTGGTCATCCACAGGTGGGATGGAGTCACAATGACATGAAGTTGGGTCAGACTTTGGGATCCAGCCGGGTGATGGTTAGCTAACCAGGCCCTGGTGTGTGGGGGGTGTTTTGACCCACCTCACATACCGCTTCTACAAAGATCTGGAAAGTGGAGTATGTAGATATTTTGAATTAATTGATGTGGGTTGGGGTTCAATGTCTGATGGAATCAGAAAGACTTTTGGTGGCTTTAGTGGCCTCTGGGCAGAGGAAGATAGGTAGTCTGTGAACAAGGACACGGTACAAATAGGTGTTAGGCTTCATTTATTACATGACAGTGTGATTGGAGAAGGATACCACCTTTGGTCTTACCACTCTTGGCTTATTTTCTCACAATCTGTGATGCACAGCATCAGTCGGTGGGGAATGCCTGGGTGTGGTGCGATCAGAGGTTTTGAAAGTGGGAGGCAGTGGATCATTCACTGCCTTGGGATGTGAGACATCCTGACATTTGGCTAGTCACTATGGTAGATAGCCTTAGAGCCATTAACAGAGGTGGTTAAGTTAGGGGTCGGGAAAGGGGTATGCCGGGCTTTAATGCGGGGTGTTGCTCAAGGGTGGTATGTAGGTTTTCACACAGCTGCTCGAAGTGTGCGGGTATGCATTCAGCTGTGCAGGTGACAGATAGGAAGGCACATTGGATAACTGAGTTCACAGCAGCCTGAATCAGGTGCATTACTTTTATCCTTTCCTGGATTTCAGGGTCGTCATGGTAGAGGGAATTTTCAGGAGAGGAGAAAGGGGGTTGTCCTTTTGTGGGTCAAAGGGAAGAACACGGCAAGCATTTTCCCATTAGCGTATATGTATTTTGTCACCTGCTCATGCAATTTCCTGATTTAGCAGCTGCATTCAAATTAATAGATGGGTTTTCTAAGGAATTTTCTATTAAATCAAGGGTGGCAGGGAAGGGGTCAATTTGTAGGAATCTGCATTCCTTGCAAAGAAAGGAATAGATTTTGGAATGCTTGGTGGAAAAGGAATGGTGGGCGGGTAAGTTATTGGGTCCATTTGATATTCTTCCCTTTAACAGCATTAACATTTGTCCATTAGGGTTGGTCCCTAAGAAGGCAACAGGGGAATATCATTTGATTCACGATTAGTCTTATCCTGAGGGAAATTCTGTGAATGTTAGTTATACATCTTTGGATGATGCAGTGCAGGTCATTTGGGAGTTTACAGACCCATTGCTGGTGAAGGTAGATATTGAATCCATTTTTCATTTATTATCAGTTTGGAAGGAAGAGTGACCATTATTGGGCATGGTAGTTGGGTTTAAGTTTTACTTTTTCAAAGTTATGCCGATGGGATACTCAGTAGCCTGTGCTACTTTGAGAGGTTTAGCACTGCTCTCCTTTGGATTTGACAGCAGTGGGTGGGCAGCCAGAAAGTGATACATTATCTGGATGACTTCTTAAGAGTAGGTCAAGGGTTCGATGGAGCATTGGAAGGTATGCATGCATTTTTGGAGAAGTGTGAGGAACTCGGTGTTTCATTGGTTAGAAAGAAGTTAGAAGGCCTAAGCAAGGCATTGTTTTCTGGGATTTCTGGTGGATGCAGGCCATGGTTTGTTTTGTTTATCAGACGTGAAAGTAACACATTTGAAAGAAAAGATTCAGTGGAGAAATCCAAGGACAAGGTGCAGATTAAGGATGCTGTGGAGCTCTTCAGGCTCCTAAAGTTTTCATGTTGAGTAGTTCACCCAAGTCTTTCCTTTTATGAATGTGTGGCCTTTTTGTTGAACAGGAGACAAAGCAAACATCATTGGGTGAGGGTTAGTAAGTTGGTGCATGCTGATTGAGCATTGTGGTTGTCTTTTTTTGGAGCACTTTAATGGTATGACTTTTTGTCAGGCAGATTGGGATGTTTAAGGGGATTTGCAATTGTTTACAGATGCATCAGGAAGTATTGGGGTGGGGCATATTTTGGGGATGAATGGTTTGTTGCTCACTGGCTGGCAGGATGGAAGGACGATTTAAGGAGAGATGTTAACTGTTTTGAGTTAGTTCCAATTTGGCTGGCATTGAAGGTCTAACAGGAGAAGTTGCAGGGGTGAAGGGTTAATTTTAATTTGGACAATATGGCAGTGGTACGAACTGATGGCGTTGTCAGACAAGGTGTGTCAGGTTGGCTTAGAATGATCAGACGCTTGGTACAGGAATCTTGGGCAGCTTTTAAAAGGAAGATACATGGTAAGGCATTGCAAGATGTTGTGAAATTTGTGTTGTAGCTGCCTGAGAAGGAAGGAGTTTGGTGGGTAGAACTGTTGCTGACATAATTAGTTCATGCTTGGAAATAAGGTAAGACATTTCAGTCGGTCAAAGTGGACTTAGCTGCAGTTAGCATAGTTGCACAGGTGGCAGGGTTACATGAATTTACTAAATCTTGGACTGTGGTTTTTATGTTGAAGGGTTGGGATAGGGTTGATAGTGAGAAGACTGACAGATGATGGCCATTGACAAGACAGGCTGTGAAGGTGTTGTTGGGAGTTTAGCGTTGGTAAATGGAGATTCATGGGATTATACTTTATGTGTGTGATGTCCACTTTATTGATGTATTATGGAGCACTTAGGATATCGCAGTTGTTTTGGTTAAACACAGAAAAAACAAAGTGGCTGGAGAACCTTCCAACAAGACAATTTTATTGTTAGCGCTTTCACTTAGACAAATTTCCAAACTTCTTCGGACAACTTATCCCAAAATGCAAGAGTGTTAAATAGGGATACCAATTAAATTTTAATTGTTCAGCAAATTAAGTCCTTAAAGTTGTATCTACCTAAGATATAGATACAAAATTTTGAATCTCAAAACCATATAACATCATATTTAAAAATACTCTAAATCAGCAAATATGTATAAAAAATATATATATATATATATATATATATATATATATATATATATATATATACATAAAAGTACATTAGAACCATAAGCACATACCCTAAAAAAATCATGGTCAAATTTAAATACAAATCAAATTTAAGAAATAAACTAAAAAACAAATAAAATAGAAATATATACTAAAACTAATACGTTTTAGTAGTGATAACCAAATAGGATACATAATTAAGTCCTACCTATTTAGTGCTTTTAACTTCAAAATACACATGATGGAAGCATATTCATTAAGCCCAGGAGAAATGTGGGCACAAGTACAAATTTGCCATAACAGCTCATTTTGTTTTACCAGTTTATCATTTTTGTGCTGTGTTGGAGTTGTTTTGGTTGCTAGTTTGGTGGGATGTTTCAGTGTTTTTGCCTCTGTGCATATTTGGCTGTGTAGAACTAAAATGGAGCAATTGGAGAAGGGCAGGCAGTTAGTATTGGGAAAGGACAGGAATGATTGGTTGTGTCCAGTAGGTTGGGCTAAAAGGTAGCTGTGGTCTCATGTTGGGAGACCACAGGACTTCATTTTGATCGGTAAGGGGCAAGGTGATGATGGGTAATCAGTATGTATATATGATGCGGAGAGCTTTTCGATGTGTTGGTTTTCCGTGAGAGAGGTTTTCCACTAAGTCTTTGTGCATTTAAAGGATATCAGATTTAGTGGGAAAGTCAAATCAGTTGGAGTCATTAAGAGAGTGGGTTGCTGGTCATCAAATGCTTTCTTGTCTTTTATTAGATAATTTAATGCTAAACCAGTTACATACCCAATTAATTTTTTTCTCTAGGAAAGGAAATTTCATTTTGGTCATTTATATATATCTGTTGGGCAGTAAAAGGGGGCTGCAGTTAGGCTGGATGGCACACAATGTGGTTGCATTATTTTGGGTGTCATTGGGCTGTTTAGAGTCCTGGTGGTACATTTGGTTGGTAACACTCTGGGAATAATTCTGAAGCTACATTTGGTAGTTAGGATAAGTGAGGATCTCTTTATTTAACAATGTTTTATGCATGTATGGGTAGCACCATAGTTATTTTGGCTTTGGAGAGGGCTCATTAGTTTTTTAGTTTTTGGCTAGTTACACAACCGGCTGCTTTGGTATTGGGCTTCTTAGTGTCCTGGTGGTACATTTGGCCAGTAATAATTTCGGAATAATTCTGAATGTACAGTTGGTATTTAGGATAAGTGAAGATTTGTTTATTTTATTGAGATTATACCAATATAAATAAATAAAAAATAAAAATAAAAAAAAATTATACCAAAGTATATGTATTGTGTGGACAGAGGTAGTACCACAGTTATTTTGACTTTGGAGAGATCTCATTGGTTTGTTAATTTAGGCTCGTTAGGCAACTGGCTGCTTTAGATATTTATATGATAGGGCTTTGGGATGTCAATGACAGGGACCCAGTTTGGTTTTCAGGGGATGGAGTACACCTGAATGAATTTGTTTTGGACCTCTTTAATGTACACTCAGGCTTGTTTTTGGAGGGTTTGGTGAGGGTTTTGGAGTGAATGAGAGGGAACAGCCTGTGTCAAGCTGGTTGCCGGAGAAGAGGGACAGGCTTCTTCCTCTTCTGTTTCCCCTCTGGTGCTGAATGTTTAATTCAATGAGATGGGAGAAGAAACTGAGTGATGGGACTCTGCTTGATAAGTAAAAGTAAGAGAACAAAGGTGAGGACATTGCTTATTTGGTTAAGATGAGCATGGTTATGTTGCCCTAGTAAAGGGGGTTGGATGTTTAATTCAACAAGTTGGGGAATGTAAGTGAGACACAGGACACTGTTTGATAAGTAAACGTAAGTGAGCAGAGGTGAGGACACTGCTTATTTTGTTAGAGTCAGTGAGGTTATGCTGCCCTAGTAAATGGCTATATGGATGTTCGGATCACCTTAAGTTCATCGACAGTTCATTTCACTGGCACTCAACTCAGTAGGCCCGATTCACTGAAACTTCATTTCACTGACACTCATTTCATCGACAATGATATATGGCCTATTCCCCACTGTAGAGCAACCCTGGAGTTAGAATATATAGTAAGGGGGGGTGTGGGGGCACAGCCCCCCACAATGGGGGTGTGGAGGGTGAAGCCCCCCACATACTGGGGTTCTATAATGATTTTTTGGTAATAGTTATTCATTGCACTTGTAAGAATGCATCTGTATACTGTAAAACATTTATGATATGTGGAGGGCTTCACCCCACACACGCCCCATTGTGGGGGGGTTGTGCCCCCCACAGCCCCCTTACTATATAGTCTAACTCCAGGGTCGCTCTACAGTGGGGAATAGGCCATATATCATTTTTGACGAAATGAGTGTCTAAAACTTTCCTCTTACCTTAGCATTAACCTAACTCTAAAACATGCACAGTCACACATACACTAAACTTATTCTCTTCTCTAACCCTAACCCACAAAGAGACACACACAGACACACACGCACACACGCACACACGCACACACACACACACACACACACACACACACACACACACACACACACACACACACACACACACACACACACACACACACACACACACACACACACACACACACACACACACACACACACACACACACACACACACTACTGACTATACAACTCACTTTCTTGTTACAACATAGCACACAAACAATAAAATGTCCATTCGCTAACTGGATATTCAGACAAACAACCCTGTACTTCAAACTGTCAACCAAAAGAAATAGTGCCCAAAAACAATGCACGTGTGTGTGTGTGTGTGTGTGTGTGTGTGTGTGTGTGTGTGTGTGTGTGTGTGTGTGTATATGTATATATAATAATAAAACCAAACTGGGATAACTAACGTAAATGTAAAACTGTACTAATAAAACAACAAGCTTATTTCTTATAAATTAAAAGAAAGACACTCAAAAGCAAAACTGATGCTAAGCGCTTTCATTCTTTAATGATATCTAGAACTTCTTCAGAAAGAGTTAGCATCAGTTTTGCATTCAACTGTCTTTCTTTTAGTTTATAAGAAAGAAGTTTGTTGTTTTATTAGTACAGTTCTTCGTTTACGTTAGTTATCGCAGTTTGGTTTTGTTTTATATATATATATATATATATATATATATATATATATATATATATATATATATATATATATATATATATATATATATATATATATATATATATATATATATATATATATATATATATATATATATATATATATATATATATTTATAAATATATGGATTCACTTTATAATCTCAAAATATTAAATCTTGAATTTCAGTATTTCGAGACCATAGAGTCAAATGTTCCAAATCCGAAACCCCAAAACCGCGAAACACAAAATCACACACATAAATGCACCATACACCACACAACACATATATCATCCAACCCACACCACAACAAACAAAACACACACAAACACAAAAACACAAACAAACAAACCTACAATACATATAAGCAGGGGAGCAAGCCACCCACCACCCCCCCCACTTATATATACTAACTCCGAGATCACGTAAACAGGAAAAGACAGCAAACTCACACCCAGACATTCCACAGTCCCTCACACAAAGACACACACATCACACATATACAAACACCAACACATACAACACTTACACACTCACCTACCTTCCCTAACCCACATGTACAACTTACAAACACACTCACATACATTCAAACTCCCACCCAAAACCCTTACAGAATGCTTACTTACCTTAAATCGCACCTACACCCAAACACGACACCATCCACAGAAAACACCAGACGTAACGAAGCATAAAGCCATAACCACGAATTTGAGATATTTGAATTTGTGATTATGCACTTTTGCTATTTTAAAAATTCCACTTTATAGTCTCGAGATACTGAAATTTTAACTATATATATATATATATATATATATATATATATATATATATATAGGGTTCCTATCAGCAGACCGAAGACGCATGTTTTCGAATCCGTCTTGGTCGAACTGACAAAACCGAAACTGAAAAATATCAAAGCGGCATGTAAGCGAATTCTTTCCCTGGGAAAGAATTTGCTTGGCCGCTTTGGTACTTTGCCATTTTCGGCACTGTAGTGCGGTCTCGGAGTTGGTATATTTAAGTAGGGGGGTGTGGGGGGCACAGCTCCCCACGTCGGGGGTTGTGGTCGTGAATCGCCCCACTTAATCTCATGTTTTCATGTGCTTACTTTTTTTTTTTTGTTGGAACAGCAATTTTTTTTCCCTTGGAAAAAAAATCGCTGTTCTGACAGTTCGGTTTTGTAAGCACAAATCTATCTATATATCTATCTATATACCTATACAAACATATAGATATATATATAAAGAGAGTTAACTTAGTAACGAGAGTGATATTTTAGTCTGATTGCTGTTTGAGATTAAATACTAATTGCAATATTCATATAAGGTTATATGAGAAGTTTTGCTTTTGTTCTCATTTGTTAAATTGCATTTTTGATCTATTATATTTAATGCTTTTTGATCTCAAATGGAAGTAATAAAAATTTTAAATGAAAAAATGCAAATATAAAAGCATAGCAATATATGTTATGTACATTGTCCTATATTTGTTTTGTTTGACTAGTGCCATAAGGGAGGTCCAGTATCCTGACTTTACATTTTATTCTTTTAGGCATTGCCCAACATTTCGTTGTGCCATTGTGTACATTATTTGCATTAGACATATGACGTTCATGTCTACAGAACATTTTTTATACTGCACACTATTCATTTTCAAATCTGTGTTCTCATAAGGTGTCATTCATAGAGGTGTTTCCAGAACAGATTTCTAGAACCAAGGATATATAGGTGATTCCTATATACTATTGATCAATGGCCATCTGTTGTCCAGCTGCTGTGTTTCTGTTCCTGGTTATTTTGCATTTAACACTGGTCTGTAATAGCCATATCTGACCAACATGGTTACCTAACTTCTTTCCTATTTGTTTATGATATTTTTCTTTCTGGATTGCAGCTATGCTTCCTTTGTATGCCTATGTGAATGTCTGATAGATACTCATCAGGCTAGGTTTCAGTGCTGTAACTATACTTTAGCTATATACATTTCTTTGTATGTTGATGAGATTATATATTTCACTGTGCCAGTTATCCATTCCTTGCAGCTGGTGATGCATAGTATGAAGGCAAGAGGCAGCTGGTTTCAGGCAAAGCATGCTCTCCGGTGTTTATAGTGTGTGACATGAAGTAGCCATGGTTTCCTTGTTGTATTATCCTTCTGGAATCATTGGTGTTCCTTCTACTGACAGTTTCAGGCCTGCTGACAAAGTTATATGGGTAGGTGCTATGCTGAGGCCAGTTGTGCATCTGTACATGTTCACTACACTCAGGGCAACACCAGTGACTGGCACAAGGGACTTGAAGTGTCCTTATGGGTTAGTGATCGCTCCCAGCCAGAGATTGGCAGGTAGGAAAATTCTGTCATACAAAGGAGGAAATGAACTGCCAGTGAGTTAGTTGGCATGATTGTGACCCCTGAGTGGTGTAGTCGGCAACAGTTACTTACCCTGAGAATATTGTACATGATGGCAGAGATGCAACATTTACTGATCACAGTAACTAGTAACTTCATAATCTGGTTGTGTGCACAGAACAGGTTTCTACATATGGCCAACAGATAGCCAAAACTAGAGAGTTGGCTACGGGATCTCTTGACATGGGACTGTGAGTATCTATGTCAGTGTTGTCATCATGATAAAGAGGCAGCACAACAACTGACTGGAGTACGCAATCAAGTCACATTTAGCAGTATAACAGGTTTTAAGTACTCTGGTTAAGTATATTGTGTTTTTTATTAATATACATATTTCCAGCTATACCAATAACTTGCTGGCAAAGTTTGTTGTAATACATCTCTGCACACACCTGTAACAGTCTTTGTCTAGGCACCACTCTTACTATACCTTTTGGCACAGTGAGTTACATCTCTGTACATGCCTGCAATGGCCTTTGTTTACACCCCACTCTTGTTATACCTTTTGATATGGTCCGTTTTCTTACATCTCTATAAACACTTATAACAGCATTTGTTTATGAACACTGTTATACTTTTTTTGTAACTGCTTATTGTTTTACATCCCTCTACACACATATAATGGCTTTTGCCTACACACAACTTTTACTGTATCCACTGGTATTGTTTGTTGTGTTACATCCCTCTGCACACATGTAATGACCTATGTCTACACATCACTCTTACAGTACGTGTTGGCACGGTTTGTTGTGTCACATCTCTACACACACTTCTAATGGCCTCTGTCATCATACAACTCCTTTTACACACATTGTCAGGGTTTGTTGTGTTACATCTCTGTACATACTTGTAATTGCTGTTGTCTACATGCCAGTTTTGTTATACCTTTTGGTATAGTTTGTTGCATTACATCTTTATGCACACATAAAATGGCCTTTGTGTCCACATCACTCTTATAATACCTTTTGGCACAGTTTATGTTACATCTCTGCACATTCTTGAATAACCTTTGTCTGCACATCTCTCCTATATAAACTTCAAACAGCATCCAGGAAACCAAACTCCAAAAAAAAATAACTGCTTTATTCAAACACAATACACACGGTTAAGTGCGTTGGTCAAATGACAGACTTCTTCAGAACCGCTAGTGTAACAACACGTAATCAAGCTTAAAAAAATGAATGAATCAGATGAGTTAACACATCCACTCAATCAAATGCAAGCCCATTATTTACCATTTTATGTCCATAAAAAGGTATACACTACACAATTAAACTCCTGCTACATCCGTGGCTGTATACAGATGAATAAATATTTAAAAAAAATATGAAAAATATTAAAAAATTAAAAAGAACAAAATTAAATAATAGTATCTATTCTCTTAAGCTCACTGTGATGCCTGTGCACTGGCCCAGTAATCAAGAAGCCTCAATCCTCAAAACTAACACCAGTGAGGGGCGTCCACATTGAGGAGGATAACAAATACACACACAGTAAAGTACAATTTCCCTTAAGAGCACACAGAGATCACAGTCAATCTGGGGCTGGTTTCTCCTTTTCTCTCCAGATCCCCAATAAGACTCCCCACTGGCACAGCTATAGGGTACATGTCTCAGCCTAGTGGTCCAGCTAAAACCTTCAGCACCCTCTCTGTCCAACCAGTGCTTCATGTCCCTGCCCAATTAGCTGACACACACACACACACACACACACACACACACACACACACACACACACACACACACACACACACACACACACACACACACACACACTCTTTAAGATATGAGTTATATATAAACACACAGACACTCCTGGGGAAGGTTGGCACAGGTTCTCCAGCTATGCCCCTTCCTGCCAGTCTATAAGGTAGTACCAGCTGCCACCAACCACTAATATCAGCTACTAAAAAGGCCCTTACCAAAGAGTACCCAATTATTACTGTGCAATATTATTATCCAGATAGTAAGTGTGACTGAGCAGCAAGACTATTAGAGTGTCATTGTACAGTTTCACTATATGCATACAATGTACTGTAGAGTTTACATTATCTATACACAAACCAGACACAGTTGGAAGGTTTACAAATATTTAATAATAAATAATAAAAACATAAGACTATACTTACTACACAGTGCTAGTCAAGAGTTCAGACATCACAGGAAAATCCTTAAAATAATACTGTACAATAGTTCTGACATAAATATAGAAAACAGCTAGACTAAACTTACTCTTTTCTATCCTTTCCTAAGAGCAATCACAGTTCTAAATATACTTACATATAGAGCAAAAGCAGAGTACTGATGAGTTGTTGTCAGCTTTACACAAAATCCAAAAATGCTCTTTTCTGTATGTCCTTAAATTGATAACATAGTACTGCTTCACATTACATCATTCTTGACACTTCTCTAGTTTCCCAGGCTAACAGAAACTCAGAGTTTAACATAGCTTTGATCTTGTACCTGGTCAGGAAACCACAACAATTAAAGACATTATATATGTAAAATCTAGCAATTAACTCTGAGAAAGAATCTGCTGGACCAGACATCATGGCTCCGAGTTTGAGATCAAACAGTCATAGAAGGCTTGACTTAGCTTTTTTCCAGCAGAGTGCACTGTTGTTACATTTTTGATGTGCAAAATTTAACACAATTTTCTTCCATTTAAGAGAACAAGCCTGTGGCTTATATTAATATTTACAAATGACAGATTTACCTACACAATTCTATGTAGCTAGGCTGGCAGCCTTCACACTCACTACAAATGGAGATATTATCATTTAAACTAGGAAGATCGGCTGCATAAAATTTCAATTGCCAAAACATCTCCTGGTGCAACAACTGATTCTGCCAATCACCCAAAAAAGCAGTAACCTGTATTTTCTCAAGAACAAGAAATTTAAATTTATTAAATCCTGGGCAAATACAGGAGTGTCTTGTCAAGGCACCTCTGTTGACATGGTGCTGAATACTGTTTAAATGTTGGTAAATTATTTTATTCAATGAACGATGGCACCAAAAGTTATTTTTCAAGTCCCCTTAGATTTACATTTAAGAACAAGCTTAACATCAATTCCCTGTTGGAAAAAAAACAGTAAAGGAACACTTTGGGCTGCTGAAGTCCATGAGATATGGTCAGAGTAAACAGTGTCCATTTATAAATATTGGATATGATGGTGTATGATCAAGCAAGATCAACCAAATAAATAGTGCCAGCAAATTTAATTGTTGTTCAGAATGAGTGGTATATTTCGCCACTTTCAATACATGCCCTGCCTTCTATATAGGCAAAACCAAGAATTCATTGAATGAAAGAATTTACCAATATTTATGCAGTATTTGGGATTTCAGTCCCACTGTAATCATATGGGGGCCCATGGGCTTCAGATTCCCAACCACCCTCCCATCAAATGTACTAACCCCCTCATGTGTCATATACCACCCCTGTCTGCTGTCTTGTCTGTCTCCCTACTCAAGCTACCTCCCCAGATGTACCTACAATCCTTTCCCAACATCCTACTCTCACCTTAAAAAAAAGAAAAGGGCATCTTTCCCAAAAAAAAATAAATAATAACGCCCCATACATAGCTGTCCATTTCACACACATGTCCACTGAATACATGTAATCCAGTCCAATTAGCTTGACAACACATTTTTGTTGTCCTCACCCATCTCTCTCTGGAGTTTGAGTGTCCAACTTCACCTCCAAATTCTGTACAAATGCACAGCTGTTGCTGTATATGAAATGGACAGCTATGGACCTTCCCTATACCCCTCCTTCGCATCCCTAGCTATATTTCATATTGCTTTTCCCTCTGCATGCCCCTTTTACACTACATTTATATCACCCCTTTTTCTTTTCTTTTAAAGAAATTAGCATGGGTGTAAGCATGAGTAAGGACAATGCTAAGTGAAGTCAACACAGATTAAGCATATGTACATTTAACCATGTGTTGGCATCATTTAGCTTTGTGCAAACCCACTTACAACTGCTTTAATCATTTTATTTCCATCAGCCACTGTTCTGCCTAGCAACAAAGTAATCAGCACTGCCCAGTTTCAAACCCAGGGCACTGTACATCATAACCACAACAATGCAGCACTACACCATTTAAGCTATAAGGATTGCAGATGCGTTTTCAAACATATCATGCAGTAGAGTCACTCAACAGTATGGAAAAGATTCTGTAGACTCAGTCAATTTTTGTATATATACATATACACATATATATATGCATGGAGATGCACATATATGGAAATTATATACATAATATAAATAGATATATACATATAAAATATATACATATATACTCATAACATGTAGTAGAGTCATACCTCAGAACCATACCTCTCAACCTCTTAGTGCAAGAAATCTGGCCAAAGGCTGTCCAAATGGGGGGACAATGGGCCAAAACTAGGGACATATTTTAAATATTGCTCTTATAAATGTAGAATGTTGCCAGAGTGACAAGGTTTGTTTCGGCATACATGTTCTGAAGGATGTGAGTTCTGAAGCTGAAATGTATGTCATTTACTGTCAGAAATCCTCAGATCATCACAGTGATTTACCAAGGAAATAAAAATAATGAATCTGTGGAACAGACCAGAAATATGAGCAATAAACCTAGACATTCTGAAACAATCCACCCAGTCGAGAGGTAGGCTCAGAACCTCTTAGTGCAATGAATCTAGACCAAGCCTGATAAAGTGTGGAGAGAAAAACATGAAAATAAGGACATATCTGAAATACTGTAGTAGATAAGCTGACACAGTTGCTGCAGTAACACCCTGCTGTCTGTCCTGACATATATTGACTGAAACAGCACAAGTCCAACACTCAATTACTTCTCACTAGTTAGTGACTTAAATCCTCACATCATCCCACTGATGTGTCAGAAATACACAACACTTATGAAGGCCAGGCAACAGTACATCCTACAAATATCTGGACATAACATCACATTAGGGAAACTACACTCAGCTGCTAAGCATGTCACTAAGCACCATCCAAACTACAGTCAGACTGACACAAAACAAACCCAAATCTGCTATTGGGAATTACACATGTATTTGCAAATCTATCAGGCACTACAAGGATGTAACAGCACTGAAAAAAGATACCAGTGTGAAAGTGCATAACCACAACCAATTCCACCAGAGTCACAGTGACATACTGGTAAGCCAAATGAACAGTACAGTATAAGGACTGTGTGAACAAAAACATCTCAACATGTTTGCCACTCACACACTACCCCTACATATACTGACCCAATTCACAGTGTAGTTTGACACCTGACTGGGGTATGGGATATGTCTCAGTCTTCTCCTACACACATATACAACTGACAGACCACCAGAAACTAGAGCAGCCTGCACAGGCAGATAGAAAAGGAGCCATAAAACATACATCTACCCCATCCCTACACAGGCCAAATAACACTGACACACTACACTGCTACACAATCCTGACAGTCTGTCAACAATTGCCATAAATGCACAGACCACTCAACTGTTCAGAGTCTCACAAAATGTTCAGGCTTTGTCCTCATATATAAAGCCTCTTATACATAACATGTCTGTCAATCTGATACATCACTGGGATGGTATCAGGAATGAAGGCACTAAATAATGATATATCCTACCTATCACCCTCTTACTGCATGACATCTTGACAAAGGCTGACATACTTGGGGAACAGAGGTCCCAAAAAGGGGCATATGTGAAATATTACTGTTATAAACTGAGGCAGTTGCTGGTGTTACAGGGTTTGTTGTAACATATCTTTTCTGAGGGATATGAAGTCAGAAACACAAATGGATGATACCATTTACTGACTGAAATCCCCACAGTATGCTACTGATTTTACAAAGACAAAAAATATCTGAGGAACACACCAAACATGAGAGTTCAAAATCTGGCCATTCTGCAGATAACCCTACAGTTGAGAGTTATGTCAAACAGATAACACTGTCAGACTTAAAATCATGCAAAAAGCCATGTCCACCCAAACACTGTTAAACTAGCATTAATTCAACTGTATAACAGAAATACTTAGATTCTGTCCCTATGTCTAGAACATTCGCCCCCAGTTTGTTGGGCTGTCTCAACAGTTTTCATTGTAAGTGGTATTTCCAACTACTCTCTGTGATGCTGTTGTTCACACACCTCCATGAAGTCTCACTCACAGGCAAGTAAAAGGGGCAATGCCCACAAGAAGTACTCAATTATAAGAGTGTGTTGCCATGCCATTATTTATAGGAATTACACCACAGCTGTTATGCATGCAGTTAGCAAGTGGGGGACACCAGTTGGTGCACAGGCCATCAGCTGTTCATGAGCATTACCTACAAAAGGCAGGCTACTGCCTACGCAAAACAGATGTATACCCTACATCTGGGAGAGAGAGAGAGAGAGAGAGAAAGACAGGCAGACAAAGAAATTAAGCAGCACATATTGGAATAAAACCAACCATACTTGGAAAAAAGGTATGCCAAACAAGTAAGCATGTAATGGAATGCAGTAGGGGGTATGTAATAATGGGAAATAGGAAGTTCAACAAATATTTCTCAACACGACTTGCTGTACTGATATATTGCTGATCAGAACCTATGGCCATAGCAATTGGGTCTGTCTGCAGTGAAATAGATCACAGCTCAGGCCCCTGAGTCACCCCAGGAAAGGATGGCTCACATATGACTGCTACTGGAGTGTCTGTTGAACAATACTGAATGTGACACTGCTAGGCCAGCTACTGGGATGTCATAAATATCCATATGTTAATTGTGAATACAACTATGATAGACATGTCTGTCAAAGAAATGTGAGGTACCTATACAGGGTATTTGCATAATGAAATACTGTTGCAGATGTGTGTGTTGAACTGCATGTGATATACTGAGCTCATACCATTCAACTGTCCAGTGTTATGCACACTGACCATATATGTGCCTCATATTTGTAGTCATTTACTCATAGAGTTGTGTTATGTCTGGCAAATCATTGGCAACCTGTGAAGACTGACATTACAACATCTCCTTCTCTTCCTTTTGGCTATTCCCATTAGGGGTCACCACAGTGTATCATCTCCATTTTCTCCTGTCCTCTACATCTTGCTCTGTCACACCAACCACTTGCATGTCCTCTATCACCACATCCATACACCTTATCTTAGGCCTTCCTCTTTTTCTCTTAATTGGCAGCTTCAAACTTACCATCCTTTTCCCAATATACTCAGCATCCCTCCTCAGCACATGTCCAAACCAACATAATCCTGCTACTCTCTGTCTTTGTCTCCAAACTGTCCAACCTGGGCAGACCCACTAGCATACATACCCCTAATTCTGTCCACCCTCATCACACCCAGTGCAAACCTTAACATCTTTAACTCTGCCACGTCTAGCTCTGACGCCTGCCTTTTTGTCAATGCCACTGCCTCCAACCCATATAACATAGCTGGTCTCACTACGATCTTGTAGACCTTCTCACTCACTCTTAATGGTATTTGTCACAAATCACTCCTGACACTCTACTCCACCCTCTCCATCCTGCCTGTACTCTCTTCTTCACCTCTCCTCCACATTCGTCATTACTCTGAACTGTTGATCCCAAGTATTTAAATCATCCAAAACCAAATAAATTAGTGAAATAGCACAAAAAAAAACAATAATCCAAAAGTAGGTGCACAAAACCAGAAGCTGAGAACTACAATTTAGTTAGTTAATTTACTGAGCAAACGGACACCATAAAACGGATGAACAAAAAATAAATAAAAAAGCATAAACGCCTTCACAGTCACAATATGCATTTTCGTCTTATTCCACAGACTTCATCAGATGACCAGTGCATAACTTGATACCAGTTTATATTAAACAATTAATTAAACTACCAATAACATATTCTATTTCACATTTAAAACAACCAATAGTAGCTTCACCTAATTAATAATATATTTGTCACTTCCTGTCAAAAGTAAAACATACATTATTTCTTAAAAACAATTAAATACATAAATAAGTAAATAAATTCCTAAAAAACAATTATATTATCTCATTTAAAATCTAGTACCAAAATTTTATTAAGAAATGTACCAAAAACCATTATGAATGAAATATATATATATAAATACATAGGTATAAATGTGTCTAACAAACTTCTCTTCATTGGCAATATTCTTGTTATGTTAAGAGGAGAGAGGTGTTTGACTGCCCTCTAGTGGTTCTTTATAATTATTTTAATTTATAATTCAGAGTTTGGCAGATCATAATTTTAATAAAGGAAGTATGGATATATAATCATTTAGACCAGGGGGTCTACCTGCTTCTAACGTCACCTGCCACCATAACTCTCTGAATTCAATTATTTCTTCCCGCGGGCCACCTCTAATGTTATTTTTAATTTGTTCTAAAACCATAAATAAAAACATTGATTTAGAGCATACTTTGGAATGTCTATATAAGGCATTAGTGTCTTTCCCGACAGTTATATCATAGGTATGCTCATAAATTCCCCTTTTTAACATTCTTTCTGTTTTTCCTACATAAAATGATTTGCAAAATTCACAAATAACCAAATATACCACACCCCTTGATTCACAATTGAAATGTTCTGAACTATATATCCACCTATCTCTATTAACCAAATATTGTTTATCTGTATTCACAATGTAGGTACATTGTGTGCAATGTCCACATTTGTATGTACCAACCCTATGTCTATTGGGATTTACTTTATTTTTATTTTCTAATATAGTTCTAATACTCTGGGAGTTCTTGTATATTATTTTGTGTGGAGTTTTAGACACATTCTCCAAATCCATTAAAGCAACAAATCTCTGCCACTCTTTTATAAATATGTTTTTGATACCATTGTTTAACACAGTGTACTCTAAAACCAGTACCTGTTGATGGTTCTCTCCATTACTCATTTTGTTACTATTAATATTAACCTCTTCATTTTGCTCTATACATTTCAATATAGGCTTAAATCTTGTGTTTCTTCCGTTTTTTTACTTCTTTTTAATGTCATTTATCAATTTCAAGGGGTAGCCTCTTTCTAAAAACATTCTTTCTAATAATTCACATTCTATTAAAAAATCCTTATCCAAGCTAGTCATCCGACTTCCCCTTACAAATTGTCCTTTGACAATATTCTTTTTACAGTGTAAAGGGTGTGCACTATTGTAGTGTAGGAAGGAATTACAATAGGTAGGTTTCCTAAATATTTTGGTTGCGAACTTATGCTCAATTTTATATACTTCTATATCCAAGAATTGTAAACAGGAGTCAGAAACATTGTATGTAAATTTTAAAAAATTAGTTGTGTTACTCATGTAGGATATAAATTCAGTAAATATTTCCTGCCCAGCTGTCCAAAAAATAACTATGTCATCCAGAAACCTACAATATAGTTTCCAACAGTCTTTAAATTCAGAGTTTAAAATATTTTTCTCTTCCCATTTAGCCATCACTAGGTTGGCATAAGTTGGAGCGCAGGCTGCCCCCATAGCAACCCCCTGAATTTGTTGGTAAAATTCACCATTAAAATATAAAAAAATATTCTTCAATATTATATTCATTAGCCATACACTAATTAACTTTTCATTCTGTGTTAAATGTGAATCTTCATAAACAATCTCTTCAAACATTTCCATACCTTCCTTATATGGTATGGAGAAAATAAATCTATAATGTCGACCGTTATAAATAATAGATTCTCCTGATATAAATCATCAGTAATTTCCTTAAGGAGGTCCCACGAATCTCTTAAAATAGTTTCCCTTGCTAACCATAAATTTTTCAGTTTTGTGTCCACATATTTAGCAAGGGGGTATGTTTTACCACCATCAGTGGATAGTATTGGCCTTAATGGGGGATTATTTTGACTTTTATGAATCTTGGGTATACCAAATATAGTAGGTATCTTTGGCTTATCAACTTTTAAATATCTAAAGATATTATGGTCTATTAATTCTTCCTGCAGCATATCTGTTAGGCCTAAGTCTATTTTATTGTAAGCTATGTTGACTTCATTTTTAGAAACATTAGAATATCTACTTTCATCCCATAATATCATGTTCATTCTACTCTCATAACTAATGTTGTCCATAATTACCTCCCCTCCTCCTTTATCTGGTTTCATTACTCTAATATCTGGGTTCCTTTTTATTTCATACAATAAATCTTTCTCTTTGTTACTCAAACTAACCTTAAATCTAATGTTTTGTTTATTCCTAATTTCTTTTTCCATAATCATTTCCAGATTTTTTAATTGAGGATGTAGGGGTGGATTGTAGGTAGTTTTACGTCTTAATTCTAAATTATTATTATTCACATTCTCCATAGGTCCCACAATGCTCAAATTAACTTTTCTCAAAAATAACTTTATATCTAATAAAGTTTGAGTGATATCTCCCTTTTTGTATGGGATGAATTTCAACCCCTTAGAAAACAACAGGAAGTGTTCTTTCTCTATTGTTAAATTACTAAAATTATAGCTCAAGAAATTGTTAAAAGTACTTTTAATGCCATCTATTCTAATTTCCCTACTATCTACAGTATCAGGATGGGGGTCTATTAAAATCGCCCCTCCCCCTTCTCCCCCCTCCACTGAAAATTTGGTGGTTGTGGGCCTTGTTTATTCATCAGTCTTTCTGACCTCTGAAGGGGCGGAAATTCTTGTTCATAATCATAATTGTTTTCCCCTTGAAGGTCTGTATCATCTCCCTCTTGATTGTGGGGGGACATTGGGGGTTTAGGCCTACCTTCATTAGTATATTTAAAGTATTTATGTGAAGGTTTCGGATAACTCTTATCGGTATCATATTCCTTTATGTCTCTTTCTAATTTCTTGGATTTTCTAATAACTAATTATTCACTTTTATGATCAATATCTTTTCTAATATTAAAATATTTCTCTTTTTCTTCAAAAATAGTGAAAATTATGTCATTTTTAATACACTCGTCCAGTTCATCTATGTCCGCTTGTATTTTCTCTTGACACTTAATATTTTCCTTAATTATTAACCTTAAAACGTCTAATACACATTTATTAAACAATTCAATGAGTTCTTTATGAAACATCGAACCCATTGTTACATTGTTAGGGAATTTATAGACCCGAAGGCCTTTCGGGACTATTTCCCTGGAAATACATTCCTTCAAGTATTCATTTTTGATGTCTAAGGTCCTATATTTAAACATTAATTTAGCTAGATGGTCTAGCTTAGTCCGATAGGCTTCACCTGAAATGTGTTGCTTATTGCTGTTATAATCCATTTTAAACTGATATTTTGTCCGTAGCCAATCTTTAGTCTCTAAAAAAGATTTGACAGTACCTGGTGCCTTAGCTGTTTCCTGCATCGTTTTCTGACCCGCTGGTATATACATTTCTTTACTGGAACATTCACCTCTGTCAGATAGTTTAAAAACAGTAGGTGTAGCTGCAGCATTAAAAGTTTCCCCATAGATTTCTTCATGGTCACCGACGTTGTTTGAAACGCCCATAAGCTCCTTTGAAATCGGGTTAGCTGCTCCTCTACGTTCACTTAACCCTTCGGTCCTTGGTGTCGGATGTTTAGCTAGGCTTCCATAAATCCCCACTAAGGATTGGCTGAGTGGGGTAAGCAAATCAATCAGTTCAGTTGTTGTGTCTTTCGGCTTTTCCCGGTTAGGGGTCGCCACAGCAGAACTCCGGTCCGCTAATGATTGGCAGTAGATTTTTTTACGTGCCGAGTTGCCCGCCCTGATGCACAACCTTCAACAAAGGTAAGCCCATTCACGCATGTCTCCACACAGAAGATGCTCTAGCTGAGAATCGAACAGGACAATGTCTTACTGTGAGGCGACAACGCTACCGCAGCACCTCCACCGCAGTCCAAATCAATCAGTTCAGTAAGTTGCCCAATCACCCACCTTTGCAAACTCTACTCCCTACATCCTCACCATTCCTCTATCCTCCCTTCCATTCACACACATATATTCTGTCTTAGTCCTACTGACCATCATTCCTTCCCTCTCTAGAGCATATCTCCACCTCTCCAGGGTCTCCTCAACCTGTTTTCTACTTTCATTAGAGGTCACAATGTCATCTGCAAACATCACAGTCAATGGGGACTCCTGTCTGATCTTATCTTTCAACCTGTCCATCACCACTCCAAATAAGAAAGGGCTCAGAGCTGAACCCTGATGTAATCCCACCTCTACCATAAATGCACCTGCCACCCCCACTGCAGAACTCAAAGCTATCACACTACCTTTGTACATGTCCTGTAGCACTCTTACAGATTCCCCCAGCACTCCTGACTTCCTCATACAATACCACAACTCCTCTCTAGGCACCCTGTCATATGCTTTCTCTAAGTCCACAAAGACACAACACAACTCCTTACGACCTTCTACATACTTCTCCATCAACACTCTTAGAGCAAACATCATAACTATACTGCTCTTTTCAGGCATGAAAGCATACTGCTGATCACTAATCACTAATCCTCACCTCCTTTCTTAACCTAGGTTCCACTACTCTTCCACATAACTTCATGCTGTTACTGATCAATGTTATCCCTCTGTAGTTACTACAGTTCTGCACAACACTTTTATTCTTAAAATTGGTACCAAAACACTTTTTCTCCAACCCTCATGCATTTTATCACTTTACAAGATTACATTAAACAATCTGGTTAAAAAGATCACTGCCATTTCTCCTAAACACCTCCATGCAATCACATGATTGTTATCTGGACCAACAGCCTTTCCATTCTTAATCCTCTTCATAGCTATCCTTACTTCCTCCTTGCTAATCCATTGCACTTCCTGATTCACCATACCCACATCATTCAACCTTCTCTCTCTCTCATTTTCTTCATTCAACCTTCCCTCAAAGTACTCTTTCCATCTGCTCAGCACACTCTCCTCGCTTGTGAGTACATTTCCCTCATTATCCTTTATCACCCTTATCTGCTGCACATCCTTCTTATTTTGGTCCCTCTGTCTAGCCAATCATTACAAGTCCTATTCTTTATCCTTAGTGTCCACCCTTTCATTCAACCCTTCATACACTTCATCCTTACCCTTTTCCACCTCTCTCTTTGCCATGCTCCTCATCTCCTTATACTCCTGTCTACTTTCTTCATCTCTCTGACTATCTCACTTCTTCTTCGCCAACCTCTTTCTCTGTATACTTCCCTCTACTTCCTCATTCTACCACCAGATCTCCTTGTCCTCTTTCTTCTGTCCAGATGTCACACCAAGCACCTTTCTAGTCATCTCCCTTACTAGCTGTGCTGTAGTTACCCAGATATACAGTAACTCCTCACTGCCACCCACTGCCTGTCTTAACTCTTCCTTGAACTCAACCTCACACTCATCCTTTTTCAGTTTCCACCATTTGATCCTGGGTGCTGCCCTCACATTCCTCCTGCTCTTATTGATCACCAATGGCATCCCACAGACCAACATTCCATGCTGCCTAATTACACTTTCCCATGTCATCAATTTACACTCTCCAATCTACTTCGAACAGGCCCTCCTGCATAGGAGATAATCTGCCTGTGTCCATCTTCCTCCACTCCTGTATGTCACCCTATGCTCCTCTGTCTTGTTAAAATATGCATTCATCACAGCCATGTCCATCCTGTTTGGAAACTCCACCACCATCTCACCTTCTGTATTCCTTTGCTTAACACCATACCTACCCATCACTTCTGCATCCTCTCTGTTCCCATCACCAACGTGCCCAGTGAAATCTGCTCCAGTCACCACTATTATATCCTTGGGTACAGTCATCACCACTTCATCCTACTCACTCCAAAATATTTCTGTCTCACCCATCACACACCCAACTAGTGGAGCATATACACTAACAACAGTCAGAATTACACCATCAATTTCCAGTTTCATTACCATCACTCTATCTGACACTCTTTTCACCTCCAAAAACACACTTGCCATACTGTTCTTTCAGGATAACCCCAAAACCATTTCTCCTCCCATCCACACCATGATAGAACTATTTGGACTTGACTCTGATACACCTAGCCTTATTCCCATTCAATCTGGTCTCTTGCACACACAATATATCAACCTTCCTTCTGTCAGCTAGCTGTGTCCCCATAGCAGTCATACTGCCAACATTAAAAGTTCCTACCCTCACTAACACACTCCTAGCCTTTCTCCTCTCTTCCTGCTATATAAGCATCAGACATCCTCCAGGGTATGTCTGTGAATGCAAAGGCTACTGTGCTGTCAAATGACTTAAGTATGTTACAGAAATATTAAGAAATTGTCACTAATTTTGGCCCATTGCCGCCCCATGTATGTGTGGTGTCCTCCAGATGTCCTGCTCTAACAGGTTGACAGGAATGACTGAGCAGCAAGAGTGTAAATACAGTGTGCCATACTGACATAGGGCATCAATGTATATCAGGTATTACCTGTGCACATCTATGTATGAGCAGATGTACCTGGCTGCCTCATAACAACAGACATGGGATGCAAAATGTCAGGTAAATAAGTTGTACATGTTGTACACGTGTGTAATCTCAGTTTTTGTGCATCCAACAGAGTTAGATTTCTACAGCTACTGGTTGTGGCATTGCCCTGACATAGACATGGGTACTAGTATAAGCATAATTATCAGGTTGAAATTTCAGAGGTGTCCAACTGTGTTATGACCTTGTGTCCATGCCTACTAGAAACAGCCATATGACTACCGACATAGCTGTATGGACTCAGCAATACATTACTTGTAAAACCTGTCTCCACCAAAGTAGAGTAATCCCCTTTGCTGGACAGCAGCAATACACAAACCACATAACTGGTCACTTTATCGGTTGTACAGGTCAGAGTAGGAGCAGGCACCAACTTGGCAGTGAGTCAACCTTTGTCTGAACAAGCATATAAGGTCACAGGTGGATAACTGTAAGGCTAACTATGAGTACAAATTGGACACATCCACCAAGGGAATCACAAGGTTGTCTTCACATATGTCTGCAATCTCAGAGGCAACAAGCCAACCCACCCTGCAGTGGTGGTCAATCACACCACATACACACACACCACAGCTATATTCAACCTGCTGCAGACAGGTTTAGGGCAAACATCACCACCCTGGCTCACCATCAGTGTAGGTGGATATGCACAGCACCGGCACCCCACCCCTCATCATCAGTGTGCAGGTGCATACTGCCTAATCAAAGTCAACAAAAGCAAGTCTCGATGGGACTGAGAACATTCCTGTCTGCATCCTACATGAATTCAGGAATATGCTTCCAGCTCCATTGCACACTGTATGCAAGCAAAGCTTGAGCACCATTGACATCTGATCTGCACAGAAGACAGCCACTGTCATCCCTCTACGCAAACATGAATGATGAATAGTGGTTTATGCAATGTACTGGCCCTCATTGGGGGGAACATGACACATCAGGACCAGGAGTGCAATGCAGGTTCATACTGTGTTAATAGATGACAGGGGTATGATGTGGTTATAAGTGGTGACTAATGACAGGCAGTGTTGATGTGGTGGCTCTGTAAATAACTCTGGGCAATGTCTGAAGTCCTGTGATGTGTTTCCCTGCTTATGTCTTCCAGGTGGCATGCAGAATCATCAGGCATACACTGCACATGAGACAGCAGGTATTGTTGAAGCAATAATGCAGCACTATGTGGTGCTGTTTGGCTAGAACCAACAAAATCTGCAGGAGCGGACTGCCCTGTGGGACGACCTTGTCCACAGAGTAAACACCTTGAGCCACCATGGCTGCACATATGATCAGGTCAGGCATCGGGCAACTGACCTGATACATCCTGCTAGGCAAAGGGCTGGTACTGTGTCAAGGGACCATACTACTACAGGTGGGGGTCCAGCCACACAGGCCCCACTTACAGCAACAGAGGAGCTCCTTGCCAACCTTGGGACAGCCCCTACACAACACCAACACATGAAACACAAGTTGTAGAGGTGGGTGGCACCCAGGCAACAGGCAAGGAGTATCCAGGTAAGGCCACAGTGCACATCAATTTATTCATGTAGCAGTCATACTGTCTTCACTAGAGTAGCTAGATGTATATGTCAGTTCAAACTACATTTGTGGGTGGGGTTTAGTAATGCACACAAGTGCACATATATGGTGAGGGACAGCAAATTGTGTACTATCATAGCTTGTACTGTACCTGAGCAGACACATAGCATTCATCTTGTACCAATGCCAAATGTGAATCTGCTGACAATACCTCTCCCCCAAAACTACATAGGTACTCTGGTCTGCATGTGGGACAGCAGCCTGAAGCTGGTGAGTGTGGGATTTTCCTGTTGTGGCTAACCAGTACTCCAGGCATGTTAAGGTCATGCATGTGACCATGTACACGACTGTTACTCTCAGCTAATTTGCAATATCTGCATGTTCATTTGTGATGGGGTTAAATGCATTGCATCACAGTGGTCATCACAAGGGTCTATTTGTAGGAGATGTCACATATCTGTAGCATACCTCACAACCTGTCATTGCAAGAAATCTGGACAAAGACTGACCTGTTAGAATGCCAGGTATTTGTGAAATACACAAATGAGAGCACAATAACACATTTCTGAACACTTCCAACCTTTCATGTGACCTATAACATGTACAATTCAATTGTAAAACAAACAAATCTGTTAGGGGCACAATTATAACACATAAAAACTTACACAATGCTAGATGCATATGTGAGTACAGGCTGAAGCTAATACTGTATTGAAACATCTTTTGATATTATTACAGCATTATATCTTCTTGAGTACGCATCTGCCATCAATTACAGAGACTCTTTGATTAACAGCAAATGACAGTCAGCTGTCCTACCAGGATTATCCTAAATTTACTCAGTTGCCTGCTACAGCAACAGCCATAGTTCACATACAGCTTATGAAGCAGCAAAGGTATCTCATTTATGAAAGGTATCAGCCCAGAGAAGGGTACACACATATTTCCACTGCATTGCATATACCATGGAACACAGTGAAGACAGTCATCAAATGGTGGTGGAAATATGGGGCAACAGTGACATTACAAAGAACTAGACATCCCTCCAAATGTGTGGAAAAGACAAGACCCAAATTGGTCAGGGAGGCTGCCAGGAGACCTACAGCAACACTACAGGAGTTGCAGGAATCACTAGCAAGTTCCGGTTGTGTACTACATGTGACAACAATCTCTCATATTCTCCACATGTCTGGCCTATGGGGTAGGTTTGGAAGATGGTAGCCTTCTCACACAGAGAGCAACATCCAGGTCTGGCGAATTTCTCAAGAAAACTACATCATGTCCCTCAGTAGCATGTGGGGAAATGTGTTATGGTGTAATGAGACCAAGGTTGCACTTTTTGACCACAATACCAAAAGGTTTGTTTGGCACAAGAATAACAATGTGCATCACCAAAAGAACACCACCCCATGGTGAAGCATGGTGATGGCAGTGTCCTACTTTGGGGTTGCTGTTCATAAGCTGGCAGTGGACCTGTAGCCAATGTAGAGGGGATTAGGAGCAGTTCAAAATACCAGTCCCTTTAGGCACAAAATCATTGTGTGTCTGCTAGAAAGATGTAGATGGAGAGGACTTACACATTTCCACACAACAATCACCCATACCATACATCAAAATCCATAAAAGATTGTCTTCACCAGAAGACAATCAATGTTTTTGAATAGCCCAGCCACATTCCACAAATACATCCAATAGAGAATCTGTGGGGTGCTCTGAAGAGGCCTGTGCAAAAATGAAGACCTCACAATCTGACAGAGTCAGAGGGCTTTTGCGTGTGAGAGTGTACAAATATTGCTTAGTCGAGATGTGCCATGTTGATACACACCTTCTCAAGAGGACTGACTGCTGTTAGGAAATCAAAAGGTACTTTAACAAAATATTAGTTTAAGGGTGTGCACAGTCATGCAACCAGCCTATTGTACGTATTTCATTTTCTGCCTGTGAGACCCACATGATGTCCCCAGTAGGTCTTTGGAAAGTACCTGTAGCTGGAATTCTTAAGGCTATACATGCCTTGGTATGCACTGGGATGGGTTCCCCTATGCTGGCTCTAGGTCTGAGTTGAGACAAGCACAGCTCATTAATTTGCTGAAATATGACTCTGTCCACCCTGTAGCACTGCACTATCTCCAGATCCTGTAACCCCTGGTAAGTTACTCTGGGTCTGAACACTCTTCTCCTCCTCCTCAGTCTGTGGCGGTTGTCAGAATTATCCTCCCCACCACCCTCAGCCTCTAGCACATACTGGTGGAGCAAAGCAATAGCAGCCCCTAACATTTTTCCAGTTAAAATTCCCACACATGTGTACACCAATGGTGCAGAGTTTGTGGGAAAAAACAGACTGTAAGGTGTTTGTTAGTTTATACTGTTGTGCTGCAGATGCTGCCTGTATGATTGGCTGACTCTGATGCATTCCACCTGCTAACTATGTTATTTGTACTTGATTGCTTTTATTCTGCTATTTTCCTTTTTTTTATCTATATTCCCTTCCCATTTCCCAAAGGCACATTGCACAAACCCGGTGCCCAAATGTAAACAGTCCTGCTATTTCCGAGTATTTTTTTTTTTTGTTTTGTTTTGCTTTAGACCCAGTGCATGCCACGTAAACCTGTTTAGCTAATGTAAACAAAAAGAAATGGACCTCACTGCACACAAAAACGTTCTTCCTTTCATGGAATACGTCAAAATAGCCTCAAACACACCCCCTTGCTTAGCTGTGCTTAGCTAAGCTTTTCTGGGGGCCATAGGACTCCAATGTGGTTATACCATGCATGACACACACCCTTTTTATGTCTGTTGCTCCTCCTGCTTACACAATCATGTTATATCACCTACATGGTTAGGTGCAGTTTGGCACTTAGAAGTTTTTGTGATTCAGTAAATTTCCCCTTATTTGCATACCCCACTGCCTTAACCCATAGTTACTGCACTACCCAGAGCCTTTCCCCTTAACAACCATTGTTCCCTGGTATTGTTTTGATTTTGCATGCAATAGACTATATTTGCAAAATGCAGATTTCCCTTAAAACTGAGTTTTACATTTTTTTTATTTTCGTCAGAATCCCATTTGCGCACCACTGCCCTATGCTTAAACGGCCAAGATCAGCCAAAAAAAAAAAAAAACTTTTAGTTTTATAAAAGTGAAACACTTTTCCATGCCAATGGCCATATATTTGGGATGCCTAAAGATTATAATACATGCTTTTTCTTTTTTGAGCTGTTATGCCTCCATTTTAATTTTTACAGAAATGTATTCGGCTAGTAGCCAAATGCATTTCTGCAACTAACACTATTCTTGCATGGATGCCTGCCTGCTTGCTGAATCACTAATTCACCTCATTTGCATTGTTTTCACCAGCAAATGAGGTAATTAGCATTATGCAGTGGCGTCCGTGCTGGAATAGTGTAGACAGGCTCATGCATGTCAAAACAGTAGTTTACTGGATCGCTTGGCAGCCATATTCCATGCAGAAGTGGCTACACTGTTCCTACATGGAGAAATTAGTTTATTAAATCCCGGGGATAGACTTTGCAGGAGTTTAATTGTATGGTGTATACGTCTTTGTGGACGTAGCGTAGCAAATAATGGGCTGGTGTTTGATTGGTTTATTTGACTGGGTGTGTTAACTCAGCTGATTCATTCAGTTTTTTAAGCTTGATTACATATTACACTTGTGGTTCTGAAGAGGTGTATCATCTGATGAAAGTGCTTAATCGTGAGTATCGTATTTGAATAAAGTAGTTATTTTTTGTTGGAGTTTGGCTTTCTGGACACTGTTTGAAGTTTATATTGGATTTTTTTTAGGTCCAGTTCCTGGGTGTACTCGGGAGTAGTATAGAGAATAGTTAATCCAGCGGATATTCAATTGGAAGAATTGGCTAAACCTTAAAATTAAAACTAATAATAGTTTTGATAATTTAGCTGGTGTTATTTAAATATGTAGTTCTTATTTTTATTTTAGAAAGTAAGCATCAGGCTTGGGGTGTATATAACTAGTCATTTCAGTTATTCTAGTTTTAATTTTAAGGTTTAGCCAAATATTGTATTGATGTACTATGGAATATAAACAATAGGTATAATAGAAATGTTTGAGCTTAATTTTTAAGTATATCAAGATTTTTGTATATGTTGGTTCCTTGACATAATATCTGAAGTTTCTTGATTGGGAAACTTTGGGAAATAGTAATTAAGTTTCAATTGTATAGGGCTGTGTATATTTAACTATGTAATTATTTAATTAGTTAAATTAGTGGGAGTATTTATACCCACAGTGAGTTTAACAGTTTGTCTGAAGAAGTGCATGTATCCCATTGCATGAAAGCGCTAACAAACAGTAAAGTATTTTGGATTTTACCTATCGACTGGCGTTATTTGTTGGATCCACTTTAGCGTGTTTTTCTTAGTTTTGTTCGTTTTTTTACTTTTTTCATAAATCCTAAAAGTCCAATTGCTATTATTGCTCAGACTATTCCTATGTAGCCAAATTGTTCTTTTTCCCCCCGAGTAAAAGGCAGTAATGTGGGAGATTATTCCAAATCTGGGTAGAATAAGAATATAAACTTCTGGATGACCAAAAAATCAGAAAAGATGCTGGTATAGGATTGGGTCCCCTCCGCCTGCGGGGTCAAAAAATGTTGTGTTTAAATTTCGATCTGTTAGAAGTATAGTAATACCAGCAGCAAGAACGGGGAGTGATAGAAGTAAAAGGACAGTTGTAATTATTACGGATCAGATAAACAGGGGCGTCTGATATTGAGAGGCTGCTGGAGGCTTCATATTAATAATGGTGGTAATAAAATTAATTGAGCCAAGGATTGAAAAAACACCGACCAAGTGCAGGGAAAAGAATTGTTAAGTCGACTGAGGCCCCGGCGTGAGCAAGATTGCTAGCAAGGGGGGGGGGGGTATACAGTTCAGCCAGTCCCTGCGCTGGCCTCCACACCGGAGCTGGCCAGCAGAAGTAAAAATGATGGTGGGAGGAGTCAGAAGCTTATGTTATTTATTTGGGGGAAGGCCATATCTGGTGCTCCAATTATTAGTGGAATAAGTCAGTTTCCAAACCCGCCGATTATAATTGGTATAACTATAAAGAAAATTATAACAAAGGCATGGGCGGTAACGAAAACATTATAAATTTGGTCGTCTCCTAGTAAGGCCCTGGCTGGCTTAATTCTGCTCGAATTAAGAGACTTAGGGCAGTACCAACCATCCCGGCCCAGGCACCGAAGATTATGTAAAGGGTGCCGATATCTTTGTGGTTTGTTGAAAAGAGTCAACGTGTTAAAGTCACAGGTAGGGTGGCCAAGGATAAGGCGGAGGATTGTAGCCCCATGAAGAGGGGAGAAATACCCCTGCCTACCAAGCCATGTGGTGTAACCATGCCAGATTGCAAATCCGGAGACGCGAATTAGCTTCCGCCTTGGCTTCTGCCTCTGCCATAGGCACGGCGGAAGTAGGTGAATGCCCGCAAGTTTAGGCGCTTAGCTGTTAACTAAGAGTTCAAGGGATCAAGGCCCTTTCACCTAGAAAGCCTTAGCTTAATTAAAGTGTTTGAGTTGCATTCATAAGATGCGGGGTAGAGTCCCGCAGGTTTTACAGGAACAAAAAGATTTTTGCTTTTATTTAAAGCTTTGAAGGCTTTTGATTTAGGATTAGCCTAAGTTCCTATTTACATGAGGAGGGCAGGTGTTGGGGGAGGAGCATTGTTGCAAAAATTAAAATCATTGATAAAATTTGGTGTGTGTTGGCACTGGGGTGCCAATGGTGGTTATTTAGCATGTTTGGAGAAATTATAAGGGAAGTTGTATAACATAGACGAAGTTAAAAGTACAGGCTGAGTAGGGCAAAGAGTGCGGCGATTGTAGCAAAAATACATATTATTTGTTAATTCATGCAAAATTAGCCATTTTGGTATAAAGCCTGTTAATGGGGGGAGGCCACCTAATGAGAGTAAAATAATTTAGTAGTGTTGTTATGAGGGCAGGAGATTTTGTCCAGTTAAGCACAAGGGTGGAAATAGAAGTCGAAGAAATGTTGAATGCAATAAAATAGGGGAAGAGTTAAAAGGATATAGACTACTAAATTGAGTAGCGCAAGGTTTGGGGCAAAGGGCAGAATTATTGTTATTCATCCTATGTGGGCAATAGAGGAGTAGGCTAAAATTTTTTGCAGGTGTGTTTGATTTAGGCCAGATCAGCCGCCGATTAGGGTTGATAGGAGGCCCAGTGAAAGAAGGAGTGTTGGGTTGGTAGAGTCGGAAATTTGATATATCAAAATGAATGGTGCGAGTTTCTGTCAGGTTGTTAGGATTGCACCAGTTGCTAGGCTAAGTCCTTGAAGAACTTCTGGTAGTCAAAAGTGTATGGGGGCTAGACCAATTTTAATGGCTAATGCCAATGTAATGAGAGTGGCGGATACCAGATTTAATAAATTAGTAATGTTTCATTCCCCTGCTATTCATGCATTAATTAGGCTAGAAAATAAAATTATAATTGAGGCGGCGGCTTGCGTAAGGAAGTACTCTGTTGCTGCTTCTGTGGCTCGCGGGTGGTGATGTTGAGACATGAGTGGAATAATTGATATTGCATTAATTTCTAGTCCGACTCAGGCCAGTAATCAGTTAGAGCTTATAAATGTTACTACACCACTGTTATTATACCTTTTGGCATGGTTTGTTGTGTTACATCTCTAAATAGATCTGTAATGCCCTTTTCCTACACACCATGGTTTGTTGTGTTACTTCTCTGTACAGATCTGTAATGCCCTTTTCCTACACACCATGGTTTGTTGTGTTGCATCTCTGCACAGATCTGTAATGTCATCTTCCTACACACCATGGTTTGTTGTGTTGCATCTCGGCACAGATCTGTAATGCCCTTTTCCTACACAACATGCTTTGTGTTAATCTCTGCACAGATCTGTAATACCCTTTTCCTACACACCATGCTTTGTTGTGTTGCATCTCTGCACACAGACTTGCAATAGCCGCTGTCTAGACACCTCTCTTATTATACCTTTCAGCATGGTTTGTTGTGTTTCATCTATGTACATGCTTGTAATTGCCTTTGTTTGCACACTTCTCTTATTATACCTTTAGGCATGGTTTGTTGTGTTAAGTATCTGTACACACTTGTAACAGCCATCATCTACACACCACTCTCATTCTAACTTTTGACATAGTTTATTGTGTTATATCTCTACACACCCATAATAGCCTTTGTCTAGACACCAATCTTTTTATACCTGTTGGCATGGTTTGTTTTGTTGCACTCTATACACACCTGCAATGGTCTTTATCCACACACAACTCTTATTAAACTTTTTGGCATAGTGTATTGTGTTATATCCTGTATACACTTGGAACAACCTTTGTCTCAACAACACTATTTATATACCTTTTGACATGGACTGTTGCGGTACACCTCTGAGCACACTTTCAATTGCCTTTGGCTACACACTTCTTTTTTTATACCTTTTGGCATGGTTTGTTGTGTTACATCTCAGTACACACCTGCAATGGTCTTCATCTGCACACAACTCTTATTAAACCTTTTGGCACTGTTTGTTCTGTTATATCTCTGTACACTCCTATAACAGCTTTGGTTTACACCCCACCATGGTTTGCTGCGTTTCATCTTTACACACACTTGTAATAGCCTTTGTATATACATTGCTTTTATTATATCTTTTGGCACTGGTTGTTGTGTTACATTTCTGCACACACTTGTAATGGCCTTTGTCAACAAACTAGTTAAGATTGTAACATCATGTAACACTAAGGAATACTGTTATTATATCTTTTGACATGCTTTGTCATGCTGCATTTCTACACACACTTGTTATGACCTTTATCTAGACACCACTCTTATTACACGTTTTGGCACAGTTTAGTCTGTTACATCTCCCCACACACTTGTAATGGCCTTTGTCTACACACCTCTCTTATTATATTCACTCCTGTCTTATTCGGTAGTAAAATGAAAAGGTCAGAAGCTAAAAAAACACCTTCATATCCATTTGTTTATTCATTTCATTGTGCTCTTTTCTCTTCACCTTATTGCCTTTGTGTGTTCTACCTGCTTATTGCATTTTAATTCTCAACTATACATTCTCTTCCTTAGCTTTTGAGATTTACATTGTGTTATATTCCTGTCTTTCACTCAGTATGTTCTCTTTTTATAATATACACGTGCAGGGCGGTGGTATACAAATTTTGGTGATATAATCCAATGCTTCTCCTCATTCTTGTCATCTTTAGGGTTGCATGATGCTTCTCTCATAACTGCTGTGTTTGTTCTGCTGGTACCTTACCTGTTTAAGTGACTTACCTCATTCATAGTATTTCTTACGACACTATCTGTCGATATGTTTCATGGACGTCGTGTGGAAGATCTGTGCATATCTATCTTCTTGGTGCTTTTCAACTTCACTTATTTTGCATAGTGTATGTTGTAGCATTTATAGATTGCCTCCTTGTAATTCCACTCTATATGGAGTTGAATGTGTTGTACAGCTGATCACACAGTACTGCCTTTACGTTGGCTAAGTGTTTTTCTGTGTTCTTATTTAGTTGACATATCTATTGCCTGTATTTGGGTGGCACAGTGGCACAGTGGATAGCACTGTTGTCTCACAGCAAAGATCCCCAGTGTGATTCTTGGCTGTGGTGTCTTCTGTGTGGAGTGTGCACATCCACCCTGCATTCATGAGGGTTTCTTCCCACATTCCAAAAACATGCAGTAGGTGGAGTGCACACTCTAAATTGGCCATAGGTGTGAGTGTGGTATAGAAGCGCTACCATGTCAGGGCTAGCCACCGAGTGGTGTAAACCTTGGCTCTAGATGAGTGTTACTGTTGAAGTGACGCCCTAACCCCCATGTGCAAAAATGGGGAAAAAGGGTTGATGGATGAATCCATTGCCTGTATTTGTCTTGCATGTTATGATTATAGGTTCATAGGTAGGTACTAGGCTATCAGCCCAAGGGCCTAAGTAAGCCTAGCCAACATGGTTCCCTGGCTTACGTCACCCAAGAAAGTAATTTTCCTGTGCCCCTGTTGAGCAAAGACACAGAAGTGATCCCCTGGGTGTATTTCCTATTTCCCATCCACTTATCAAGATTTTTCTTGAAGAGTGTTAATGAGGAACTTTGCTTAACATAGATGGGTAGCTTGTTCCAGAGTATGGGAAGTCTCTGGAACAGGAATCTATCCCGCCAGCATGTCCTGTTTATTGTGGTGACAAGGTTTTGGTGTCTAGAGCATGTAGCTCAGAGGGATTGGGATTTCTTTAGGTGTAGCATGTCCAGCAGCTCTGGGTTTGACAGCTTTATATGTTAGGCAGAGATCTCCTCAGAGTAGGCCATATGCTACAGAGTAAAGCTGGAGTTTTTTGAAACGGTCAGTGTAGGTCATCTGTTTTAGGCCAGTAATCCTCTTTGTGAGGTACTTCTGTGGCCTTTCCAGCTGCTTCAGATGTCTTGTGAGGAACATTACAAAAGGGGCATTCTACTCTACAATGGGTCTAATGAGTGTCAAGTACAGGGGAACAATGACCTGTTTTTTCCTAGATGAGAACCCTTTTGTGATTTGGTGTTCCATGTAGAAAGATTTCTTGACTACTGTGACGATGTGATTATCAAAGGAGAGACTACTGTCCACCTGGGTCCCCAGGTCTCTTATCACACTTTCAGCATTAAGTAGACTGCCGCCTATGTGGTAGTACAGAGTTTTTACCAAAGGGGATGACAATGCACTTTTTGGCATTGATCTTGAGGCCATGGCTCTTACACCAGGCATCTGTCTCAGTGAGGCCCTTTTGTAGGATGTCCACATCATTTGGGGACTCAACTATGGCTCCTAGTTTGCAGTCAACTGCAAACTTCATTACCCAAAGGCCTTCTGTGTTAGTCTGTACTTCAGAGAAGTAAATACCAAACAGGAGAGGTCCCAGGCCTGAACCCTGTGGTACTCCACTTGTCACTGGTTTGAAGTTAGATTCAGACTCTGCAACATTTACAGTGTGGGTTCTGTCAGTGAGCCAATTGGCAACCCATCTTGTGATGTATGGATTTATGCAAAAACAAAAAAGTTAGCCGTACACTTGCCATTCATGCAGGTATCAGTGTTTCATATGTAGGGATTTATACCTAGTTTAGTGAGTTTAGCTATAATTCCAGAATGGAGGATGGTGTCAAAAGCCTTGCCAAGGTCAAGAAAGGCTGTGTGAATCACCTTACCCTCATCTACAGTTTTGGTGACTGCCTCAAAGAAGTTGATCAGGTTCAGGAGGCATGATCTGCCTTTCACAAACCCGAACTTGATGGGGTCCAGAGTCTGGAGGTTACCAGTGTCTTTGTTTATGAGTTCCATGATGATACATTTCATGGCCTTACAGACCAGGCTCATCAGGCTAACAGGACGATAGTTCCTGAATCAGTGGTGGCTCACCCTTTGTGGAGTGGGATAACTATTCCTGTGCACCATTCAGTGGGTACAAAGCCTGATGTGAGACTATGATTGAACATGGTGCTTAGGTGGAGAGCCAGTTCATTCTGAAGTTCATGTAAAACGCAGCCTGGGATGTTGTCCGGTCCCATGGATGCTGTGTTTTTGGCTTTAGAGAGTGCATCTTTTACCTGCATACTTGTGATTACAGGGACTCTGCATTCTTCCTGTATAGATACGGGCCCTTTAGAGGGTGAGAGGGGGATAAAGTTAGCACTGAACCTATCTGCCAGGATGTTGGCAATATCAGTTGGTTCTGTAATTTTCATGCTGTTGTGCTGTAACTCAGAGCAGATCTGGGTCTTGACATAGCTATAGAATGCTTTGTGGTTGTCCCTAGAATCAGTGGTGATTTTGTTTTCATAGCTAGATTTGGAGGATCTTATAAGGGATCTCAACTTCTTACTGAGGCTGACCAGGAAACTCCTCCATTCATTGGATTTTACTCTCTTTTGCAACAGTTTCTTCCTTCTGTTGTAGAGTTTGTTTATGGCAAGGGACCACCAGATTGGCTTCCTTTTTTTGGAAGGATAGCATCTCAGTTCTGTTTGGGATAGCACGTTCCATGCACTCGTGTAAGTGCTTATACAGTGCATCTGTGTAGGATTCAGCAGTCATAACTGTATTGTCCATCTGCATAGGTTTCATGAAGTTCGCCACTTCTGTCTTAAGAAGCATGAAGGTGGCTTTGGAGAAATTTTTTACTGTGATTTCCTTAATGGGAGGGTGGAGGCGGGATGTGGATATCTAGGCTGATTAGCTTATGGTCGGATCTGACCAACGAGGTGTTGACTTCAGGTGTGGAACACCGGTCACTCATGTTGGTAATGACTAGGTCTAGGATATTGTTGCCCCTGGTGGGGGTGTGGATAAGTTGATCCATGGCATTGGAATTTATGAATTCCAGAAAGAGTTGAGTGAAGGAGTTGGTACATGAGTAATTTTCCCAGTTAATGGTGGGGTCATTTAAATCGCCCATTATTAGGGTGTTTGGTTGTACCCTAATCTTTTCCAGTATATCAAGAAAAGAGGAGTGGGAATCCTGGGGCATGGTGGGGGATCTGTAGCAAGCTACAATTTGAATTGCAGTTTTGCCCAGAGTTAGTTACACTTGGATAACCTCGGATGCATTATGCTGAGCAACTAGCCTGGAGGTGTGGATATCCTTAATGAATATGGACACACCTCCGCCTTTGGTGTTCCGGTCCAGGTTAGTTGGCCAAAAAGTGTGGTATAAGTTATAGCCTGGTAATGCAGGGGTGCTCTCTGGAGCCTTGAACCAGGTCTCAGTCACTGCACAGATATTGATGTTCTCCATTTTAAGGAGTGCCACGAGGGAGTGCATTTTGAGATTTAGACTTCTAGTATTGATAGCATTACCCTCAAATTTTGCTTGCCTGTTCCTGTTATGGTGGTGAATTTGTCATTTGAACCTTGCCTATAAAAGGCACTATATGGGGCAGCAAGAGCCTTAGCCAGTATCCAGAATCCCAGGGGTGACAGGTGCAGGTCATCTCTGGCAAAGCATCGTGGTCTGTCGACCATGTCGTCCCAGGCAGACAGGTACTAGATCCCCTTAGAATGACACCAGAAGCTTAGCCAATTGTTGATGTCAATCATTTTGTCCTTGTACTGCGGTATCATTCTGGGTAATGGCAGTATGCTACTCAGGTCTAGGGTCATACCTACTTGGGCTACAAGATTGGAGAGCTCTTCCAGGTCTCTTTTCGTGTAGTCCAGGGAGGTACATCTCAGGTCATTCACACCAACATGGACAATGACAGAGTCATATTTGTACTTGTTGTGGAGTGACCTGAGTACGTGGGTTATGTGGCAGATCCTGGAACCCAACAGGCAGCTGACAGTAACCTTCTCCTTGTTTAGCCTGGTGAGTGGGACATCAGTGTGCCTGACTATAGAGTCACCTATGACTAGTGTGTTGGCTACGTTGTTTTGCCTTATGGGCTGTGGTTGAGTGGCACACTGGGTCTGTGGGCTATGTGTCATTTGGGTTGTGTTGGGGGGTGGAGGTTGCTTGCGTTTCTACTTTGGAGGTCTCTGTTGCTTGAGCAGATTATTACTGAGAGCCTCTGCAAATGTTTTTGTGTTTCTATGTGTGGATTTTGGTGGTGAAGGTTTAGTGGGACTATGTAATGAGCATGGTGTGGTTCAAGTGTTAACCTTCTCCTCTTGACTGTCAAGTTCAACCTTGGTTGGAGAGAGCTTTACCTCCAGTTTGGCTAGATAGGTGCATCTCTCACAGGTTGTGGTGTTGGGTGGTAGGAGGAGAGGGTTGTCTGTGTAAATGAGGCAATTGCTACATTGCCCCAAGATGCCCAGATTCATCAGATAGACAAGAGAGAACACTGGGAGCTGACCCTTGGACATGCCTGAATAGAAAATTACTTTCATCTAAACAAGTGAGGAAAGTGAGTATAAGAGCTGTTTTTCTCTATGCAAGTGAGGAAAGTAAGTACAAAAACTGTTTTCCTCTAGGTAAATAGGAAGGTTGAGTGCTATAGTAATTTGCAGCTTATTTAGTGCTAACAACAAATTCTGAACAAGTGCTGAGCACGAATAAGCAAATTCAAGTGCTAAAACTAAGAATCTGTGCCTGGATCTTGTGGTAGATAGGCTACCTAGTGCTTATCACTCCCACTGATAAGCTAGAATGCTTCCCTCCAACACAGAAAGGCTTGGGGGGCTCAGAACCTTACAAGCAGTCCTGGATACAGCAAATCTATATCTGGACTAGACTAGTTACAGGAAAGGTGGGAAACAAGCGCAAACTTCTTCTTTCGTTCGGCTTTTCCCTGTCAGGAGTCACCAGAGCAGATCACCTGTCTGCTCATGATTGGAAGAAGAGTTTTACAGTGTTGAGTTTCCAGCCCAGCGCCCAACCTTCCAAGAAAGGCACACACGCACGCACTCATGCCTAGGGCCAATTTAGTGTGTCCAATCCACCTACAGCATGTTTTTGGGATGTGGGAGGAAACTGGAGTACCCGGAGGAAACCCACGCGACCACAGAGAGGACATGCAGACTCCGCACAGAAGGCACCCCAGCCGAGGATTAAACCGGAGAACCTCTTGCTGTGAGGTGACAACACTAACCGCTGCATTACAATGGCTGCCCTGGGAAACCAGAAAGTTGAAAGAGATGGAAAAACTGCCCAAACGGCCAATAAACTACAATTTCTGGGGCAAAAACCACTCTTGTGGTAGATAGGCTGCCTAGTTCTTACCACTCACACTGATAAGCTAGAAGGCTTCCCTCCAACACAGAAATGCTTTGGAGGCTCAGAAGCTTACAAACAGTCTGGTTACAGCAAATCTGTATCTGGACTAGACTAGCTACAGGAAAGGCAGGAAAGAAGCTTAGACTTTTTTTTTTGGAAAGTAGAAAGGGAGAAAGGAGAAACAGAAGATAATTCAAAATTAAGGACCTAAGTGGCTTGCCATTTACAAATGTTCTCTCTGTATTAGGTAGAGTGAGCTAGTGACACTAGACTGGAATAGAGCTGGGATAGAGCTGAACAGATGGGACTGGTAGGAGTGTCTGAAGTAAAAAATTGTCTCACTGTACTCGGTTGCATGACCAAATGAGATAGACCCAGGAGGAGTATTCAAACACAAATTTACAGGAGGGGCAGTCAATTCCAAAGCCACCAAGATTAATACCAAAACAAGAATAGGGAGGACAGGTGGAAAACTAACTGCAGAGACAGAGAGAGACCACAGTATTCTATGAAACAATTAAATAGAAAAATAAATAACTACAGGGAGACACAGACAATATTCAATGAAACAATTAAATAGACAGAAAAATAAAATGCAGCACAATCTCTAACACTGCAAGTTTGTACTTAACTCAGCTAGTAATGCAGTTGATTGTAGGTATGTAGCAGAAGCCAAACAACTCGGGTATTGAGCAGTAATTATTGTTTTGATTCATGGACCCTTTATGCACTAATAACATTGTTTTGTTATTGTTACTAGAATTTTTATGTGGTTACAGGTACATTTCTATGCTTTATTTTCTCATTTTTCAATTCTGTATGCCACATTTTAATATCCTTATGTATGCCATGCCTGATAAAGTATGGCTGTCGCTGGGTAACACTATATTTGATTACATCAGCTTTACAGAAATTGCATCATGTTTTCTGCCCGGAAGTGTTTCTTGTGTACTGGTACAACTAACAAAGCAGTTTTGTTGTATCTTTTTCTCTGAGTTAGTTTTTTGCTTGTGTTTCTGTTACATTTTTTTTATTTTTTGCGTATGTTGTTACAAGTAATATTAGCTGCAGCCATTTTCTGCTTATTGTGCACAAACATGCAATGTTCTGCACAAGTCTTGATCGGTATGCATCTGTATTTTTTGTGTTTTTGTTCTGCTTGCTGTAAATTTCCATATCATGATTAGCTTGTTAACCTTCCAAAGTATATATTAGCTTTCATGATGCTGTAAAGATTTTCTGTAGTGCAGCCTTACTACACATTCTTTTTTGTGGTATCAGTGTTCTGGGTACTCAAAAGTTATGCCTAACCTTTGCACACTGATCTGAGTTAGAAGCTTCGCTGTGAAGGACCCACAATTAATTCCTATCTAAAGCTAGTTCTGAAAAAACCCTCCCCCATATCTGACTGTGCTGTGCTGCCTGAAACTCCTAAATTAAGTTCTGCTCACTGTTGTTGCTACTTCTGATGCTGCCTTCAAGTTCTTATTGCTTGACAAATCAGCTGAGTCATTTAGGATAAAAGCAAAATGGAGTACTCGGCAAAACAGCAACAAAACAATAATCCAATAATGCACACTGGATCTTCACAACGCAGCCTTTATTCACCAGAAAAGCAGCACTTATTCAGTAAACGCTTTCATCTTAATAATGACTTCTTCAGACTGAATACAAATTCTGTTTACTAACTATATATATATATACATCAAAAACCTGGACAAAGACTCCTGAAAAGAAAATACATCCAGTCAAAATCTGGACACCAAAATGATGATAACATTAGTATAATGAATTCCATAACTGTTTCCTCTTCCGGGAAGATTGTGGAATACCTTACTACTCAGAAACACAAACTGCCAAAAAGAGGCAGTGACAAAATGATGAAGAATATATAAACATATTTTACTGTGAGATGACATAACAGTGCAGAAAAAAGTCTTCAGCCAAGCAGTCAGAGAGAAGATTATTGGTATGAGCTGTTCATATGCTGCTTTATATAGTCCAGGGTTTTATTCCTTCAGCTTCAATTTGGCTACTGTGTGATTCCTAGCAAGTCACTTAATCAGACAGTGCTCCTTGACTGAGTCTGAAAAAGTTCTGCTCTGATCAGTGCTCTGTCCTAGTTAACAAATACTGATAAATAAATAAGGTCAAGATATTGACCGACAATATTACAGGAACGTCATTACATATGCTAAGTGAATATCATTTCACTTCAAAATATGACAACCCAACAGACAAATTCAAATTACACTTACAAATTGGAAGGGGCTTTTATTTCACTAATACAATTTTCTGATGTATGGTAACACTGGGTCTCAAAGAACACCATCTGTCCCTACATTAGAGCTACAACTAGTGCTATTTTCTGAATTCCAGTCGGTACTTAGTAGGATATATTTACATCTTAGGAACACGCTGCTTAAACTTTGTAAAAGTGGCAGGGAAGGTTAAATGGTATATTGGTTAGTTTATTTTTAGAATCATAATGTTAAATGTCAAGAAAAGTCTTGAGTCTGTACCTCTCAAATATCCAACGATTTTGCCTCTTTTGTTTCCCTGTCCCTTGTATTTTGTTTTTTTTTTTTTTGATTTTCTAGTAAGTCAATGAGGATTCTGTATATTCACAATGAAAAATAAAATAAATAAAAATTAACCGCAATAAAATAAAATAAGAATACTTACATGAAATAATATCACTGGCAAGTCCTCCAGGATTACAGTCAATCAGTAATGCCAGACATTAGAACACCATTCTTATTATTCAGAAAATGCATGTTGATACAAAAGTTGCTGTTCTATAGAATTTTTTACGAGAATTAGAGTAATATTTTAAAGCTGTCATTTATTTAGAGGGTTTTCCCACCGTCATTTTTGGCATTGTTTCTAATTCTTGAGTAAAGAAGTTGAGAGCTATGCCTGTAGCTTATCGGTAACCTTTGTATTTTCAGAGCCACATAAATAGGTGTTGCAAGAGAAATATTTTCTGTAAAGGAACACAGGTTACTTCTCAGTACAATGCCATATTAGGTACTCCTTTAGTCTTCCTATGGGCGCCAGCAGCCAGCATGTAAGTCACAATGTCTGATGTCCTAGAGCACAGCATGTAGGGTTTGTAGAAGAACACTGCACTAAACTGTACATTGACCTCACACCCAAAGACGCTCTGTTACTTACTATAAAGTAAGTCTCATGTGAGACTACTTCAGAACCCAGGCATCAAGTACATCTTTAAAGGCCAAGAAGAAAAAAAATGGTTGTTGCTTGGCTTAAAGACTGGACATTTTGACAACAAGAAAGGAAGTTTTATAGAATGGCCTTCCAAGTTCATACATCTACTTGTACACAAAATGTGAGTGACAACTTAAGTACTTTTAGTTTATTATTTATGAAGGGTTGGAAGGGACAGATCTGCTCTATGCAGACAATGTGGCAGTACAAGAAGACTCTGAACAGAAATTTCAACAAATTATATGGGAATGGAATGCAAATCTGAAGGCACATGTGAAGAAAGTGTGTACAGACAAGACATTTGTGATGGCAGCAAATGGGGAGATCAGAAGAAGCTGAAAATGAGATAAAAGGGACAACTGTGGAATAGGTTAACAACTTCAAGTATCTCAAAGGAGTTGTTGAGGAAAATGAGAGTCTGTGTGAGGAAGTCAAATCTTGAATCAGCAGGAGCTTTGGTCAACAAGTACAGAATATCAGGGATAGTGTGTGATAGAAGAATGCCAAACAATGTGAAAAGTAAGATACACAAAACAGTGGTACAACCAGTACTTCTGTGTGGTATACAAATCTAAGCACTAAAACAAAACATATGAAGAAGTGAGAAGGAAGACCTCTGTTGCACCAAAATTACAGCTTTATTCAGTTAAGCACTTTCATCTGTATTAGCTTCCATGACTCAATGCACTCCTGATGGGATATTTAAATTGTCAGTCAGGTATGTGGAGCGGTTGTGATCCACTGATTTTTTTGTGTCTGTTTAACATTGCTGCTTTGGCAGTCTTCCACACTGTGCAACCCTCCCTTCAAATGCGTGCTTTCTGACAACTGTAGTATGACTTCACCTGTGGGGATATTAGTGGCAAGCACACTATGCAGAGCTCCGAGGGACACATCCTGGGCAATAAATAGGGATTTAAAATTTTAAATCCTTATTTTTTGCCCAGTATGTGTTCCTTGCAACTCCACGTAGTGTGCTTGCCTCATCTCTGGAACAATACTCTGGAGTTATTCTACAATAATACTTTGCACCGAACCATTTGAAATAGCTAATATCCTACCTGATAATTTCCGTGCAAACCTTACTCCCACAATAATAGCTATTCCACAGATTCCACAATCCCAGCTACCTCATTTAATTACTATGGAATAAGTTCTTTCTGCCATCTCAAAAGCTAAGGGCATTTCATTCATGGGGAATGATAATATACCTGGTTCCATAATTATCATTGCCAAGTATGGCCTGTCTGAACCCTTACTTAACCTGTTCTATCTGAGCCTCTCTACCAGTTAAATTCTTGAAGCCTGGAAAACGCCCATTGTAATAACATTACCCTACCATAGACTCTGGTAACTGTAGACACACTAGTTTCACTAGCCTCATATGTATAGCTATGGAGCTTATTATCTTTGACCTGATTAAACTGGGCATTGAAAATTACTTAACCCTGGACTGTCATTAATTTGACTTTTTCAAAGGAAGTTTCTACCTCTGTAACCAAATCAATAGCTATGCAGTGGAAAGTGGTTACGCAGCACACGTAGCATATCTGGATCTGGCCAAGGCCTTTGACAAAATTCGTCATGCTGGCATTATTGACAGACTTGTAAACCTGAATATAAATCCTTGTGTTGTCTGACAGAGCTCATATGGTCAGAGTCACAAGTGCCACTTCTTAAACAAACTAAACCATCATCAACATGGCAGATTTACATCCCAGTATATCCCTCATCTCTGGAACAAACTTCCACTACATTTCAAGCAGAGTATTACTTTTACCATCTTCAAAGTAAACAGAGATAATTGGATGGGCAACCTCAAACTCTCACCCAGTCTATCTTGCATTACCCACCTTGAGGCTAAAGGGAACTATTGAATAAGTGTTACTAATTTGGCTTAAAATGTTCTGCAGACTGATAGTATAGTGCTTACCTATGAACCTATGAAGGCAGAGCGATTGAGGAAACTAGAGGTGATGGAGATGAAATGCCTGAGTAGGATACACACCCTGAGGCAATAAAGAAATGATGACATCAGAGCAGAAGCCAAAATAGTTACAGTTGGAGACAAGGTCAAAGAGAACAAATTACAGTGGTTTGATCATAAGTATAGGAAAGAAAAAGAAGATTTGGGAGAAGGTGGAAGACAGCACTAGGAAGCAAGGATGTCCATTACAGAGATTGATGGATTGTGTGCGAGAGAAGACCTGTGACAGTCAGGCATGGCTATCAAAGAAGCGAGGAGGACATCATTGAATTGAGAGACGTGGTCACAGCTGACATGATACCACAACCCCACATAAAAAACAAGACAAAGGATGTAGCTGATGCAGTCTCTTTTTAACTTAATTCTATGTGTCTCATAAGAATTAGACTTTTCCAAGATTCTCATTATGGGCACAATGTTCTTTCCATAGGCTACAGTTGATCTGCAGTTAGAAGATCTCTAAGCTTCAAACATGTTGCAACAGCCAGCGTGATAATGCAATTTCAAGAAATGCACCTGACCACATAAAAAAGAATAAATGGAAAAAAAAAACAGCTGAAGCCGACAAGCTACAGGAAAGTACATTCTCCTACGCTCCTTTTGAAATTAATAGCAACAATATTCACTTCTGATGCATTTTATGAACAGAATGCATTTCCCACATTAACTGTACTAAAAAAAAATCATGCAATGGAGAAACAAATCAGGAATTCATGAAGTGAGCTTAATTAAGCTTGGAATTCAGAAAGTACTGAGAAGTCAGTATAATTAAGAAGCTTGGATTCTGACAAGGCAAGAATGATAATTAGACCCAGAGCCTTTTGGATATCTATGAATCTATGATTCTCTTCCCATATGTTTGACCTATGCATTCATGAATTCCATTGGATTATCATCATAATACTTCTCGTCTCGTCTCGTCTCTTCTCTTCTCTTCTCTTCTCTTCTCTTCTCTTCTCTTCTCTTCTCTTCTCTTCTCTTCTCGTCTCTTCTCTTCTCTTCTCTTCTCTTCTCTTCTCTTCTCTTCTCATCTCTTCTCTTCTCTTCCCTTCTCCTCACTTCTCATCCTCAACATCTTTCCTGTAAAATTATTTTACTCTGCATCTGCCCTGAGCTCCCTGTTATGCAGGCGCAGATTGCATCCTCTTGTACTTGCACACTTTTTGTAAGATGCTACTCACAGCATTTTTAAGGATTCTTTTGAAATCTTAAAAATTGTATCATATCCTCCTCTTCATTCATTCTTATGCTCATAAATGTTAAAGTCATAGATTCTCTTTTTATGGCTTTTGGTATAAGATGGTCACTATTCCTTCTCCCCAGCTTGGCTCTATCCCCCACCATGTTCTTTTAAGTCACCAGCATTGCACTCAGCACTCCAGATGAGGAGGTTACCAACTCTCTATACAGAAGGATAACTATTTGTGTTTATTGCCTCTTCTTATACATTATAGTATTCCACTATCCCTTTTTGCTGCTCCTTTGTATTGCTTAAATAACTTTAGAGACATCTCTTAGGATTTCACTTTCCTTATATGTTCCTGCTATTGTTTACATTCCATCTGATTTTCCTCATAGATGCAATATTTGCCACTGAATTTAAATATATACATTTTAGCCTTTATACTTCTAGTCTTGTAATTCAGTACCTGCAAATAGTCAGTTGTGATTGGTATACTACCCCAGTAAACAAATGTAAAATAAAATAAAATAAAATGCTGTATGCCACATCTAAATTCCATTTCTGATACAACTCCCCAGTTACACAGTTAAAAACTCCTGTTATACATGTGTCAGGTGACTTTCCTGGTTTAGCTCCCTACTGTCTTTGATACTGTACTCTACAAAAGTCAAGGCATTTCAAAATTATTTTTTTTCAATAGTATTTTCACGCTGTCCATACTAATGAAGTCAAACTGATGGTTTGTATGTTCATAGTATCATAACGTATTACTAGGCTGCAGAACAGTTAAGTCTTTTTAAGCCTAGAGACTGCAATCCCATTAGTCCATCCAGCTCATTACGCTGCGTGTCCATAAGGGACAAGCTGCTAGGCCAGGAATATATTTTCAGTTTCCTTTCCAGTCATCTAATTTAGTTTTGAAAATATCAAGGGGGTGCTTTGATTTAAAGAATGAATATGTCTTTTTTCCCAGCAGTGGTCATTTCTTGGGTAAGATATCTGTCATGCCAATATGATCATTTTTATAAAGATCTACAAGATCAAGCAGGAATAGGCTATTTAAACTTTATTGGCAAGACATACATCACTTGTAGCTTTCTGCAGGAGAATGAAAAGACAGGCAGTATTTTGCAGTGCTCTGGATTACGTAAAGAACTTGCACTCAAAATTTTTAGTGAAAAACTCCTGAGATTTTTCAAGTTGGATTAGGTGTTTAGCTAGATGAGTATTAAAGAGAAGATTGTATTCTAGTAAGGGCCTGATGATGAATGAGGAGAGGACTGATGACCTCTTCTGACTTATAGGACGTGGCCTTAGTAATCAGATGGGTGAGGTAGAAAGGTTTTTTATTGACAGGAGATATGTGGCTGTTGAAGAAGAGCTCGTTATGCATGAGGGTGCCTAGGTGTGTAATAACAGTGACTGGTTTTGAGGTGGTAGGCCTGAGGGTATCTACAATGCTACATTTTGGTGTTGAAGAAGAACTTGTTATCCATGAGGGTGCCTAGGTGTGTAATAACAGTGACTGGTTTTAAGGTGGTAGGCCTGAGGGTATCTACAATGCTACATTTTGGTGTTGAAGAAGAGCTCGTTATGCATGAGGGTGCCTAGGTGTGTAATAACAGTGACTGGTTTTAAGGTGGTAGGCCTGAGGGTATCCACAATGCTACATTTTGGTGTTGAAGAAGAGCTCGTTATCCATGAGGGTGCCTAGGTGTGTAATAACAGTGACTGGTTTTAAGGTGGTAGGCCTGAGGGTATCTACAATGCTACATTTTGGTGTTGAAGAAAAGCTTGTTATGCATGAGGGTGCCTAGGTGTGTAATAACAGTGACTGGTTTTAAGGTGGTAGGCCTGAGGGTATCCACAATGCTACATTTTGGTGTTGAAGAAGAGCTCGTTATCCATGAGGGTGCCTAGGTGTGTAATAACAGTGACTGGTTTTAAGGTGGTAGGCCTGAGGGTATCTACAATGCTACATTTTGGTGTTGAAGAAGAGCTCGTTATCCATGAGGGTGCCTAGGTGTGTAATAACAGTGACTGGTTTTAAGGTGGTAGGCCTGAGGGTATCCACAATGCTACATTTTGGTGTTGAAGAAGAGCTCATTATGCATGAGGGTGCCTAGGTGTGTAATAACAGTGACTGGTTTTAAGGTGGTAGGCCTGAGGGTATCCACAATGCTACATTTTGGTGTTGAAGAAGAGCTCATTATGCATGAGGGTGCCTAGGTGTGTAATAACAGTAACTGGTTTTAAGGTGGTAGGCCTGAGGGTATCCACAATGCTACATTTTGGTGTTGAAGAAGAGCTTGTTATCCATGAGGGTGCCTAGGTGTGTAATAGCAGTGACTGGTTTTAAGGTGGCAGGCCCGAGGGTATCTACAATGCTACATTTTGGTGTTGAAGAAGAGCTCGCTATCCATGAGGGTGCCTAGCTGTGTAATAACAGTGACTGGTTTTAAGGTGGTAGGCCTGAGGGTATCCACAATGCTACATTTTTTGGTACTCAAGTTTAGATAGTGATCCTGAAACCACAGGTTTGTCCAAGATAGGCTCTATTGGAGGATTTTAGTCTCCTCAAGGGGAGATCATGATGGCCCTGAGCTTATAGTCATCCAAGAACTTGGTCAGGCGGAAATCTTTAATGTCATGATTCAACATCTGAAAAGTATTTTCCCAAAAGAAGTCATCCCACAACAGAGTCCTGGTGTACACAACCAGTGACACATTTTTAAAGGATCACATGTCATTAATTCCAATAAACGTCAACAGCATTTACCATTCTTTGACTTCCTCCTGGTTCAATTATTAGTTATTGAACTGTCCTACAGTAATTCGCTGGCCTTTACATCTTTAGGTTTGCATATGCTCATTGCCCGTTTTGTTTTTTAAATGAAACCAATTATTTCATCAAAACCATGTGTTTATTGCCTTATTTACAGAACTACCTTAAAACCTCACTGCAATTTTTTTTTGGAAGTAGTTTAGCAGCCTGGTGTCATTATACTGGTGTTGTGTTTCATCTGGTTTAACATATCAGTTCTCATTTTCATACTGCAGGGAACTGAGTGCGATTTGTAACTGATTTCACAACTGCCTTCTTGTACAACTTGAGATAGTTTAGATTTTGTGGACTTGATCTGTGTTCATACTTATTTCTAAGAAGGTCAACTGCTTTTTAGCTGTACAACTTATGGCCACCGATCTCTTTTTTTGGAATGCCTTACAGCATAAAGAAGGTAGCTGCTTTGCTGATTACCAAATACCATTTAGTTTCAAATTTCTCAAATGGAAATTTAGATCTCCTCTTTCAAATATGGTTCATTTATTATTTTATCATCTCCCTCATTTCCTGCACTCCTTAACCAAAATATTACTGATGGTATTTCTTTCTTTCCAAACTGATTTTGTAAATATTATATATAGTGTTGAGATCAGTGTGCCATACTTGCACATTAATGTAATCTAATATATGCAGGTTCTAAAAGTGACTTCCTCAGTTTGCATGCAGATATTATTATCTCTGCTGTGATAACTAAACCTTTATGCTCAGTGTTATTGCATTGGTGATTTCATCTTTTCTTGTTTATTCCTGTGCTGAGACTAAAAGAGGCCCATGGTGTTACAGTCCATTGTTTTAATTCCGTGGTTAATACACTTGAGAAGAAGTGACACAAGATGCCAAAGCACAACCTTAAGCAGTTTATTGCTAAATAATCAACAAAACAAATCAAAAATAAATATATCTTTACTTACAAGCATCAAAAGAATTATTTTTGCTCACTAATAGAGGGGAATCTAACTCTATACGGTACATCTATCTGTTCAGTCAACACTCTTGCAGGCACTGGTAAATCCAAGAACTCAGTCCAAGCTAAAAGTTCATGTTGATCAATCAAATCAATCAAATCAAATCTGGATGATGAGTTCCAATTTATTGCTTGTTACTAAGCATTTTATAGCTTTGTATAAACAACAAGGTCAAAGAGGTCATAACATTTCAAACTTTAAATGTTACAAATCAGTTCCTAAGTTGTAAACAAGACATATCATGCCTGCTTTCTTTTTATTTTCACTGCCTCTGTCATATAATCATGTCTTGTTTTTACTTTCAGTACCTCTGCATACTTGTTCTTCTAAGAGAACAGTTATCCCTTAGCTGACTACAGACTTGTGATAGTTCCTCTTATTTGATTCTGTGAACTGATAAACATATTTTCAGGTTAATCAAAGTTCAATGCATTAAAGTTCAGTAAGCAAGTTTTGTACTTAAAGCATGTTTCTAGCATATTTTACAAAATTTCAAAAGCTCACCAAGCCACCAAGCAAGATGCAGGAGTGAGGTAGTCGAAGCACCTAATAATCTAAGCAAGCTGTGTGGGCCCTTCACACATGGTGATAAGTATTTTGTCCTAGGCATACCTCTCAACCTCTTAGTCTAAGAAGTCTTTAAAAGCCTGACATAATGGGGGCACAAAGGCCCAAAAATTGGAATAGATTTTAAATATTGCACTTATGAATTTAGAAAGTTGCTAGAAAGACTGGGTATGTATTAAAATACATTTTCTCAAGGATATGAAGTCTGAAACTCAAATGTATGACATTATTTACTTATTTCATTCCTCAGTTCATCCCAGTGATTTTCCAGAAAAACAAAAATTTTTATGAGGAGCAGACTAAAATTTTGAGGCAAAAATCCAGACATTCTGCAAAAATCTGGACAGTTGAGAGGTTTACTTGGCAGACAGATATTAATAAAATAAAGATAAAAACAAATTGTTATGGGATGCGGGGTACAGTCCAAGTTAGCAGCTTAGTAGCAGATTTCCTTAAACACAGTGATGCACTGATCCACTGTATATGCGTGTATTGTACTTCCTTAGCACCAGCTGAAATGTTACAGTTTATGTCCTGTCTCTGTCATCTCTGTAATAAACTCATTCTTAACGTGGGTTTATATCTTTTATTTCTTCATATTTCTTCCTGTTTGAATCTTCTGTTCACATCTCATGTGGCACTATTCTTCTCCCTCTCATCCTGTTGACCTATCTTACTTCATGAACTTTTTGTTATTGCTCAGCTTTCTGGCCATTGTAGAAATAGATGTTTTACTCATATCACTAGTATCCCAGCTTACTTTCCAAGATGAGGTCTCTGTTGGACCTCTTACCAGCATCTGATGCTTTTGGGTGTAGAGTGACTGCATCCTTGTGATAATTTAAAATGTGTTGAAACCCTCCACTAACCCCAGTTCTGATTTATACCATAGGTTACTAGCCATCATCTTTTTCTTGTGTGGATGGTCTATTCAGTTTTGCCTATCACCTATCATGGCCTTTTCATACCCTTTTCCCATATGTAAATATGTAATTGTGGGGTGGAACTGTATAGACAGAGAATAAGAGGCCACTACACAAGTGAGGGTTCAAGGGGGTGGGGGTTCTCTACTGTTCTAACTTGACTATATATAAAGTTAAGATAGATGCATACTGGTTGCCCCTGTGCACAACTTTCAGCGGAATGTCCTCTGCCCAGGTTTAGCTCTCTAGTATTTAGTAGACAGGGGACTGTGTAGCAGAAGTCCCACATCCTTCCCATGAGACAGGAAAATGGGCTTTTATCTTTTTGATCTTTCCATCATTTTTTGCTGGCCCTGCAGTGCTTGGGCTGTTAGTTGAACATGACTCACTGGGGTCCCTCCTTCACTAGACCCTCCTGTCGTCTGTCACCCATGGTAAAGCAAACACATTTGGACGCATCAACCTTTCTTGTAACTGAATTGGATTATGTCTTAAACTGGTTCATTGCAGGTAGTGCTGCTGTGTGATTTTGCAATTTTTTTCCAGTTTCTGCTGCTTCTTACAAATGCATGATTCACCATTAATTTAGGGCTTTAAACAGCTAATGCACAAATGAATTCTGGAGTATGCATTAATCTTTAATATTTACTTGTTGAAATCAGCAAGTAAACTGATCCCTCTCACAGCCTTTTGACCAAAGGATGAGCCAAAAACTTAACAGTAATTTTTGTATATATAAAAGGACAGCTTAATGTAGCCACTTAATCAACATGTTTTTGTGAGTTAACTAGAGAAAGACGGCACAGTCACAGTCCCCCTGGAGCTGGTGTGATTGGCAGGGGGGGCTGACCCATTATTCTGCCCAGGGACCTTTTGACCATGTACTGGTTCTGGACAGAAGAAGCACACAACCTCCATCACTTAGTCTCATAAAGCTGTACTGCCAACCTGCTTTCATTTTAAGCTGCTTGAAAGTGTAATGACTTGAAAGCTAAGTGGAGATTCTTTGCAATAAGAAATAACAAGCATCACTGTAGAACATTTATTAACATTTGTTAAAGTTTCTGTCTCATATAATGTTACAAGTGGTAGCCAAGATGCGTAGACACTGACTTCAGTAAATATGAAAAAAGCATAATAAAAACTGTACTGTGAAGAATTAGTGTTTCATAGGTTTGGTGAACAATCTCAAGGCCTATTAGACTGAATCCTGTGCTGGAACGTATAGATGGTCATATAGTCATCCAGTGACTTGTTGAATGTATGACTTGGTGAGCTGCATTTAATTCAGAGAGGATATTTATTCTAAAGGTGTGGAAGTCTTTGAAATATGAAGTTGTTATGTTTCAGCTTATGGGTAATATTATTTTTAACTGATGCTAAGTGTTCTCTTGTGCTGAGGTCATCAGTGGGTAATATTCTAATCAAAGGGTAGCAAATGGTATTGGATCCTTTAATTCTTTGTATGTCCGGGTGATATTTCCTCTAGCAAGTTGATAAGATAGAAAGAAGTGAGAACTGCTGCAGTCTTTTAGTATAAGACAAAATCTGAATTCCTTCAATACTGGTTGCAAAGAATCTTGTCACTCCCCCCATCTATATCAGATAGTTTCTGAGTAAGTTACACAATGAAGTACATTATTCTGTAATTGATCTGATGAGATCTATATAAAGGGGGCAGTAACTTGTCTGCCTTTTCACTTAACCCTTAACATAATATGCTTTGCAGATGATAGCTGCTATAGGATTATTAAATGAATTGTCATCATCTGGAAGGGGTCCGAGATTTTGTTTTACTATTTTGTCAACTTGTAGCTGCTGTTTTCAATAGTGTTTAAACCTGTTGGTGGCATTGGTGGATGGAAGGATACCAAATGCCAAAATCCTATATTTTTTACATTAAGGTAGTGACCTTTGTATTGTGTCATTTATGACTATAATTACATGCTGTTTTAAGGAAGGTGTTGTCACCAGTACTAAAGACAATGCTACTAAGTTTGCAGCTATTTGCATATTGGGAGTACATGGCACTGGAGTCAGTACTTACATTTGAAAAAAGATGGCAAAATGAATGCCTTCAGGTGACTGTAATAATGAGGATAAGACTCTTCTATACAACTATCTTCTGTTGTATGCAGCCATAGAGCCAGTTGTGCACCCACATTATCATGACCTCAGTTTCATCTACCTTTAGATCCCTGAGTTTGTGTATGACTTCACCATGGGACAGAGTGTCAAACACCTTATACAGAGCATGGTAGGTTGCATAGACAGACAATCCTTCATCCAAGGTAACAGTCATACTTGTAAAAGATATATGCACATATATATATATATATATATATATATATATATATATATATATATATATATATATATATATATATATATATATATATATATATATATATACTTGGGTTTGATTGAATCTGTTTAGTCAATGGAATGTTCCATTTCCTAGATTGTGTGCGATCTCGGAGTTGGTAAATATAATTAGCAGGGGGCATTTGCACACTTTGAGGTTGCTTCTTGGTACATGCATAGCAGTACTGTGGTTTCACCAAACTGTCTGTATCAATATATAACTCTATGAGGTTAATAAATTAAATAGCTGATTTCTTTTTCTTGTTGCCTTTTTATACTTTAAAACTGTGCATCTTTGTTCAACTGAGCAAACCTTTTACAGACACAAATACACACATTACAGATACATAGATAGAGCAATAGATAGATAGACAGATAGATCGATATATATATAGATCGATAGATAGATAGATATGTAAGGTTAAGCATACAAAATTTGCCTTTGACAAAATGACATTCTTGGAAGGTCATAGAGGAAGAGGTTTTCTATATACATTCGAATAAGTTCTATGATTCTTTCTTTCATCTTGCATAATGTGCTTGTAAGTTTAATCAAGATCTATTTCCAAGAATGTAGTGAAAACTCAAATCACAGTTTGTGACAGATGCACCTAATTTCATTCTCAGGCTTCAGAAACTGTTTAAGGGTATGATTTAACAATTTTACTTCAACTGCCAACAGATAGAAGTACTAGAATGCTGATCCTATTGAAAACAAGTACAGCAATCGTTTCTGTGTGCATTCCTGCTCACTTTTATTATTACTGACATCCCTAGGGTCCAGACATCAGCCCTAATTTCAGTTAATGTAATTTTATGTTTAGAATTTGTGTATTCTCCCTTGTTTTCCCTGGCTTTCTCAGGGTCCAGTTTATTGCAAAAACATGCTGATTGATTGCCTGCTCTAATACTTTCAAAATATATTGCATGCTTTCTTAACCTTGTGGCCTCAAATCAGTTCACTTGCCTGGTTAACAAACATATAAATAAGTTTAGATTGCTCAGCAATTCTCCAGTTTTTACAATGAGCACTGCATATTTATGTTGAGTTGGAGCTGAATTTTCCATGGCTGAATGTTTTAATCAAACATAACTGTTTAGACTTCCAGGAATGCAATATACTCCAATGACACAGACACAGCACTTATAAATGCCTTCCTTAAATGTGTCTAGATCAGTACAACTAGAAACAGCTCTTTACAGGACATGATTATTGCAGTGGAGGTGCAATGCTTAGCCCTTGTGATCCTTTTTCCAGAAATTTCTGAACTGTGGCATTCCCTATGTGGCAGTAGTAGTGGACACAAAAATCCTTTCACTGAGTTGGTAGATAAATAACTGAAGGATAATTTCCAAATGTTCTCCCACCTCTTCATATAATAGCTGTGAAATAATGCATCATCCTAAGTTCCTGGTTTAAAGCTGCTTGTAATTCTGTTCAGTGCATGGGGTGCAGTGATTAATATTAGGAAAAAGACACATCAGTTAAGCAATACAATAGCACGTGACCTGATCTTAACAAATGTTAAGCACCCCTTGCTTAACTTGTTACGATCAGGTGTCATGCTAGGCAGTTCATTCTGACAGTACTAACCAGAAAAAGCAGCAGAATAAAAAACAGATTTCCTTCTGCTTGCTGTCCATGCCAATAATGTGTCCCTCATTTCCTTTTATAAAGTTAGAAAGAAGCTAGAATAACAAGATGTGGGTTCACTAGTATTTTATGAAAGATTCAAAGTCTGAAACTAAAATGAATGTCATTATGTAGTGACTTCTATTCTAAGTGATTTGTCTGAAAAGCAAATATTGTATGAGGAAAAGACCAAACGTTTAAGCAAAAATCTGGACATTCTGTGAAAATCTGGACATTTGACAGGTGAGTGTAAATATAAGGGGCTGGGTTACACTGTCTTTCTGATAGTGCTCTATGTGCTTTACAACTTTAAAAGCCAGCAAAACACTTAGTGCTGTTTTGTTTTCTTTTTTTTTCTGTAACTACTAGTGCATGGAGCAGATAAAGCTCCATACACTGCAAAGAATTATGACTGGGTCTCTGATCATAATCTTTAATTATGTGTTCTTGACATGAATGCCAAGATTCAATTCTCAAGCTTCACTGTCAATGTGAATTTCCTGGAATCCATGTCTTAAACATGCAATAAGTAGGTGAAGACAGGTAACCTGCTCAAAATCCTCTATTTAAAAGACCATCCTGCATGCAATGTAACCTCTTTACTTTATAGTTGACATTTGACCCTATTGGGGATTTTTGCTGTTTGTATGTTCTGCACTTTTTGAGCCCCTCCCATCTGTGTGGCTCTTTCTGTTCCATAACCATCCATCCATCCATCCATCCATCCATCCATCCATCCATCCATCCACAACCATCCACAACCCATTTTCCCATTTTCACACATGGGGTCAGAGTGTCACATCAACAGTGATAATCATGTTGACACCAACAGTTGGCCATCTCTGCCAATGTCTTTCTTCCATACCACACACACATGCACACTCACAGCTATGACCAATTTTAGAGTGTCCAATCCACCTACTGCATGTCTTTAGAATATGGGAGGAAACCAGAGCACCTGGAGGAAACCCATGCGAACACAAGGAGGGCATGCATTAATGCATGAAATTATTTGTTATATTGTTATATTGCGGTTGTAAGTAGCAAAGCATTTAAAGGAGAAATATATGTTTTTCTTATTATCTTGGTATTTTCAGCTGAACTAATGTCCTTGCATCATTCAAAGTGGTTATTATTTTCTAAATAATCCAAAATGTCTTGTTTGGAGGGTGGTTACCATGTAGCATGACTTCATTTTGTAGTCAAGGCTTTTACTTACCTGATACACATTTATGTAGTAGATCTAGGAGATTGACTCTCTGTCTGTCTCTCTCTCTCTCTCTCTCTGACGCTGTCCCCGTCAGAGAAGTAAAGATGCCTTTTTGAACTTTTATGTAGTTTATTTGGTTAAGTAGGTAGATGGACAAACAAGAGCACTTGTCCATCTACCTACCTAACTGAATACAGTACTTGAAAGTTCAACAAGGTATCTTTATTCATCCCACAGGGAGGGCATAAAAGAGAGAGAGTCTCCTAGATCAGCTAGCTAAAGTGATTTTTATCTGGACTAATCCTTTGTACTCTCTGTTTCTTGTTAGTCCTGTTACCCTCTGCATCACAGGAAGGATATCAAATCTGATTCAAACTTTTTGGATTACGTGTTTTTTTATATACTTTCATGGGGACACAGAGGACACTTCAGTAAGAGCGTGTACTGTGGTAATACCTGAGAGGGCATAACATTCTATTTTCTTAGTATTTTTGACTGTCTGTCTCTTTGAAGAGTATCAGTTTGCCTTTTTTTAGTGACAGCCTTTGATTTTTGTTAATGACCATCCATCACACAGCATTTTAAGTTGCATCTGAATGTTAGACTTGGAAAAAGTAGCATATTTAGAAGTTTTGTTCACAGTCAGACATTAAACTGTAGCTCAGATTTCCAAGACATATTTTCTAACTGGAGTATGAAGTCACTTATACACATAGAATGATTAAGATTTTATTGACCATGTAACTATGATCTGTGGCCGGCCTAGTCACTTTATTTTCTAAAAGCCATAGGTCTGAGGTTCAGCTACCCCCCACAGCCTACACGATGTTACAGATAATACGACAAATACTAGAAGAAAATAATACAAGATTTCACATATAGCCAGATTTAGCCAGATTGTCTGTATTGCAATAGCTTCAGGCATAAATCAGTGGATGTACAATGCAAATTATATTTCTTTGCATGTGGCATTGGATTAAAAGGAAGAAAAGTGTGTTGTCCTTCAGATGAAATGTTAAACCAAGGTCCCATCTGCTTGAGTTGGTAGTAGCTCAGGAGAAGTTCACCAATGCACTAGCCACATTTTTCCCAGTAGTATTAATACCACCTCATGTCTCCCATGAAAAGAGGAGACTAGCCTAATTCAGAGTAACCTGGTAAACAAAGGATAAATAAATTCATTAATAAAATACTTAGTGGTGAGAAAATATTGACGTTCAGGTGGCACTGTGTTTTAACAGAAAATGAACATGTTAACGCACGGCCTATGTTCCATGAACCATAACTATTCTCTTCTTATAGCCTTGTTGTTACTACACCGAGGGGGGTCCTAGCTGAAAGGATGAGTGTTTTAAGGGAAAACTCAACACCCGTCTGTCCAGAGGCTCTTATTAGTCCAGCAACACTGACACTCCCATGGCATGTTAGAAATCTTGAAATTAAATCCCAAATGACAGCTAATATTATTATTTTGCATCTCTGTTTTCCATTTAGTTGATATTATCTTTACATAATCATTTATAATACAATGATAGTTTTATATTTTAGGTTTATTTTAGCCAGACCTCTTTTCTAACATACTAATCAGCTTTTCCTCATCCACTTAAATATATGACAGAATTTATGGCAGTTGTATAAAATGGTTAACACATATTAAAATGTAAAATTAGCAGCACATGCTATTAGAAAAAGAAATTCATTTAGATATGTGCTATTACTGTTATATCAAGGTGTTTCAAAATAAGTTCAGAATATGCTTCATCAGAATGTATTTTTCATGTTCTTTTTTCTTGTTCCTGACTTCCTAGTGCCATTAGTGACCTTTTGGCAACATGCAGTTTTATTTTGGGCTGAAGAAACCTACGTTATTTCATGAAAATCCACATATATTTGACATAATGGATTGCACTACAAGTTTTATGCGAATGAGTTTTTTTTTTTTTAATTTATGATAATTGCTGATACTGTGAATGTCTCCAATGCTCATGGTGGAATGCAACCTTCTCAGTGTGAAACTAAGAATTTCTGAGAAGTAAAACCTGTGATGTATATGTAATATGACAGCTGAGAAGTATGTTTGTACAGCTGTCCAAATTACTAAAAAAATATGTCAGGCATTATATTTCTGCAAGTGCTACAGCACTATCAACATGTTAAGAATAGTCAGAAAACTACTTTTTATGTGGAGGACAGGATGAATGAGAATTCATGATGATATTTATGTTTGTGTGTGTTGTAATACCATCAGTTTCTCCTGGATTTTCTTGACAGAAGAAAAACTGCAAAACATAAATCCTTGGCAGTATGTAAACTAGTCAAGGCAAACTGGAATTCCAAGTAAATAATCCCATGAGTTTTACTACTCAGAGCCTTCCTCAGTGATATGCTTTTTATCACATAAATCTATTCTGCCTGACTACAGAAGGATATACACTTTATGTTTTCTTTCTTTATTTTTTTAAAAAAGCTAGAACTATAGAGTTCTATCTGCATGTATGTGGCAGAGACATCAAGAAAGAGTGACAAACCATAAGACAGACTAGGGTGACAATTAGAAGGTCGAAGTGGTTTCAGCCGAACTAACTTCAGTCGACATCTGGAGGCCGAACCGTGACAATGTCAAACCCGACATTGCCGAAGTATGAATCTTGTCCCCATCTCAACCTATGTTAAAGCCCGTTCCAAGGTTTACAGCGAGTCGTATTTCGACAATGTTGGAATTCAAAATTAGCGGTTTCACAGAATTGGGTTGATGAGCCCATCATTTGATGGGGTCATGTTCGACCTTCTGATGGTAAACTGACAGAGTAACCTTTTTCAAGGGTAATTACCTACATAGTCTTGAAAACACTCATCAATAACTATTACAGGAAAGACATATGTATCTCAGTGATATTTGTCCTGCTATGAGATTTTCTTGGTTGAAGGTTGGGAACCTAGTGGGAAATTTCAGCTTCCCAAGGGACAGGGCTGCTAGTGCAGGGCGGGTGTTTGAGTGTATGATGCATGCACTGAAATGGTGGCCAAGGCATACAGTGGAAAGTCAGGCGCCTTAAAAAGCAGTCCCCAGAAATAATTCTATGACCCTTAACAGCTTTTTATGTTTTATTTAACAGCTAGAGCTTTTGTCTATTATCCTCTTAAACTTGGAACATTGTAAAGTTACACAGTTGTAACATTGTAAAGTTACACAGTTGTAAAATTGTCTTTTACCATGTACATAAATATGTTGGTGGCCCTAACGGTGGGTTTGTTTGTTTTGCACAACAAACACAAGGTGGGGTTTTCTCACAAGGGATAATTGGCTAGGCTTAAAATGGCTCGCAAGGGCAGTTAGCTTAGTGCTAATCTATGAATGTGTTTCTAAGTTTACAGTTTATTCAGCTGTGGTGGGTAATCTCTGCTGTAAAATCATGTTTTTTCTGGTACTATCAACAGCATCACATTTTTTTTATGAGATGAAGGTTATAGTGCAACAGAAGTTATTTTAATTGGCAGATATTACATTGCTTGATATATTTTCAGTGCAGAATCTACAAATTATTTATAAAACCCTGGTTCTATGCTGCTAGAAACTAAATAAAGAAACTAAAATAAATATGACCTTTTGCTGTGTAGTACTCATCCTTATAGCAGTATGGCTTGAGGCATAGATTCTCTGACTGTGTCAAAGCGAGCTCACTCACATGACAGCAGAGTGTTGGAGCCTTATCTAGGTATCAGAAAAGTGTTCTGTGCCTCCCATTCATAGTAGGCATATGCTGCTGTAACAGACATACACACACTCCTGCTCAAGCACACACACACACACACACACACACACACACACACACACACACACACACACACACACACACACACACACACACACGTACACACACACACACACGCGCACACACACACACACACACACACACACACACACACACACACACACACACACACACACACACACACACACACACACACACACGCTTCATCCTGCATGAAAACAATACTAACATTTAACAGCTCATGCTTTAAATATACAGCATTTCCAGATTTGCTTACACCTGCCCGGAAACTGGATTGAACTCTCCCATGGAGGTTGGCTTCACCATTTGAGAAACAATGTCATAAGGTAATGTTGCAAAGATGCATTTAAAAGAATTATATAGTTTAAGTATAATGATAGTGTCTTGCACATCCAAGCACTTGTAAATTGCATTGAATAATTATAAAATATGCAAAAATGGTCCTGTGCACAGTTCTGTAAACCTTTACAAGGTAACACTACTTCATCTCTGTCAAATATTTAGTATATTCTCATATAATAATAATATAATGAGTGCACATTAAATTATATTGACATTATACAATATAATGAAGTCTGTTGCACAAAAAGCAGCAAGCCTAGCACCATTAGATACTTGCCTACCATGTTTAATAGGTATGTAAGTGAAGAACCTTGGTGCCCTGGACTATCGATCAATCCAGAGATGAGGACCCCCCCCCAAAATAAATCCTCCCAAACAGAGAACAAAAAAGGTACTCTGAACTGCAGCAAAAAGCTCTACTTGCTTTTTAACACACACACACACACACACACACACACACACACACACACACACACACACACACACACACACACACACACAAACCCACACCCACGCACACACACGCACGCACAAGAGCACACACACACACACACACACACACACACACACACACACACACACACACACACACACACACACACACACACACACACACACACACAAAACACACACATATATATATACAATCACACACACTCAAAGCAAATAATTTAAGCCCCTTAAATGTCTTTCAACACTAGTGTCAGGTTCTGCCACCCAAGCACCATTGACTTGCAACTTGTTTGGACAGATCACTTTTCACCCTCTTTGTCACAGCATTGTTAAAGCTTTACAGGTAGGACAGATTCCCCACATATTACAGGAAGCGCTTAGTAAGTTTATGCCCATAACAAAGCAAGCAGCATTCATGAAAGTTTGCCAGAGCACAACAAAGCATTTTGCTCACTTTGGCAGAGGTGCTTTGATCATTAAATATAGAATTCAGGGACGTGCACTAGTACGTAATTACTATAGCACTGAATCACATTAAATACTTCAGTGATTTTTTTAGGAATCACTGATCTAAGCAGCTGGAACAACTGCAGATCTTCAGCCCATTAAAGAGCCTACAGCTGCTTAGCACTCAGCTGCATAGGTACTTAGGGCAACAGAGTACCAGGGCATGCTATTGAAACACGTAGAGGTCAACAGGTTTAACCCAGCTAACACCTATGTGCACTTACTAATGTTCTGCTCAGAAGTTGCAAAGTGCAGGTGTTATGAATGCCCATACTATGCAATGTCCAAAAGGGAAAAGTTTTCCTTGATGTGCAGAGGCCTAATATACACAGGCCACATCCACAGACTGCCACATTTACATGTGGCTGGGAAACACGGAAGAGACCCTGCTTTGCTCAGTTGCAATCCTGCACAGCAGGTTCTGTGAATTGCTTTTGGCTTATATATTGCACAAGGTTATTCTAAGTGGCTTTGTATAGTGCAAAATTAATTATGAATCTTACTCATGACCTGAGACATTTTTATAACTTTAATATTTGGGCAGCCGCCATATTTCACAACCAGTATGAGCTGCTTGTCAATTGAACAGGTCTTAAAATTGTAACCAGTCCATGACTGCTTGGCTGATAGAGTTTCACTATAAACACAATGACTGCAACAACAAACTTTGTATATATTCTAACATGAGTCCTCTATGCTGCTTATTATAGGAGACTTGTTTACTTCTAGACAGACTGTCCTTCTTATAAGGACAGAACAATTTAGATCCAATTTAAAGTTATGCCTGATATTAACATGCTGCATTTGAGTACTACAAGTCACTCAACAACTAATTCAACCAGTTCTTATTTCCCAAGTCATCATGAAATGAAATAGGCATCTCATAAATAATGGGGTTATTGGGTATTTGCCTTATCAAGAATGGTGCATGTGTGTGTGTGTGTGTGTGTGTGTGTGTGTGTGTTTGTGTGTGTGTGTGTGTGTGTGTGTGTGTGTGTGTGTGTGTGTGTGTGTGTGAGTGCATGTATGTGTGTGTATGTCTCTGTGTAGGTGTGTGTGCATCTGCATGTGTACATGTCTGTATTGTTATGTGAATTTATGTTATAAGGAGTAATTGCAACCAAGAACTTGTTAGCATCTGGGTTTGTGAACTACTTAATGCATTGCAGTACCATTTATCAGTATATTTCTGCATAAATGTTGGAGTGTTCCTTATCTTTCTGCAAACCTCATTCCATCTAATAAAGCTCAGAGATGAAGGCAGCAAAGTATAAGTAGTGATAAGTATCAACTTATAATGTACATCAGACTTTCTGCAGGATACATTAGTAGATTCAAAAATTTGTAGATGACTTACAGTTCACTGAGTAAAGAAAAGGGAACTCAAGAACAAGTTGATCATGACACTCCAGCCAGTCACGGACTCCTAAAGTCTGTCATGACTGAGGTGGTGAGTGTCATCCTACAGTCTGTCATGACTGAGGTGGTGAGTGTCATTCTACAGTCTGTCATGAGTGAAGTGGTGAGTGTCATCCTACAATCTGTCATGTCTGAGGTGGTGAGTGTCATCCTACAGTCTGTCATGACTGAGGTGGTTAATGTCATTCTACAGTCTGTCATGAGTGAAGTGGTGAGTGTCATCCTACAATCTGTCATGATGAGGTGGTGAGTGTCATCCTACAATCTGTCCTGAGTGAGGTGGTCAGTGTCATCCTACAATCTGTCCTGAGTGAGGTGGTGAGTGTCATCCTACAATCTGTCATGAGTGAGGTGGTAAGTGTCATCCTACAGTCTGTCCTCAGTGAGGTGGTGAGTGTCATCCTGCAATCTGTCATGAGTGAGGTGGTAAGTGTCAACTTATAGTCTATGCTAAGTGAGGTGGTAAATGTCATCCTACAGTCTGTCATGAGTGAGGTGGTAAGTGTCATCCTACAGTCTATCCTAAGTGAGATGGTGAGTGTCATCCTACAATCTGTCCTAAGTGAGGTGGTCAGTGTCATCCTATAATCATCCCTGAGTGAGGCGGTCAATGCCATCCTACAATCTGTCCTGAGTCAGGTGGTGAGTTCCTACAATATGTCATGAGTGAGGTGGTAATTGTCATCCTACAGTCTGTCCTGAGTGGGGTGGTGAGTGTCATCCTACAATTTGTCCTGAGTGAGGTGGTCAGTGTCATCCTACAATCTGTCCTGTGTGAGGTGGTCAGTGTCATTTTACAATCTGTCCTGAGTGAGGTGGTGAGTGTCATCCTACAGTCTGTCATAAGTGAGGTGGTGAGTGTCATCCTACAGTCTATCATGACTGAGGTGGTGTCATCCTACAGTCTGTCCTAAGTGAGGTGGTGAGTGTCATCCTACAATCTGTCATGAGTGAAGTGGTCAGTGTCATCCTACAATCTGTCCTGAGTGAGATGGTCAGTGTCATCCTACAATCTGTCATGACTGAGGTGGTGTCATCCTACAGTCTGTCCTAAGTGAGGTGGTGAGTGTCATCCTACAGTCTGTCCTCAGTGAGGTGGTGAGTGTCATCCTGCAATCTGTCATGAGTGAGGTGGTAAGTGTCAACTTATAGTCTATGCTAAGTGAGGTGGTAAATGTCATCCTACAGTCTGTCATGAGTGAGGTGGTAAGTGTCATCCTACAGTCTATCCTAAGTGAGATGGTGAGTGTCATCCTACAATCTGTCCTAAGTGAGGTGGTCAGTGTCATCCTATAATCATCCCTGAGTGAGGCAGTCAATGCCATCCTACAATCTGTCCTGAGTCAGGTGGTGAGTTCCTACAATATGTCATGAGTGAGGTGGTAATTGTCATCCTACAGTCTGTCCTGAGTGGGGTGGTGAGTGTCATCCTACAATCTGTCCTGAGTGAGGTGGTCAGTGTCATCCTACAATCTGTCCTGTGTGAGGTGGTCAGTGTCATTTTACAATCTGTCCTGAGTGAGGTGGTGAGTGTCATCCTACAGTCTGTCATAAGTGAGGTGGTGAGTGTCATCCTACAGTCTATCATGACTGAGGTGGTGTCATCCTACAGTCTGTCCTAAGTGAGGTGGTGAGTGTCATCCTACAATCTGTCATGAGTGAAGTGGTCAGTGTCATCCTACAATCTGTCCTGAGTGAGATGGTCAGTGTCATCCTACAATCTGTCATGACTGAGGTGGTGTCATCCTACAGTCTGTCCTAAGTGAGGTGGTGAGTGTCATCCTACAATCTGTCATGAGTGAAGTGGTCAGTGTCATCCTACAATCTGTCCTGAGTGAGATGGTCAGTGTCATCCTACAATCTGTCATGAGTGAGGTGGTAAGTGTCATCCTACAGTCAGTGCTGAATGAGGTGGTGAGTGTTATCCTGCAATCTGTCATGAGTGAGATGGTGTCATCCTACAGACTATCCTAAGTGAGGTGGAAAGTGTCATCCTACAGTCTGCCATGACTGAGGTGGTGAGTGTCATCCTACAGTCTTTCCTAAGTGAAGTGGTGAGTGTCATCCTACAATCTGTCATGAGTGAGGTAGTGAGTGTCATCCTACAGCCTATCCTAAGTGAGGTGGTGAGTGTCATCCTACAATCTGTCCTAAGTGAGGTGGTGAGTGTATTCTTACAATCTGTCATGAGTGAGGTGGTGAGTGTCATCCTACAGTCTATCCTAAGTGAGGTGGTGAGTGTCATCCTACAATTTGTCATGAGTGAGGTGGTAAGTGTCATCCTACAGTCTATCCTAAGAGGTGGCTAGTGTCATCCTACAATCTGTCCCAAGGGAGGTGGTCAGTGTCATGCTACAGTCTGTCATGACTGAGGTGCTCAATGTCATCCTACAGTCTGTCATGATTGAGGTGGTGAGAGACATCCTACAATCTGTCCTGAGTGAAGTGGTCAGTGTCATCCTATAGTCTATCATGAGTGAGGTGGTCAGTGTCATCCTATAATTTGTCATGAGTGAGGTGGTAAGTGTCATCCTACAGTCTGCCCTGAGTGAGGTGGCAAGTGTCATCCTAAAATCTGTCCTGAGTGAGGTGGTTAGTGTCATCCTACAATCTGTCCTGAGTGAGGTGGTCAATGTCATCCTACAGTCTATCATGAATGAGGTGGTCAGTGTCATCCTACAATCTGTCATGAGTGAAGTGGTAAGTGTCATCCTACAGTCTGTCTTGAGTGAAGTGGTAAGTGTTATCCTACAATCTGTCATGAGTGAGGTGGTCAGTGTCATCCTACAGTCTGTCATATGTATTGTGGTGACTGTGCTCCTACAATCTGCCATTTGTGGAGTTGGGAGTATAGTCCTACAACCTGTCATGGGTGGGGTGGCGAGTGTGCTCATATAGTCTGTTATGGGTGGGATGGTGAGTGTGCTCATATAGTCTGTTATGGGTGGGGTTGTTAGTGTCTTTCTACAGTTTGTCATGATTGGGGGTGGGATAGTACTAATATAGTTTGTCATGGACAGTATTAGAAGAGTGCTCCTAAAGTCTGTCATGGGTGGGGTAGTGAGTATGCTCCAACAGTCTGTCATGGGTGGGTAGTGAGTATGCTCCAACAGTCTGTCATGGGTGGGGTAGTGAGTATGCTCCAACAGTCTGTCATGGGTGGGTAGTGAGTATGCTCCAACAGTCTGTCATGGGTGGGGTAGTGAGTATGCTCCAACAGTCTGTCATGGGTGGGGTAGTGAGTATGCTCCAACAGTCTGTCATGGTATGGAGGAGTGTGTGCTCCTATAGTCTATCATGGGCCTGTTGATGAGTGTGCTTTTGTCCAGAAATTTATTGTGATTCTGTGCGAGAAAAGAAAGGGTAAAACTCACTAAATGAGGTCAGATGCTACACCTGCAGCCTTCTTAGTTTTCTAACATAATCCTTTTGTATAAAATTTAAGTGAATAGTATCAAAAGTATAAAAGTGTGTCTAAATTGGAGTCTTTGTCCTGTTTTTTTTTTTTTTTAAAGTTTATTCCTGGTTCTTTAAGAATTTCAAATTTTGTCATGAAGCAGATTTACACAAAGGAACCACTCAGAAAGGCCTGCTAGAATTCAAAAACTTTTGTTCAAAGACATTTAAAAACTTTCCTTTATCAGACCGTCTTATGAAATATGTACATTTGACTAAAAAAATAATGTTTCAGCACAATGGCTCATGAATGCGTGGTGAAAGATGTCTTTAATAATACACTCTGGTCAGCAAACAAGGTTCTTCTAGCTGTATAAATGTTTTGCTCTCATTAGGAATCTTAATCTAGATGTGTTCTGAACAATTTAGTTTAACAAGAAGCCTCTGACATGGGTATGTCACGCAGGTGCTAAACAAGTTGGAAAAATATTTCAGAATAGATACATACAGAATCAAACAACCCTGTAAAAATAGTAATGCAAACAAAAAAGTTGGCCCATGCAAATACATAAAATACATAACCAAAACAAAAATCCCAGCAAAATGTAGAAACAGTGGGCTAAGACACTTGCAAATGTGTCTTTATTGAGCTGTCATAGTAAATATGACACATCACCCTACTTGAACTTCTTCCCTAAATTTTATACACAGTGGATAATCCTTTTTATTCTTTTTCTTCCTATTTCTATCTGTTTTTTGCTTCTATCCTCATTTCTCTTACTTGTTCTATATTGTAATTTTACAAGTCTTCTTTTTGTATGTATAATTTGTAGTATCTATTTCTTTATGTATTTGTATTGTCTTATTTCTGCTGTGGAGCATTTCTCCCCGAGCCTCTGCTGAAAAAGGGCACTACCTCAGTCGGACTATCCCAGTCAACAAATGTCAAATAAATAAACGCCTCAAAACAACAAATCAGACACCACTTGTCATAGACACCTACATTAGGATTCATCAGCACAGCTTAACAGGATAATATACACATACATATACATGTTCTGAAACATTTGGCCGACAAAGAATCCTCTGATGTATTTATCTTA